>NC_057748.1:10663626-10669874 GCF_004010195.1 Chiloscyllium plagiosum | reverse complement strand
ATGGATCACTCACTTCCACTCTGACCTGAGTTGTGCCCCTTTGTAATCCTTCCCCAACTGTTGGGGCCCTGTCTGGATCTGTTCAAACCACTAAGGTTGCCCAGACACGAACCTTTCCTCATTAGAAAGGCAGTTGTATAGTGTATAATCCAGGGGTGATGCAGCTGGTCAAACCATTCTGCTTTATAAAAACAACTATCTACCTTCTCTGGTAGAAGCACCAACAGGAATTTAAGACAATCCAACTACTTGGAACCCAATGGACTCAATTGCAACATAATAAAGGAGCTGTTCCCATACCCACAACAGCCCAAAAATGCCCCCTTTAGCAAATGGTAAATACAAACTCTGCTTCTTGCTGGCAGGAGAGTTTTCAGAGCATTCATGTAAGAAACATCTGTTGAAGCATGGAACCTAGTTTCAGAGTAACAGCGTCTCTGCTACGAGCAGTTTCTGCCTGTTAAACCAAGATTGGAGAATAACTGGCCACTCCCCTGTCATTGTTTGAAGAAGCTATTGCCAGACATGGCAGCACCTCTGTCTTTATGACTCATCTTGAGGGGGACACAAACCAAGGATGAAACGAGCTGCTTAAGGAGTAGCATTAACATAACATTCAATTGTGAGCATGTTGGTTCAATGTATGAGTCAAATGGGTGTAAATCTAATGGTTTAAACTGCTCAAGTCAAACCAAGCATAGTGCTTTTCAGTTCACCCGTGGATGGTGTCACCAGCTTGATGTAATGGTTAATCAGCGTCGCATGAGGTTTTCCCTGTATTGGACTCTTCCTTAATCGAGTTACTCTTCTAATCACTCAGTTGCTTGCTTACAATTCAAAAGCTCCGTGCACAGGCTTTCCTCAGCAAACCCTGGGTCCCCTTTCTCTCATTCCATTCCACTCATTCCCTTCCATACTCTGATATGAACACATTCTACTGATCAAACGTATGGTACAGACAATCCCAACGATCTACAATTGCACAAAACTCTTTCTCCTGACTAAATTAGTGCCAGCAGTGTCCAACATCCACTTTTCTAGTTTAGCCCCAAATGAATAATGTAGTGCCTTGCAGCAGCCTCATGGTTACTTTCTCATTGAATGGCAGGGCTGGCTTGAGGGGCTGAATGGCCTACAGTCCGTGTTCTGGTATCAGTTTTGTATCTCCATGTCCTGGTGACTGGGTACTACCCTCTGGTTAATGGTGACTGGAGTAGACAGCACTTAGTACTCCAGTGGCTTTCCTTGTCATCCAACTGAACCCTCACCTTGTTAAAGGTTACAACTTCAGTTGGTTTCATGTAGAATATTTGAAATTTACCATCCTAGACCTGGTCTGCACAGAAACAGACCCTCTAAGCCACTCTTCCATGCCAGCCAGATATCCTGCATTAATATAATCCCATTTGGCACATATCACTCTAAATACCTCCCATTCATATACCCATCCAGTTGCCTTTGAAATGTGGTAATTGTACCAGCCTCCACTATTCCTTTGGCAGCTCATTCAATACAACACCTTCTGGAAAAAGCTGCCTCTTGGGTCCATTGATGTCCATCCCTCATGTTAACCCTGTGCTGTCTAGCTTTGGACCCCTACCATGAATACATCCCGCACTCTAGTTTCCTTTTTGAAGAGTTTGTCAATGTCTAATATCTTCCAATTCTAATGGTGTTAATGAGCAGAAACATGAATTTAGTGTTTCTCTCCTCTGCTGTACCAGACCTGCTGACCAACTCTCCAGCTGTTTAAGCTAAATTAAAACATGGATGTTGCATGTCCTCAGGAGGAAGCTGGGGTTAAGAGCTGCTGGCTCACTGGACAACCATGATATATTAAAATCATTTGAGAATGCAGAGGATTAATACCTGCTTGAATAGTCAGTCTGATTGAGGGCTAAATTAGTCTCAATTCTCCCAACTAGAATTGGGCCCAGTGATGTGCTAATGGGATGGAAATAGTTCTCTTTCAGATGTTGTACTTTGACCGGGATGATGTTGCCCTGCACCATTTCTCCCAGTTCTTCAAAGCTCAGTCCCAGGAGAAGCAGGAACATGCAGAGAAGCTGCTGAAATTCCAGAATCAGCGTGGAGGCAGAGTCCTCCTCCAGGATGTGAAGGTGGGAATGTTGGGGAGGGGAATGGCTACACTCGTGATGTGGCTTCAATCCATCAGTAACAAGGTTTGCTGAACCTGAAGGGGTGGGGGGAATATAAGGGCTGTTGCTGGACTTTCCCATCTGATCTCTTCCATCTCCAAGTCACAGCATAGAAACAGGCCTTTTGGTCTACCATATCTATGCTGACCAAACTACACTAATCCCATCTACCTGCTCTTAGTCATTATCCCACTGTGCTCGAGTATTTGAAGTATTTGTCCAGATGTTGCTGCAATGTCACTGGACTAGCTGCCTCCCCCACACTCAGGTGCTGCATTCCATATTTCTCAAGTTTCCTGAGATCCCACTAAACCCCTTCTCCTCAAACCATCCTCTGGACTTGAGGATGGTACTGGCACTGCACTGACTCAGTGCCAGTGACCCAGGTCCAATTCCAGCCTCTGGGAACTGCTCAGTTTGTACACTGCACAAAGATGTGCTGGTCAGTTTGGTCACGCTAGGTTGCCCAGTTTCCAGGGATACACAGGCTACATTTTTCTCTAAACAGGATTACAGGGATGGGTTGGGTCAGTGTGGACCCTCTGGATGGTTGATGTGGACAAATGGGCTAAATGACCTGCTTCATCCCACTGTCAGGATTCTGATTCTGATCCTTAACTGTCCTTTGTTTCCATGTTTCAGAAGCCAGAGAGGGATGAGTGGGGTAACGGTCTGCAGGCAATGCAGGTTGCCCTGGATCTGGAGAAGAATGTGAACCAGAGTTTGCTGGATCTACACCAACTTGCCACTGCCCAGACTGACCCTCATGTAAGCTTCACCACCTCCTCATTCTCATCATTGCCTGACCCTCAGGGCAGCACTTCACTGGTTGGTCTTTGTGGGTTTGAAATTCAATAATGCAACATTTGGGGAGATGTGATTTGGAGATGCCAGTGTCAAACTGGGGTGTACAAAGTTATAACTAACACCAGGTTATAGTCCAACAGGCTTATTCAAAGCTCTAGCTTCCAAACTATACTCTTTGACCACCTGAAGAAGGAGCAGTGCTTCTGAATAAATTTGGGGGACAATAACCTGGTGTTGTGATTTTTAACTTTGTCCAGATGTAACATTGTAACCACCAGTGTGCATCTGGAATGATCAATATTACAACTCTTAAGCAATAAGGTCAAGGAGGAACTTTGATTGTAATCTGGTGGGAGTGCTGAAGTGATATTGGCCACTGAATCCTCATTCAGGACCGTTGCAGTGGAATGATCACCATTCACCACAATACAACTCCGCTCCACTTAAATGGCAACATGTGCCAGCTGAAAGGCTGATTTATATTCAACAGTACAAAAGCTCTCGTTGCTAGATTTTTCAGGGTTGTCCAGAGCTAGCACTGCCCAGTCTGTTTTGCAGTGGGAATTGTAACATTGTCTTGGATTGTGCTAATGTAATGAGTTGTAATATTCCTGTGTTCCAGCTGTGTGACTTCCTGGAGACTCACTATTTGGATGAGGAGGTTGAGATCATCAAGCGACTTGGGGACTACATCACCAACCTGAAGCGTCTGGGAGCTCCTGAGAATGGGCTGGGAGAGTACCTGTTTGACAGGCTCTCGCTGGAGGACAGCAGTTAGTGGGGCCTGGGGTACTGTCTGCTCTTGTCTGAATGCATTACTGACTTCACTTGGACAATCTGGCTCCTCCCTAGGGAGAAGGAATGTTTGCAAGGATGTAATGACTGTACCACCTGAATGGAAATGAATAAAACCCTGTACGTACCTTACTGATTGTCCATCATTCCGATTACTGATCCTTCACTCACATTTGTTAGTGATTTCTGGAGAGCTTGATGCCAGTAAATCACTCTGCAATTTGGCTCATTTACTGGACTAAAACACCTGACCTCACTAAATGTATCCTCTTCACTCTTTCCCCTCTCCCTCTCCTCAGCCAACCCTCTGCACCCCATTGGACAGGAATAACTAGATGGAGCTAAAATTCAAGCTATCCTGCCCAGAATGTGAGGTTGGGTGTTTTACACTTTAGTTTAATACTCCATTTAATGATTCTTTTTGTCCAAGAATTATACTATTCTGGTCTATTGCCTACAGTTGTAGGCAAATCAGTGTGCAAGGAAGTTTGTGTTCCTCTTCAAAAGATCAACTTGAGATATCAATTTCCCTAGACACCCCACATCTTTGATTCCATGTTCGCTTCCAATTTCCCCATGAAGTGTTCACCCCAACATCAATGTCTTTAGAAGTACTCCACAACATGGACCCAAACTGCATGATCTGGGTGACAAGATCTGTTCACCTCTTCCTCCAGGCCTTGTTAGAGGTCCATCAGGCTGGATGGAGGAACCAGCTAACCTGGGAATGATATGATCCCAACCTGTCTCGTCTAACTCCTAATGGAACTCTAACATGACCTGGATATTCTAAATGCTGCTGTTTTCTTTACTTGAGCCTAGCCTCTGGAGCCAGTCAGGGTTCAAAACAGGACTAGCACAGAGGCCTGTAATCTTCACCCCTTGCCTTGTTACAGCCAGTAGCAGTGGGGTATGTCAACCAGTTCATTTATCTGTAGTGAGCCAAACATGCAGCTCCTGATGAGCACCTTGATTAAATACCCATTCTAGCACAACTAGGAGTCAATTGACACCAGGGGGAGCTTTTCCTAGCAATATTATCCTACTATATCTCCCTCACTTTTATGTACCTCCCTATCTGAAGACTCACTCCTAACACCGCTCCTGCACTTTCAATAGACTTCATGCCTGCCCACCTGTTTTAAAAAATTCTCAAGGTCAGGTTCGTAGGAGAGTAGTCTGACACAGAACAAACGACCAAGAGGCGAGTCTGCTAGAATATGAGCATTTTATTCCCCGCAGCGTCGCCACAACCAGGTCTCATACTTACAACGGGTCTGGCTTATACTCACTCTACATGTTACCGGAACTGGGAGCCGTCAGTTCTCGTAGAGCGGTTGCCAACAACCCACGCACATGTGAGGTTGATATCTTATACTCCAGATTGTAAGACCTTTTTAATGATACTTTTGTCAAAGAATTATACTTTTTTTTTTGGACTAATGCCTACAGTTTTAGGCAAACAGTGGGCAGGGAAGTTTCATACCTCTCGACCAAACATTCACTTCTCTAGACACCCTAAATCTTTGATTCCAAGTTTATTTCCAGATTAGCCCATCAAGTGTTCATCTCCACATCAATGTCTTTCTTTACTTTAGAAGGACTCCACAATTTGGAATCAAAAACTGCATGATGTGGGTGACCAGATCTGTTCATCTTTGTTATAGGCTTTGGGTGAGGTCCCTCAGGTTCTGGTTTCTACCCAGATGGTGGAACCAGCTAATGATAAGATCTCAATTTGTCTGGTTATAGAATTCCATTGGGAGCTAACATGACCAGGATATTCTAAATGCTACTGTTTTCTTTTACCTCTGAGCCCAGCCTTAGGAGCCCATTGGGGTTCAGACCAGCACAGGGGCCTGTGATCTTCACCCCTTGCCTTGTTACAGCCCTTAGCGCGGTACACAGAGTGGCTCATTTCTCTATAGGCTGAATCAAACATGCAGCACCTGATGAGCACCTTGATGAAATACCCATTCTAGCACAAGTAGGAGTCAATCCACAGCAGGGGAGTTCTTCCCAGCAGTAGCAAAGTTATCCCACTGTCTCTCCCTCACTTTCATGTACCTCCCGATCTGAAGACTCACTCCTACCACCGCTCCTGCGCTTTCAATAAACCTCAAGCCTGCCCACCCAGAGCTGGGATAATTCACTGCAGCCACACATTCCTGGGCCTCAGCTGAAGAAATTTTCCTGAACTGCATTGAATTCATACACATGCTCTCGTCATCGCCTACAGCTGAAATGAGCAGGATGACAGTGATCTGGGAATAATACAGCAATGCCTGAGGTGAGATGCTTCCATCTGATTTACTCTTGCTGCTAAAGTCAGCAGTTTGCAGTCCAAGCTGATCCTAGCTTCCTCCCAGCTTCCCATGTGCTGAAGGATTCTCCTGATGCAGTTTGATTTGACCCAGTGATGTTGAAGGAGCAGTGATTTCTCTCCAAGTTGGGGAGTGCTGTCATTCTGAAAGAAAACCTGGAGAT
>NC_057748.1:10641991-10663519 GCF_004010195.1 Chiloscyllium plagiosum | reverse complement strand
TTTATTGTAAACAATCAAGTCATGCCGACATACTCTCTACAGTGCAGGCTGAGGCCATTCAGCCCATTGAGTCTGCACCAATTATCTGAACAGCATCCTGTTCAGACCCACCCAATCCTCTTAACCCTGCATTTCCCATGGCTGATTCACCGATCCTGCACATCTTTGGACTGTGGGAGGAAACTGGAGCACTCCTAGGAAACCCACACAGGCACAAGGAGAGCACGCACACTCTATACACACACACACGCACACTCTCTGCGTCCACACACTCACCCAAGGCTGGAATCAAACCCAGGTCCCTGGTGCTGTGAGGCAGCAGTGCTAACCACTGAGCCATCACACCATCCAAAAGAAACATGCTGTTGCACACCAGTAGAGTCATAGAGTCATACATCACAGAAGCAGACCCTTTGGCCCAACCTGTCCATGCCGACCAGATTTCCAAAACTGTACCAGTTGCCCTTGCCTGCATTTGGCCCATGTCCCTCTAAAACCTTCCCATTCATGTATCCATCCAAATGTCTTTTAAATGTTATAATTGTACCCGCCTCCACACTTCCTCTGGCAGCTCGTTCCATGTCCACAGTACACTCTCTCTGAAAAGGTTGCCCCTCACATCCCTATTTTAATCGTTCTCCTCTCACCTTAAGCCTATGCCCCTCTAGTGTTGCACTCCCACACCCTGTCGCAGGGTATTTTTTTTATTTGGTCAATCTTCAGTGTGCCAATCACAAGGCTCCGTTGCGTGCCCAGCCGCAGTTACCCTTCAGGAGGTGGTGATGGGCTGGTTATTACAGCCCACCTGGTGTGGGAGAGACAATAATGCTGCTGCTGCTGCTGCTGAGGGGGGGGGGCTTCCGGGACTTGGATTCAGAAACAGTGATATTGTTCCACCTCAGGATGGCGAGAGATTTCCCTGGGGCTTCGTCAGTGTTCTTGGGGCTGTATTCAGCCAGAAGATTGGAAAGTATTCCTCAACTTTTCCTTCCAGATGGTGGAGAGGCTTTGGAAAGTCAGGAGTTGAGAAATTTACAACAGAATTTCCAGCCTCTGACTTGCTCTCATCGCCGTGAATATTTATGAGGGTTGACCTCTGATCATGGTTCCATGTTTAATATCCAAACTTGTAACTCAATCCAACAAGACTGTAACCTGGTATTTGAATCAGATACTGGGTCAAAGTAACTTGCTTCCACCAATCCATCCGTCAAGACTGTGATCATCCCCTAACATTGAGTGGGGACCTTCAATCCCCAAACTCTCACAGCCCACCACTCCACTGGAGGCTGCTCAGTTCAACACATTCAACTTTATGCTGAGAGACCGTCACGTCCATAAAGATGTGTGTATGGACCACATTGAGCTGGGAGGCCAGTTTCTGAGCTGTACCGCCTGCAGAATGCAATGTAAACAGAATCAGAATCTCTCCACTTGGAAACATCCTTGAGTTGAGGGCTAGTTCTTCTTGAAACTATTAAATACTAAATATGGAGACAGAAACATCGATCGTGCAATATGTTTCCAACAGCAGTTTAGACATGGAAGCCTGAGACCTACTACATGGCTGACGCACTCAGCACATTTACCGTTTTGGTTTGTAAACTGGGTTTCCTGAGACCTAAAGTCAAAGAGATCACAGCAGAATCAGAAAGGATCCACAAAGTACATCAGTTGCCTGCACTGGATGACCCAAAAGCACTTCATTTCTGTCACTGTCAATCAATAGGCAAATGTTTAATGTCAACAAAATCTAGACATTTTTCAATGGACTCCCAACACTGTCATTCAGAAGGTAGGAAGACAAATCCCTCAGAGTAACAAACTAACAAAGTTCTGCAAATCTGTTTTCAGCATATCTTAAAACACAAACTCAGATACAACAGTGAAGTTTCAGAGGATGTTTTAATCTCATTTCCAGGCAGATATACTTACAGAATTTGCATTTACGTAAGAGGTCAAAGATCAATCAGTAATTCCATCATTAACTTGTTGTCAATTCTGATTGGCTCCTGGATCCAATTCCCATTCTGCCCTGATTGGACATGGCAGCTGATCGATTGATTAACAAGAATGATTGGCTATCACTGATGATGTCATTTCCTGCTTAATAAAGTGAGGGTCTGCTCCTGCTGTTTAAGTAAAAGTCCAAAGGCTGTGGTGGTTTAGGTATTGTTGGTGGTAATTCTAAGTTTGTGGTTGGTCTGTGACTTGTCTTGGGTAGGCAAGTAGTATAGTATAGTATTCATTATAAAATGGCTTCCCAGGTTTGTCAAAACTATCACCAGGATTGTGAAGCTGCTGTCAACAAGCAGATTAACCTGGAGCTCACTGCCTCCTATCTCTATCAGTCTTTGGTGAGTGGTGTCTGTGTGAGGTTTAAAAGTAAAACTATTATGTGAAGCAAACTGTTTTCCTTATTTCTAATTAACTTGCCTCCTGTAGATTGACTTTTTTAGTTCTTGCCTAAACATCAAATCAAGTGTGATGTTACAATAACCATGGGGTATGATACTGATGTGCAATGTTTGTCTTCAGTGATGTATGCAGGGTGAAGTGTTTGTGGTTGGCATAATTTCACTGATCTGGTACTAACTTCCCTAGGGTTGTCAACAGGATATTTTATAAGAATAGCTTAGAAAACCACTTAAGCCAACCATATGGTGGAATGGAAGTATCTATTTGACTAGTTGCCTTTCTGCTGCTTTAATGTATTCTGGTAAGTTTGTTAGCTTATGCTAATCCTAAATAAGCATCATACTCTTTTTGATACTGTAAAAGGGTGTTATGGCTGTTTATCAATGATACTTGGCTTACCTGAGCAGAAAAACTTAATGGCAGGCTGTAACTGGCATCCAGTTAAGCAGTCCTCAACTGGGCCCGTTTGGCTTTCTGCTTTCACCATTAATGGCTGGATAGTCAATGGTCAGGTAGCCATTTGTTGTCCATCCCTTCACCTGGAGGAAGAGTTAACTTACTGGATGGGTCAAAATCTCAGGCCACATGGCTGAAGAAATGGAAGCTTTCAAATCAGGATGGTATGGGGTAACAAACAGACCCCCTCTCTTTCCTGATAGTGCTTTGCCCATGCCCTTCGGAAGTGTTAATTTTTTTTTTTGGAAGGTTTGTGTTGTAGGGTACCTGGTAGATACTGAAGGGAGGTGGTGAATGCAGTACTAACAGAATAGGCTGCTTTAGCCTGGATGGTGTCTCCTTAACCTTGTAGGTGCTTGCATGTGGAGAATATGCATCACACTGAGCTTATCTGTTGAGGAGATTCTCTCGTGATGAGAATGAGATCTGTAAAGGTGTTTGGTGGAGGTGGGATTTTTATTGGTGCACCCTTTTTTTAATAGCTTGAGTGTCCCAGAAGAATGGGTCACTCATTTCCACTGAACTAAATTGTGCCCCTTAATGATCCCTGAACTGACTGTTAGGGACCAGGCTGGATCTGTCAAAATGATTAAAGTTGCCCAGACACCCTTGGTTTTTCTTATTATGGAGGCAGATGTACAGTGGATAATCCAGGGATGATGTAGCTGGTAAAACCACTCTACCTTATACCAAACAGAATTTATTTACATACTGTGGTAGAATTTAGAACAACTATTTGGAACCCACCTGACTCAATCCCAACATAACAAAGGAGCTGTTGCAATCCCAAAAACACCCCTGGACAAATGGTAAATGCAAACTGATTCTTGCAGGCAGGAGTGTTTTCAGAGCATTCGGGTAAGAATCATTAGTTGAAGTACAGAACCTATCTTCAGAGTAACAGCTTCTCTGCTATTAGTTTCTGACTGCCTGCTAAAACCAAACCAAGCTCGGAACATAACTGAACTGGGAGAACTGGCTACTCCCCTGCTGTTGTTTGAAGTAGCTATTTCCAGACATAGTGGCACCTCTGCTTTTACAACCCCTTGGGAGGGAGAAGCAACCAAGGACAAGTAACTTAAAGGAGCAGCATTGTCATTACATTCCCTTGTGAATATGAATAAAATGTTTGAGCCAAATATGGGTGTAGTTGTTGGATTAAGTCAAACAAAGCAGTGTTTTTCAGTTAGCATTTTAAGCTGGTGATATTATGTGCAGGTAATGGTTGATCTCTGGGTCTCACAAGGTCTTTCCTGTATCTGATGTTTCCTTGATGAAGCTTCCACTTAATCACTCAGATGCTGGTTTACAAGTTTCTGGATGAGTACTACATAAGCAGGTCTGCAGTGAAACTGTTGCTGCAAAAATTCAAAGGCTGTCATTGGACAAGCTTTCCTTTGCAAACCCCTGGGCCCCCTCTTTTCTGTCCTAGTCCAGGTAGGAGTACACTTGTACAGATAGTGTATGGTACATACAATCACAATGATGTACAAGTTGCAGAACTGTGTGCCTCCCAGTTTTTCCCCCCAAAGGAAAAATATAGTGCCTTGCAGTAGCCTCATGGTTAATTTCTCATTGAATGGCAGAACAGGCTTGAGGGGCTGAATGGCCTACTGTCCCTGTGTTCTGATATCAGTTTTTGTATCTAATTCAGAAAAATGTCCTGGTGACTGGGTATTACCCTCTGGTTAATGTTGACTGGAGTAGACAGCACTTAGTACTCCAGTGATTTTTCTCCTCTTCCAACTGAACCATCATCTTGTTGAAGGTTACAACTTCCAATGTTCTGCATTGAACCAATTGACATTTCTACAGACACTTAAAAAAAAGTATAGCATGGAACAGACCCCATAATCCAGCTTTTTTTTTTCTTCTCTCTATAAGATATCTTCAATTAATCCCATCCCATTTGGCCCATATCCCCCTCAACCCTTCCTATTCTGTACTCCAAATACCATTTAAAATGTTGTCATTGCACCAGCCTCCAGCACTTCCTCTGGTAGTTCATTCCCCACACACCACCCTCTGGAAAATGTTGCCTCAAGTCCATTTATATCCATCCCTCAACCCAAGCCCTCTAGTTCTGCACTCCTCCATCCTGCACTCTTGTTTCCTTCACTTGCTCAAAGCCTATTCAATCTCTATCTTCCCATTCGGATGGTGGTTACTGAACAGAAAAATGAATTCAGCAATTCTCTCCTCTGATGCTGTGCCAGTCCTGAGCAATTCACCAGCTGTTTAATCAAAATAAACACATGGAATTTGCATGTTCCCCAGGAGGAAGCTGGAGTTGTTCCAAATCATCCAGTTAAAGGAGCTGCTGGCTCATTGGACACCACCATTATATTAAAATTGTTGTAAACCCAGAGGTTTAACAGCTTCTTGAATACTCAGTCTGATTTCAAGAGCTAAACTAGCCTTCCAATTCTAACTAGAATTGGGGCCAGTGATGTGTTAATGGGATATAAACGGTTCTCTTTCAGATGTCGTACTTTGACCGGGATGATGTTGCCCTGCACCATTTCTCCCACTTCTTCAAAGCTCAGTCCCAGGAGAAGCAGGAACATGCAGAAAAGCTGCTGAAATTCCAGAATCAGCGTGGAGGCAGAGTCCTCCTGCAGGATGTGAAGGTGGGAATGGGGGGGGGGTGGGAGAGATGGGAGAGATAACAGCACTTGTGATGTGCCTTCAACTCAGTGACAGGATTTTCACATCCTGAAGCTTGACTTTCTCATTTGATCTCTTCCATTTCCAACTCATGCAGCATAGAAACAAGCCCTTTGGTCAGCATAGACATGGTGAACCAAACTACACTAATCCCATCTACCTGCACTTAGTCCTTAGCCCCCTATGCTCTGGTATTTGAAGTATTTGTCTGGATGTTGCTGCAGGGTCACTGGACTAGCTGCCTCTCCCACCCTCAGGTGGTGCATTCTATATTGAAGTTTCCTGATCCCTTCAACGCCTTACTCTACAAACCTTATCTGGACTTCAGGGATGGCATGGTTGTTCAGTGGTGAGCATTGATGCTTCACAGCACCAGGGACTCTGGTCCCATTCCAGCCTCTGAACTCTGTAGTCTGCACATTGTGTCTGCATGGGTTTCCTCTAGGTGCTATTTCTTCCACAGTCCAAAGATGTGTGGATTAGTTGACCTGGGGAATCTAGTATACTGCCCCAGGATGTGCATTAGCCATGGCAAATACAGGATTACAGGGATGGGGTGGGTCAGTGTGGGATGCTGTTTAGAGGGTTAATGTGGGCAAATGGCCTAAATCCCTTGCTGCTACACACTAGGGATTCTATTACTTTGATTCTTAACTGTCCTTTGTTTCCATGTTTCAGAAGCCAGAGAGGGATGAGTGGGGTAACGGTCTGCAGGCAATGCAGGTTGCCCTGGATCTGGAGAAGAATGTGAACCAGAGTTTGCTGGATCTACACCAACTCGCCACTGCCCAGACTGACCCTCATGTAAGCTTCACCACCTCATTCTCATCACTGCCAGACCCTCAGGGCAACACCTCACTGGTCTTTGTGGGTTTGAAATTAATAATGCAACACTTGGTCCAGATCTAACATTGATCACTCCAGATCCATATTGATGGTTACAATGTTACAACAACTCAGCAATAAGGTCAAGGAGGAACTTGGATTCTAATCTGGTGGGAGTGCTGAAGTGAGATTGGCCACTGAATCCTCATTCAGGCCCATTGCAATAGAATGATCACCGTACACCACAATACAACTGGGCTCCTGATAAGAAACTGCATGAGCTAGCTGAAAGGCTAATATCTTTGCAGTATAAATGATCTAGTTTGGTTTTTAGGGTTGTTCAGAGCTAGTACTGTCCAGTCTATCTTGCAGTGGGAATTCTAAAATTGTCTTGGATTGTGCTAATGTAATACTCCTGTGTTCCAGCTGTGTGACTTCCTGGAGACCCACTATTTGGATGAGGAGGTTGAGATCATCAAGCGACTTGGGGACTACATCACCAACCTGAAGCGTCTGGGAGCTCCTGAGAATGGGCTGGGAGAGTACCTGTTTGACAGGCTCTCGCTGGAGGACAGCAGTTAGTGGGGTCTGGGGTACTGTCTGCTTTTGTCTGAATGCATTACTGACTTCACCTGGACAATCTGGCTTCCCCCACTCAGGAGGTGCATGTTGGCAAGAATGTAATGGCTATACCACCTGAAATGGAAATGAATAAAATCTTGCTTATTGTCCATCATTCAGGCCACTGATACTTCACTTGAATTTGTTTGCATCTCTGGAGAGCTTGACCAACATTTTGCAATTTGGTTCCTCACTGGACTAAACACCACACTAAATGTCTCTCTTCTCTCTCCCCACACCCCATTGGACAGGATAACTAGATGGGAGTTCTGTGACATGTCTAAAACTCAAGTTCCCCTGACAAAAACTTGAATGAGATTGGGGATTGCAGTCTTGTCAAACCTTTCTTTTGTCCAAGAATTATACCTTCCTGGACCTGATGGGTACAATTGTACCCATGGAAACTTTGTGCAAGGAAGTTTCCAAACCACCTCAAGATCAAGTCCAGGCATCCATTTCTATAGACATCCCACATCTTTAATTCCATGTTCACTTCCAGATTTGCCCATCAAATGTTCACCTCCACATCAATGTCTTTATTCACTTTGGCAGTACTCCATAAATGACTACATGATCTGGGTGACAAGATCTGGCCATCTCTTCCTGTCGGCCTTGGATATGGTCCATCAGGATGGATGGAGGAACTGGCTTAGCTGCGGATGATATGATCTCAACTTGTCTGATCCAGATCCCACTGGAGCTCTGACATGATCGGGATATTCTAAATGTTGCTGTTTTCTTTCCCTCTCCTTTTAGCCTCAGGAGCCAGTTGGGATTCAGACCAGGACCAGCCCAGGGGCCTGTGATCTTCACCTCTTGCCTTGTTATAGTCACTAGCGGTTGGGCACAATGACCAGTCCATTTCTCCAGTCTGAGTCAAACATGCAGCTCCTGCTAGGAAACTTGATTAAATACCTACTCTAGTTCTGCCAGGAGTCAATCTAGAGTGGGGGCGATGTTTCCCTGAAGTAATGTTGTCCCACTGTTCCTCCCTATCTGAGGACTTACTCTGAACACCACTACTGCCCTTTCAATACACTTCAAGTCTGCTAGCTCAGAGTTGGGAAAATTCACCACAAACAGTCCCAGCAGATGCATTCCAGGGAGTCAGCTCAAGGAATTCTCCCGAGCTGCATTGGATTATAATACACACTCTCAATGTCACCTACAGCTGAAATGAGCAGGTTGCCAGTGATCTGGGAATAACATAGCAATGCTTCCATCTGATTTACTCTTGCTGCTAAAGTCAGCAGTTTGCACTCCAAGCTGATCCTAGCTTCCTCCCAGCTTCCCATGTGCTGAAGGATTCTCCTGATGCAGTTTGATTTGACCCAGTGATGTTGCAGGAGCAGTGATTTCTCTCCAAGTTGGGGAGTGCTGTCATTCTGAAGAAACCTGGAGATGCTGACTCTCCTGTACAGCTGCTCCTTCATCTTTGGGGTTTCGGGGATCGTGGGTTAGGGAGGGGGCTCTCCTGGTGATAGTTTGAGTGAATTTTGTAGTGAGCATACACTGCAGCCTTCAGGGAGGTGTTCCACAACATAACACCTGTTATTGTAAACAATCGAGTCATACCCACGGACTCCCTCCAGTGCAAGTTGAGGCCATTCAACCCATTGAGTCTACACCAACCATCTGAACAGCTTCCTGTTCAGGCCCACTCCATCCCCTTAACCCTGCATTTCCCATAGCTGATCCACAGAACCTGCACATCTTTGGACTGTGGGAGGAAACCCACACAGACATGGGGAGAACATGCAAACTCCACACAGTCACCCAAGGCTGGAATCAAACCCAGGCCCCTGGTGCTGTGAGGCAGCAGTGCTAACCACTGAGCCACCATGCCTCCCTAAAGGAACATGCTGTTGTACACCATTAGAGTCAGAGTCTTGCATACCTTTCAGCCCAACCTGTCCATGCTGTCTGGGTTTCCAAAACTGAACTAGGCCCATTTGCCTGCATACGGCCCATGTCCCTGTAAAACCTTCCTATTCATGTATCTGTCCAAATGTCTTGTAAATGCTGTATTTGTACCCACCTCCACCACTTCCTCTGGCAGCTCATTCCATGTACGCAGCACTCTCCCTCTGAAAAAGTTGCTACTCAGGTCCCCTTTTAAATCTTTCCCCGCTTGTCTTAAACCTATCCCCTCTAATGTTGAAGTCACTAAGGCCATGTTGTGGAGGAGCAGGTGTTGGACTGGGGTGGACAAAGTTAAAAATCTCACCACACCACGTTATAGTCCAACAGGTTTATTTGGAAGCATTAGCTTTCGGTGTGCTGCTCCTTCATCAAGTGGTTGTGGAACAGGAACCAAAGACACAATTTATAGCAAGAGATTACAGTGTCATGCAACTGAAATGCTATATTGAACAAACCTAGATTGCTGTTACGTCTTTGGTTGCAGGTTTTGGTTCATTAATATGTAAATCCCAGAACTACTATTAAGTTACCTTCTCGACTTAACTTAAGGTTTTATTAAAAAAGGTGACATCTCAGCTCAGACAATGCATTAAAGGTGTGAGGTTAGAGTCTGTCTGTATCCCAATCTTGAGTCAGACTGGTTCTATTTTCAAAGTTGGAATTTATAAAATATTACATGGATTGACTGTCTGCAGATTATGCATTTTTTGAGCAAAATAGAATGTATCTGCAAATGCAAATTCACTCCAAAGACTTATATGTGTATGTGCATACATGAGACAGAGAGAGAATATGAGTGTGCACATGGGAGAGTGCGTGTTTGTGTGTGTGCATGCTTGGTAAAGTGTGTGTGGGTATGATGGAGTGTAAGCCTGTGAGAGGTGTGTGTGTGCGCGGTGTATGTGTGTGTGTATGAGAAAGGGTCTGCGTGAGTGTGTGTGTTTGTGAGAGAATGTATAGTGTAGTTGGGTCACCTGTAGTGTGACATGAAGCCAAGGTCCCAGTTAAGGCCATCCTCATGGGTTCAGAACTTGGCTATCAGCCTTTGCTCAGCCACTCTGCGTTGCTGCGTATCCTGAAGTCCACCTTGGAGGTTGGTCACTTGAATATCCGAGGCTGACTGTCCGTGGCCGCTGAAGTGTTCCTCGGACTGGGAGGGAACACCCCTGTCTGGTGACTGTTGCACGGTACCTATTCATCATTGTCGTAGCATCTGCTTGGTCTTGTCAGTGTACCATGAAGCCTTCCCTCCCATGTCTTAACTCACAACCTCAGATACAATAGTGAAGTTTTAGAATATGTTTTAGTGTCATTTTCAGGTAGATATACTTACAGAATTTGCACTTGTGCAGGAGGTTAAAGGTCAATCGGCAATTCTATCACCGACCAGTTGTCAATTCTAATTGGCTGCTGGATCCAATTCCCATCCTGCGCTGATTGGACATGACCAACTGATTAACAAGAGTGATTGGCTATCACTGATTATGTCATTTCCTGCTTAATAAAAATAAGGGTCTGCACCTTGGGTATAAATAAAAATTCAAAGGTAGTACTGTTTTAGGTATTGTTGGTGTTTGTCCTAAGTTTATGATTGGGCTTTGAATTGGTTTGAGGAGGAAAGTAGCACTGTATTTATCAAAAAAAAAATGGCTTCCCAGGTTTGTCAAAACTATCACCAGGATTGTGAAGCTGCTGTTAACAAGCAGATTAACCTGGAGCTCACTGCCTCCTATCTCTATCAGTCTTTGGTAAGTGTTGTCTCAGTGGGGATTAATATTAAAGCTATTGTGTGAATTAAACTGTTTTCCTTGTTTCTAACTAATTGGATACTCTTGACTTTTGTTGCTTTTACTGAAAGAGTCAAGATAAATGTTATTGCAACAATGAGATATGACTGTGATGTAAAACAACTAATTATCCCAGTGGGCCTTCAGGTGATGTATGGTGGGTGAAGCCTTCTTGGGGTTACTTTACAATCTTATTGGGTTGTGACTGATAGTTACTGTCACTTTTTTTCCCCCCTCCCTTCCGCTGTGCCCCCACCTCAAGGATTGTGAAAACTGAATACTTTTAGGGTGGCATGGTGGTTCAGTGGTTAGCACTGCTACCTCACTGTCAGGGCCCTGGATTTAATTCTACCCTTGGACAAATGTGCAAACTCCACACAGACTCTCCTCTCTTACTTTCTGCCCACAGTCCAAAGATGTGCTGGTTAGGTAGATTGGGTAGTCTAGCATATCATAGTTCTAGTGATGTGCAGGATAGGTGTGCTTGCCATGTAAAATGCAGGTTATGTACATAAGGTAGTGGTGTGGATCTGGCTGGGATGCTCTTTAGGAGGGTTGGTGTTGACTTGATGGGCTAAATGATATTCCACACTGGAATTCTCTATCTCCTTTAGGTAGAAGTTGGGCCAACCATATTGTGGGCATAGATGTACCAATGGCTAATTATCCTTTTTGGCTACTTTCAAATCTCTTGCTAGCATTGATTTTTTTTGTGGTGATCCAAAACAAACATACTAACTTTGAGACTGCAATAGGGATTATGGCTGTGTTTATCAATGATATTTGGCTTGAGTAGAAATATTTAAGTGAATGCTAGTCATAGCCTGGCCTTAAGTAGTCCTCAATTGAGACCTACTTATTCTGCTTTCACTCATCAGGAGGTGTCCATGGTAAGGCAGCCATTGTGGTCCATCCCTTTTCCTGGAGGAGGGGTTGATCCTCAGTGTGAGGGCTTGGTGTTGCTGGGATGTGCAGATTTTGACCCAATGACAGTGAAGAAATGGAAAATGCCAGCCTGGTTTGAAATAAAAGGGCCCCTTTTTTTTTCCAGGTGGTGTGGCCATGTCCTTCTAAGTGGTAGGATTTATAGGTTTTAAAAGATATTTGCTAAAGTAACCTTGGTCAGTGAGAGGGGAAACTGTAGTGCCTTGCAGCAACTTCATGGTTACTTTTTTCACTTAAATGGCAGAACAGGCTTGAATGGTCTACTCCTTACCCTTTGTTCTATTATCAGTTTTAGGATGGCACGGTGGCTGTGGTTAGCACTGCTGTCTCTGTGCCAGGGACCCAGGTTTGATTCCAGCCTCAGGCAACAATGTGCAAATTCTACATAGACATTGTGTCTGCGTGCTCCAGTTTCCTTCCACAATACAAAAATGTGCAGGTCAAGTGAATTGGCTATGGCAAATTGCCCTTTGTGTTAGGTATATTAGTCAGGGGTAAATATAGTGTCGGGGAATAAGTCTGGGTGGGTTATTCTTCAGGGGGTCAGTGTGGACTTGTTGGGCCAAATGGCCTGTTTCCACATTGTAGGTAATCTAATTATCTCTCCTTCTATTCAGAAATATACTGGTGACTGGATATTATCCCTCTGGTTAATGTTGAATGGAGTAAATTGCATGTAATTACCAGTGATTTTCCTTTTCATCCTACTGAACCTTCACTCTGTGGAAAAAGCTGAGCATCAAATGTCCTGCATGCTTAACTGAAAACACTGGGTTCTCGACTATTTTTAATGTACTGGAAGTCTAACTTTTTTTTAGACTGGACTAGTCCTGTACTTGGACCTAGAATTGGGCCCACTGTGTTAATGGGATGTAAATGGTTCTCTTTCAGATGTCGTACTTTGACCGGGATGATGTTGCCCTGCACCATTTCTCCCAGTTCTTCAAAGCTCAGTCCCAGGAGAAGCAGGAACATGCGGAGAAGCTGCTGAAATTCCAGAATCAGCGTGGAGGCAGAGTCCTCCTCCAGGATGTGAAGGTGGGAATTGGGGTGGCAAAATTGTTTCACTCGTGATGTGGCTTCAAGTCAGTGACAGGGTTTTCACTTCCTGAAGAGGTGGGGTGAGTGGGAAATGGAAATATTTCATTGGCTGGGTTTCACCTGTCATTCTGTCGTCATATACAGACTAAGCTCTGGTTCTCTTCTGATAGAAATAATGCATTAATCCCTCAGCCATGTACCTATGTCATTGGCTTCAGTTAAAATTCCTCATTGTACATTTGATCTAAGGCTTGAGGTCTGGTGGTGTGGCTGGGCTCATGGGGGTTTTAAAGTGATTCTGTATGAAGTACTGTCACAAGATCAAAGTGTGCTCCTTTGTTAATCTTGTCCATTATGTGGACATGACATTGATTACTTTCTCCACATAGTGGAGGGCCCACTCTTCTTAACAAAGGGAGCTGTGTGCAATGCAAAACAGGTTTTGTCCTGAAGCCTAACTGTCCTTTGTTTCCATGTTTCAGAAGCCAGAGAGGGATGAGTGGGGTAACGGTCTGCAGGCAATGCAGGTTGCCCTGGATCTGGAGAAGAATGTGAACCAGAGTTTGCTGGATCTACACCAACTCGCCACTACCCAGACTGACCCTCATGTAAGCTTCATGTCCTCTTTCCCCACCCCCAAACAGCTTTCATCTGCTGAATTTGCATGTGGTGGATGAAGTGGTCATGTCCTCCTAGGAGCAAGGAGTTATCCCATTGGTCAACTGGTGAATGAAGGACTTTTTAAAAAACAAGCTGTCTATAGAATTGTGCTGTGCACATTTGGTCCTTTCCAATTGTGATAGTTGTTTTTCCAGTTCTAGTCAGTGAAGTTTCTATGAATGTCAGACTTTACTCTTTTTAACATAATTTCTCATTAGCTGCAATTTGGGACATAGAATCTGAGTTTTGAAGTAAACTGTTTTGTTTATGGGGTAGAATCACTTCCTGAAAGTGGCTTCACTACAAGAGTATACATGTTTTTTAAAAAAAAAGTAATGAAACTACCCCATTTTCTGACTCCTTTGTAACATCTGACACTCTTTACCTTCCTTCCAGCTGTGTGACTTCCTGGAGACTCACTATTTGGATGAGGAGGTTGAGATCATCAAGCGACTTGGGGACTACATCACCAACCTGAAGCGTTTGGGAGCTCCTGAGAATGGGCTGGGAGAATACCTGTTTGACAGGCTCTCGCTGGAGGACAGCAGTTAGTGGGGCATGGGGTGTATTATCTCTTGTAAACTTTGTCTACTTGTTTCCAATGCCACCTGGACGATGTCCTTTTGGTCAAACTTGTAATAAAGAATTAAATTGTTCTGCCTCACTAATTGAACTTTAAATCTTTCATTGTTCAGATCTCTGGTACCACTGTTTTTATCTGACAGCTATTGGAGTCTGGCTTTTTCTTGAGGGGCTATCTATTATGTCAACATGTGTCTATCTTTAATGTCCCTGTTCTTAAAAAGGACATGCAACTGCAGTCTAAGGTTGGCTGCTGTTTAAGGCAGTTGAACTAAATCAGCACTTCAACTATATCTGCAGCATTGGAAATCTAGATGGTTTCATTTTACCAATGGTTCCTAACTGGACTTTCAAATAACCAATTTTAGACACTGTGTATTTATACTTTAAGATAAAAACAACTCCAGCTGGATGAAGGAGGTGGGAAGCAAGCCAGATAATCTAATTACTGTTTTAAAACACACTTTCTGCCCCTGGTCACAGATACACAAGCATTCAAAGGACTTTGACAATGCATTGTTTGACTGACCGGGCATAGATCTGGACAAAAAAGGTGCTAGGAAAGCACAGCCAATCAGGTAGCTTCTGAAGAACAGGGGAGTTGACGTCTCCAGTATGAGATCTTCAGAGTATTTATCAGGAATGCACATCTCAAGAGCTCAGGCTTGAAACATTGACACCCCTGGTCTTCAGATGCTGCCAACCCACTGTGCTTTTCCTAGCACCACCCAGAAAGTGCAGTACAGTGGAGGGGTGGGAGGGAGCGCCCAGTGCCAGTGCAGTCCCTCCCACCCCTCCACTGTACTGCACTGGGCTGTCCCTCCCACCCCTCCACTGTACTGCACTTTCTGGGTCTGCAGATTGGAAGAAGCAAAAATTGCCCTTTAGTGGAGTGATTCTGCTCTTGTTGGCTGTGGGAGTTTTGGGAGAGTTTACATGTTACTGAGGATTCAGAACAGCATTTATTGCAGATAGGATTATATCAGATCGAATGGATTGGTTGGGAGCTTAAAGTGTTGCTGGAAAAGCGCAGCAGGTCAGGCAGCAAAGGAGAATCGACGTTTTGGGCATAGGCCCTTCTGAATGTCAATTCTCCTTTGCTGCCTGACCTGCTGCGCTTTGCCAGCATCACGTTTTTTAAGTTCTGATCCCCAGCATCTGCCGTCCTCCCTTTTTTCTCCTAGTGGATTGGTTGGGATGCCAGTGAGAGGCAGTGAGGAATTTGCAAGAGCAAGGGGTTGTGATAGATTAGATTACATTTTTTAATTACTTAGTGTGGAAACAGGCCCTTCGGCCCAACAAGTCCACACCGCCCCGCCGAAGTGCAACCCACCCATACCCCTACATTTACCCCTTACCTAACACTACGGGCAATTTTTAGCATAGCCAATTCACCTGACCTGCACATCTTTGGACTGTGGGAGGAAACCGGAGCACCCAGAGGAAACTCACGCAGACACTGGGAGAGCGTGCAAACTCCACACAGTCAGTCGCCTGAGGTGGGAATTGAACCCGGGTCTCTGGCGCTGTGAGGCAGCAGTGCTAACCACTGTGCCACCATGCTGCCCACTTGGCAGTTATAAGAAGGGAGAAAAGCCACAGTTAGTCACATAGATGAGTTAACTCCAGGAAAGGTAAGCGGTAGGCAGGTAGTGCAAGAGTCTTCTGTGGCTATCCTCATTTCAAACAAGTATGCTGTTTTGGAAAATGTAGGGGGTGATGGATTCTCAGGGGAACGTAGTGCATACAGCCAAGTTTCTGGTATTGAGACTGGCTCTAATGCAATGAGTACATCAGGTTCCAAGCAATCGCTTGTGATAGGGGACTCTCTAGTCTGAGGCACGGGCAGACTTTTCTGTGGCTAGCAGTGAAAAATCAGAACGGTGTGTTGCCTCCCTGTTACCAGGATCAGGAATGTTAGTGAGAGGGTGCAGAATGTTCGCAAGGGACCAGCAGAAGATCATTGTGCACATTGGAACTAACAATATAGGAAGGGAAAAGGGTGAGATTCTGAAGAGCGATTACAGAGTTAAGCAGGAATTTAAAAAGGAAGTCCTCAAGAGTAGTAATACCTGGATTACTCCCGGTGCTACAAACTAGTGAGGGCAGGAATAGGAGGATAGAGCAGATGAACGTGTGGCTGAGGAGCTGGTGCATGGGAGAAGGATTCACATTTTTGGATCATTGGAATCTCTTCTGGGGCAGAAGTAACTGATAGAAGAAGGAGGGATTGCACCTAAATTGAAAGGGGACTAATATACTGACAGAGATTTGCTAGAGCTGCTCAGGAGGATTTAAGCTAGTAAGGAGGTAGTGGTGGGACCCAGAGAAATAGTGAGGAAAGAGATCAATCTGAGACTGGTACAGTTGAGAAAAGAAGTGAGTCAAACAGTCAGGGACAAAGCAGAGAACAAGGTGGGACTGATACATTAAACTGTATTTATTTCAATGCAAGGGGCCTAACAGGGAAGGCAGATGAACTCAGGGCATGGTTAGGAACGTGGGACTGGGATATCATAGCAATTACAAAAACATGGCTCAGGGATGGGCAGGACTGGCAGCTTAAAGTTTCAGGATACAAATGCTACAGGAAGGGGGGCAAGAGAGGAGGGGGAGTGGTGTTTTTGCAGAGGGATAGCATTACAGCTATCTGAGGGAGGATATTCCCAGAAATACATCCAGGGAAGTTATTTGGGTACAACTGAGAAATAAGAAAGGGATGATCACCTTTTTGGGATTGTATTATAGACCCCCTAATAGTCAGAGGGAAATTGAGAACTGAATTTGTAAGGAGATCTCAGTTATCTGTAAGAATAATAGGGTGGTTATGGTAGGGGATTTTAACTTTCCAAACGTAAACTGGGACTGCCATAGTGTTAAAGGTTTAGCTGGAGAGGAATTTGTTAAGCAGGTACACAAAACTTTTCTGACTCATTATGTGGATGTACCCACTAAAGAAGGTGCAAAACTTGGCCCACTTTTGGGAAATAAGGCCGGGCAGGTGACTGAGGTATCAGTGGGGGAGCACTTTGGGGCCAGCGACCATAATTCTATTAGATTTAAAATAGTGATGGAAAAGGATAGACCAGATCTAAAACTTGAAGTTCTAAATTGGAGAAAGGACAATTTTGATAGTATTAGTCAAAAGCGTTCAAAACCTGATTGGGGGCAGATGTTCACAGGTGAGGGGATGGCTGGAAAATGGGAAGCCTTCAGAAATGAGATAACAAGAATCCAGAGACAGTATATTCCTGTCAGGGTGAAAGGGAAGGCTGGTAGGTAGAGAGAATGCTGGATGACTAAAGAAATTGAGGGATTGGTTAAGAAAAAGAAGGAAGCATATGTCAGGTATAGACAGGATAGATCGAGTGACTCCTTAGAAGAGTATAAAGGAAGTAGGAGTGTACTTAAGTGGGAAATCAGGAGGGCAAAAAGGGGACATGAGATAGCTTTGGCAAGTAGAATTAAGGAGAATCCAAAGGGTTTATAAATACATTAAGGACAAAAGGGTAACTAGGGAGAGAATAGGGCCCCACAAAGATCAGCAAGGCGGCCTTTGAATGGAGCCTCAGGAGATGAGGGAGCTACTAAACAAGTATTTTGCATCAGTATTTACTGTGGTAAAGGACGTGGAAGTAATAGAATGTCTTTAAACGCATATAGGTGGATAAATCCCCAGAACCTGATCAGGTGTACTGTAGAACTCGGTGGGAAGATAGGGAAGTGATTGCTGGGCCTTTTGCTGAGATATTTGTTTTATCGATAATCACAGGTAAGGTGCCAGAAGGCTGAAGATTGGCTAACATGGTGTCACTATTTAAGAAAGGTGGCAGACAAGCCAGAGAACTATAGACAGGTGAGTTTGACATCAGTGGTGGGCAAGTTGTTGAAGGGAATCCTGAGGGACAGGATGTACATGTATTTGGAAAGGCAAGGACTGATTAGGGATAGTCAACATGGCTTTGTGCATGGGAAATCAAGTCTCACAAATTTGATTGAGTTTTTTGAAGAAGTAACAAAGAGGATTGATGAGGGCAGAGCAGTAGACGTGATCTATATGGACTTCAGTAAGGCATTCGACAAGGTTCCCCATAGGAGAGTGGTTAGCAAGGTTATATCTCATGGAATTCATGGAGATTTATCCATTTGGATACAGAACTGGCTCAGAGGTAGAAGACAGAGGATGGTAGTGGAGGTTTGTTTTTCAGACTGGAGGCCTGTGACCAGTGGAGTGCCACAAGGATCAGTGCTGGGTCTATTACTTTTATAGTTAGTAAGTTTGCAGATGACACCAAAATTGGAGGTGTAGTGGACAGTAGAGAAGGTTACCCCAGATTAGAACAGGATCTTGATCAGATGGGCCAATTGGCTGAGAAGTGGCAGATGGAGTTTAATTTAGATAAATTGAGGTATTGCATTTTGGGAAAGCAAATCTTAGCAGGACTTATACACTTAATGATAAGGTCCTAGGAGTGTTGCTGAACAAAGGAACCTTGGAGTGCAGGTTCATAGCTCCTTGAAAGTGGAGTTACAGGTAGAGTTACAGGTAGATAGGATAGTGAAGAAGGTGTTTGGTATGCTTTTCTTTACTGGTCAGAGTATTGAGTACAGGAGTTGGGAGGTCATGTTGCGGCTGTTCAGGACATTGGTTAGGCCACTGTTGGAATATTGTGTGCAATTCTGGTCTCCTTCCTATTGCAAAGATATTGTGAAACTTGAAAGGGTTCAGAAAAGATTTACAAGGATGTTGCCAGGGTTGGAGGATTTGAGCTATAGGTAGAGGCTGAACAGGCTGGGGCTGTGTTCCCTGGTGCATCGGAGGCCGAGGGGTGACCTTATAGAGGTTTACAAAATCATGAGGGGCATGGAAAGGGTAAATAGACAAGGTCTTTTCCCTGGAGTGGAGGAGTCCAGAACTAGAGGGCATAGGTTGAGGGTGAAAGGGGAAAGATATAAAAGGGACCGAAGTGGCAACTTTTTCACGCAGAGGGTGGTACGCGTATGGAATGAGCTGCCAGAGGAAGTGGTGGAGGCTGGTACAATTGCAACATTTAAAAGGCACCTGGATGGGTATATGAATAGGAAGGGTTTGAAGGGATATGGGCTGGGTGCTGGCAGGTGGGACTAGATTAGGCTGGGATATCTGGTCAGCATGGACGGGTTGGACCGAAGGGTCTGTTTCCATGCTGTACATCTCTATGACTCTATGACTCTAAATGGGACTAGAATATGTGAGGATTTCTGGTCGGTATGGACGAGTTGGACCGAATGGTCTGTTTCCATCTCTATGACTGTATGATTTGTTCTTTTTAAACCACTAGCAGCTTCAAAAAAGAAAGTCAAGTTCTCTTCAGCTCCAAACCAAAATTGACAGAAAAATACTGAAAAATCAGCAAGGATTCTTCCATACATCCATAGTGCTCTGCTAATTCACAGGATATGATTAAGAAAACCAACATTTCCCCCCCCCCATATTAATATCCATTGAACTGATTTGCTTACTAGCCCAGTTTAGGGTTAATTATGCCATCCATATGAATGAAGTACTGAAGCCACCTAGACCAAACTGGGTAAGAACTGTCAATACCTTTCCCTAAAGGATTTGGTGAACCAGCTGGATTTTTTTTTAATACCTGTCAAAGGTTGTGTGATCTAAATTCGATGGTGTTGGTTAAACCCTGCCAACGACGTGGAGAAATTTGAACTCATTGGCCCCCAAACATTGGACTGGGAATCTTGTACGAAACATATGAAGGAGAATGCTAGGACTTTGCTATCATTACTCTGACTCTCCCTTCAGATAACTGGAGGGTGGAGAACCGATGAGAAGGTTTCTATCTCCCAGTGACTCTCCCTGTTCCTCTTCAGCCTGAGGGGACCAGTGTTTGGAATCATTCACAACCATTTTCTAAGTGTTGATGTACTTATGATAAAGACGTGATGGGGGATTAAAAAAAAACTCCAAGTTGACACCATAAGATGTTTTTCCCTGACATTGGAAAGCTACAAAAAACACTTAAAGTCATTTCTCTGCCCCCTCATGTGGCTTTCGTTTCACATGCTTCTGCTCCTCAATGTTCAGTAGGAATTCTTCCATAAGGAGATGTTTGGGTAATGTTGGGTTAGGGCCATCTTTTAGGGATAGGGTTAAGTGATGTGCTTCTGAGGTAAGTTGTGATGTCGCTGTGATCTCCCCTGGTCATGTGCTCATACTCTGCTGGGAGGTCACAACCTGAACTTATGGCTCTATGGTCTTGGTATCACATAATAAATGTTGCTTAAAAGTACCCTAGAAATCTGGCCTGAACTGTTGTGAAGACCCATGAACACACATTAGAAGGGTCATTGGACCTGAAGTATTAACTCTGATTTCTCTCCATACATGCTGCCAGACCTGCTGAGCTTTTCCAGCAATCTTGGGGTTTATTTTTAGATTAGATTCTCTACAGTATGGAAACAGGCCCTTCGGCCCAACAAGTTCACAACGCCCTTCCGAAGACTAACCCAACCAGACCCATTCCCCTACCCTATATTTACCCCTGACTAATGCATCTAACATTACGGGGGCAATTTAGAATGGCCAATTCACCTAACCTGCACATCTTTGGATTGTGGGAGGAAACCGGAGCACCCGGAGGAAACCCACGCAGACACTGGGAAGAATGTGCAAACTCCACACAGACAGTCACTTGAGACTGGGAATTGAACCCAGGATCCTGGTGCTGTGAAGCAGCAATTCTAACCACTGAGCCCTTTGTTCCACATTAGGACATATCCATCTGTTTATAATCTGTAAACACACCTCTATCTTGGTTTCCACATCCTTCTGTATTTAAGATTTAATTTATTGTTGTCACATGTACTGAGATACAGTGAAAGATGTTGTTTTGCGTGCTCTACCAGGCAGCTCATACATACAAAGTGCATCAGGGTGGCAGAGCAGAATGTAGTGTTACAGCCCCACAGAGAGATCAACATAACATTTGAGAGGTCTCTTCAAACGTCTGATAACAGCAGGTAAGCAGCTGATTTTGAATCTGTTTGTACATGTATTCAACCAGATGATTAGGAAGCTAAGGGAAGTACCTTCAGTATCAGACTGCTTAGTTTGAAATGAAAATCATAAATCATAATTTGCACCCAGATGGTAAAATGCACCTACCTGAATTAGACACACAGTCTTCCCTCTGTTAGGGCCTTAACTATTTAAGTCGGTTGTCCTTCTTTATTCAATGGGTATCTGACCCACCTCTCAATCCTTCGGTCACTGGAATTCGCAGGACAGCCCTCCCTGACACAACCCCTTCGCTATTTTTCTGGAACCTTCCCCACACAGAGCTGGAGAAATTCCACTCACAATTTCCCAACAGCAATATCCCAGGAACTCCTGACGTGAAAGAAAAATCCACTTTCATTGATCCTGACCAGAAGAGTGTAGGATTACAAATTTTGCCCAAGGCATCTGTAAGGAAACTCAATCTGACATGCACACACATGTAAGCTTATGGAGTGAATTTGTTTTTGCAGAATGACGCTTTATTTTGCTCAAAAACTGCATGAATCCATGTAAAACTCTGCAGAACTGTACAGAGGGTTTGTCAGT
>NC_057748.1:10640024-10641491 GCF_004010195.1 Chiloscyllium plagiosum | reverse complement strand
AAAAAAAAAAAAAAAAAAAAAAAAAAGAAAAAAAAAGGGTCTCATGAGTCAATCAGAATGTTAAAGGTCTCCTTAAGGGCAGTACTTGTCACTGGCCACCTGGGTGTTTTCCTATCTTCCTGGTGGTGGAAATTGAATAAAGATTCGTGCACTTTGTGTCTTCCACTGTGTCTCCCACCTGCACACACACCATGGGTGCTGGGGATAAAATAAGCACTACAAGAAAAAAAAATAAAGAAAAAAAAGAAGAAAAAAAAATTAAAGGTCTCCTTCAGACTGGAAATAGCGCAGAGATATGCGGATATTTATGCAGTCCCTGTAAAACCACCTAAAGCTGAACAGCCCCAATTCCAAAGGTCTCCTGAACCACAGAAGCCCCCATCACATACCTACCATGATCCCAGTGGAGCCATTTACAGTGATGAGGATGAGAATGAGGATGAGCAGTATCGAAGACAATTAGCTGACCATTCAAAGCGTGGTTACTATGGACAACATGCAGTGCAACCAACCAAATACAGGGACACCGAATGGTAGAAAACAATATTTTGTAATCCAAATTTTTTTAAAAACAGAAATTTACAAACACAAGCTGGAAATGGACAGCGGGTCTGTTGGTGCCTGAATTTTCAGCTGCTGATTGACTCGCTAAGTATTTGTGCAGCATTTTTATTTTGATAGGTCTTTATGGAATAACCTACTTTATACCTTACAAAATGCTATTCTAACTGCCTTTACTGTATTTTTCCCTCATCATTTGATTGAATTTTTTTTTGTTGCAATTCAAGATAAAGAGCAAATTACAATAAAGTATTTGAGCTGACCAGATACTCTTAAGTAATTAGATTCCGAACAGTAACAAGTGCCTTTCTCCATGCCCCCTCTCTCGTTTTTTGAACAAAAAGATATATTTGGTGATGGTAATGACACTGGATTTTGGTTTGATTTGAGTGATCAACTGTTGTGGTATAAAGTGCTTGTAGGGACCAGAGAGAAAATATCTAATTTTGTATTGCCATTTGTAATTGATGTGTGTCTGTGTTTTGCACAGTTTTTTTTTGTCTTCTAACCTATTGAAAAGGATATTGTTTTTAAACTGATCAAATAAAATAAATTGTATTTAAGTGTCAAAAATAAAATTAAAGGTCTCCTTCGATGGCAACTCAATGATAATGTCATTGTTCATTCATCTGTGACAATCTTCACACTCCAAATGCAAACTCAGTAAGTGTCTATAAACGCTTATGAAATATTCATCAGAATCTTGTCCTTAACGGGCTGTGTACATAAATTGATCAACCAGAAACTCCAGTGATTTATTGCTGGTAGTTAAGAGATGACAATTGCCTCAGGTGATTTGATGTTGGGTAAAACTGTTCAGTTGTGTATGGTAGCAGTTCTGGATATTAAAAAAAACACTAGAACTGCATTTGGTCAGCTGAGAGCAGATGTTATGATAAGCTTGAC
>NC_057748.1:10611220-10639169 GCF_004010195.1 Chiloscyllium plagiosum | reverse complement strand
GAGAAAGAGACTTTGAGCTTGGTGTTGGCATTCCAACATTTCCGAGTTTATATTACCAGCAATGCATCTGAGACAGTCGTATACACTGATCACAACCCACTGACGTTTGTAGAGAAATGTAAGGACAAAAATGCAGCCTGTTTAGATCGAGCTTGTTGTTACAGCCATTCAATGTGACAATTGTGCAGGTGGCAGGTGATTATGTGAAAATGTGATTACCGATGCGTCATCGAGACCGGAATGAGATAAGGAGGCGTTCGATGAGGGGTGTGCCACAGCCTGAATTCGCATGTGATTGTGGATGTTTCCATGTGTGTAGTTAGTGTGGTGCGTATGTGTGTTTTAGACTATTAATCAGTTTTTTTGAAGGATTTTGAAAGTGAAGCCATCTTTTGATATTGATGGTTGATTTTTTTTGAGGGCGGAGGTGTCACAAAGCTAGTCCCTTTTTTCTCAAGGATACTGCATCCTTTACTTTTTTTCAGAGGGGTCATAAACTGCTGAGGCTCCAAACTGACTGGTGTGGTACAGAGATGAAAGGCCTTTTGTTTTATACAATGAGGCCAAATCTTTTATGTTTTTAAAGGTAACCTGTATAAGTCAAGGGGGCGTGGCCAGCTCTCTAGCTGAGCCAGTTCAGTTCAGAAGTTAAGATTGAGTCAGTTTAGCTGTGGGTTGTGAGGAAACAAGTTGCTAAACTCTCTCTCCTTCTGCCCTTCTAACTTCGACCTGTAAGCCTTTGTTTCTGTAATGGAAAATTAACATTTATTATTAACCTATAAAAGCATAGGAAAACAAAGAAGTAAGGGCCTGACTTTACAAATTATTGCAGACAGACAGAAAAAATGTAAAGTTAAACCGGCCTGACTGCGGACATACAAGGCCAGTAAACTACCATATCAATAGTCAAGGAATGAGAAAAACAACACCATATATGGAAAGGAACTCAAATGTTCCAGGTCCCTGGCCTTGAGGTTTGATAAGGAGAAGAGCGCTGTAGTATGAAGGGAATATGTGAAAGCTGTCAGGAGCCTCTTACATGAGGCATCTTGCCGATGTATTGGGTCCCCTGCAGAGGTTAAAAATAAACTTTTTCTTTGCTCTTGCTAGCATTTGAGTCGAGTCAAATTAATTTCCACAACAGTATCATTGTTACTCTGTTGTTAAGGAGGCTTGTTTATTGGGACTGTTGTGCATATTTGGAACAGCATAATGAAGTTAGTTTAGGATTGTCGGAGTTCTGTAGGGGTTCTTTATTCTGTTCTTTGTGTTTAATTCCATAATTGTGTGAATAAATTTTTTGTCTGTTTTAAAACCTGGTAGTCAACCTAGTTAACTTACTCCGCGTAATTTTCACCGTGGAGTTACTGAAACAAATTGCAAAGTTACAGTCTGGGGCTGCCTGTTTAAGATTGTTTTGAGGGGTCTAGCCTAGTCCATAACAGGAGGCAAAGCAGAAAGTCACCTCAAAGAAGAAGAAATATATTAAGGGAGGATGAGGCAAACATGGATGACAAGGAAAGTCAGAGACAGCGAACAAGCGAAAGAAAAAGCATACAATGTGGTGAGGATTAGCGGGAAGCCAGAGGATTGGGAAAACCAGCAGAGGGTAACTAGAAAAGTAAGAGTGGCTGGAAGATGAAGGTGAGGGTAAGCTAACTAGTGATATAAAACAGGATTGCAAGAGTATTTTTACATATCTACAAGGTAAGACAGAGGGAAGAGTGGACATTGGACAGCTGGAAAATGAAGCTGGGAAAGTAGGGGAAGGGAACAAAGAAGGTGGAGGAACTGAACAGGTACTTTGCATCAGTTTTCACAGTGGAAGGCACCATCACTAAGGTGAATCTACTGGGGAGGCTGAAAGGTCTGAAGGTGGATAAATCACCTGGACCAGGTGGACTACACATGTCGAAGAGTGTGGTGCTGGCAAAGCACAGCCAGTCAGGCAGCATCTGAGGAGCAGGAAAGTCGACGATTCAGGCATAAGCCCTTCATCATGTCGAATCTCCTGCTCCTCGGATGCTGCCTGACTGTGGCTGTGCTTTTCCAGCACCACACTCTTCGACTCTGATCTCCAGCACCTGCAGTTTCCCCCAAGTGGACTACACCTCAGCGTTCTGAAAGAGACGGCTGAGGAGATTGTAAATGCATTGCTGGTGATTTTTCAGGAATCGCTGGAATCTGGCGAGGTTCTGGAAGAGTGGAAACTGGTGCATGTTACACTTCTGTTTAAGAAAGGAAGGAAGCAGAAGACGGAAATTATAGACACTTAGCCTGATCTCTGTCATTGGCAAGAATTTGGAGTCCATTATTAAGGATGAGATTGCAGAGTTCCTCAAACTGTGTGATCAAAGTAGGGCTGAGTCAGGATGGGGCTTCATCAAGGGAAGGTCATGCCTGATAAATCTGTTTGAATTCTTTGCAGAGGTAATGAGCAAACTGGAAAGAGTGGATGCAATCGCCTTGGATTTCCAGAAGGTCTTTGTCAAGGTGCTGCACAGGAGGTTGCTAAAAAAGATAAGAGCCCGTTGTGTTAGGGGCAAGGTACTGGATGGAGGATTGGCTGACTGAACGCAGGCAGTAGGGGTTGTTACAGACCAGACAAAATCCCCTTCAAATATATCTAGGAGATAGCCTAGACCTTCACTTTTATCTAATTTAAAGGCAAGCTTATAAAGATTGTGCAGTCAATCACATTTGACCAAGTATGGAGCCCGAACAAAACTGGAGTCAAAGGGAATCAGGGGTAAAACTCTCGACATGTTCGAGTCACACATGACACAAAATAAGGTGTTAGTGGTTGTTGGAGGTCCGACACCTCAGCTCCAGGTGATCTCTGGAGAAGTTTCTCAGGGTAGAGCCTTTGGCGCAACTACCTTCAGCTGCTTCATCAACCGGTTAGAAGACATCTGGATGGGTATATGAATAGGAAGGGTTTAGAAAGATATGGGCCAAGTGCTGGCAAATGGGACTAGATTAGGTTGGGATATCTGATCGGCATGGAAGAGTTGGACCGAAGGGTCTGTATCTGTGCTGTACATCTCTATGACTCTAAGTGTAAGATGCTGTGTTCCAGATGTAATTCGAATGCTTACCCTACTTATCTTTAAGCAAAACACTTTACTAAGACACTGGATGTCAGTGGAGTTGCAACACAGAGAGAGGGCACTGGCAGCTCAAGGTGGTCAGATAGGGAACAGGCATCACGAGGCACTGAGGCAGGGAACAGGCAGCACAGGGTGGTTAGGCAGGGAACAGGCATCGCGAGGCAGTGAGGCAGGGAACAGGCAGCACAAGGTGGTCAGGGAGGGAACAGGCAGCACAAGGCAGTGAGACAGGGAACAGGCAGCACAAGGTGGTCAGACAGGGAACAGGCATCAGGAGACAGTGAGACAGGGAACAGGCAGCACAAGGTAGTCAGGGAGGGAACAGGCATTGCGAGGCAGTGAGAGAGGGAACAGGCAATCAAATAGATTGTCTCAGATGTGATTTTAGCAGCAGAGAGAGAACCCAAGTCTTTCGCTGTAACAGCTTCCATGTCCAACTTCAAAACCCCCAACAACTGCTGAAAGCTAAACTAAAGCCCTGGTTCTGTAGGAATCTGACTCCACCCAGTCAGACTGCTTCTATTGTTACAGCTTTGAAAAAAACCTGAAGCCTCACAAGCTGTTTACTTTATTGGCTTGGAAGAGGCAGCTCAGCTGAAAATGGCTGCTTTAAAAAGAAGAGAACAGAATACACTTCCAAAAGCCATCGTATCGTCACAGGATAAAAGGCTTTTTTTCAGGATAGCATTAGTGGAGTTCTGCAGGGGTTAGTGTGGCAACTACAATAGTTCATGTTATACATTAACGATCTGGATGAAGGAACTGAGGACATTGTTCCTAAATTTGAACATGTCATAAAGTTAGTGGAGGAATGGGTAGAGTTGAGGAAGTGGGGAGGCTGCAGAAGGACTTGGTAAAAACAATGACTGCAGATGCTGGAAACCAGATTCTGGATTAGTGGGTGCTGGAAGAGCACAGCAGTTCAGGCAGCATGCTGCGCTTCTCGCACCACTAATCCAGAATGCAGAAGGACTTGGACAGTCTGGGAGAGTGGAAAAATAGAGATAGACGGAATACAGTGTGGGAACATGTGAGGTTATGCACTTTGGTAGGAAGAATAACAGCATAGATTATTTTCTAAATGGGGAAAGGTTTTGGAAATCTGAATCTCAAAGGGATTTGCCAATCCCAGTGTAACCATCTTTCCTTCTCTCCAAATATGTGCAGTTTAGGTGGATTGGCGATGTTAAATTACCCCTGTCGTGTTCAGGATTGTGCAAGCTTGGTGGTTTAGCCATGGGATATGCAGGGTTACAGGGATAGGGCGGGGAGATGAGTCTGGGTGGGGTGCTCTTTGGAGGGTCAGTGTAGACTTGTTGGGCTGAATGGCCTGTTTCCACACTGTAGGGATTTTATGATTATTGTCACGTGTATTCCAGTACAGGAATACAGGAGTACAATGTCACCATTCCCAGCAACATCTTAGCTACAAATGTTCTTAGGTACAATGCAGAAAAATAAAGAAATAAAGTTAAAAGTTCAACATTACAGTCCTTCTTAAGTGTTTAGCTGTGCTGGGCTCACACTCCCCACGAGAGCTCGATCACCTCTATGCTGGGCTTGATGTAGAATATATTTTGTCTTAGAGTATATTTTACTGTCATTTTCAGTTCAGACATTTCCACAGTTTGCACTTGATTTTATTTTTGTTTGTTGTGTGTGTGCAGGTGTGAGACACAGTGAGAGACACAAGGTGCACAAATCTTTATTCAGTTTCCACCACCAGGAAGAAAAGAAACACCCGAGTGGCCAGTGACAAGGTGCACCCCTCACATCAAAGGGCAATGCTGTGTGATCAAAAAAAGTGAAGGGGTGGGCAGGGATTTAATCAAAATAGAGTTGGAGGGGGTAGTAAAGCACTCCACTCCCTGTGGTGCACCACCTCTCCCTTAAATTCTCGAGGGTGTTGGTAGACACCACGTGCTCCTTCTCCAGGGACACCCGGGCTCTGACATACCCGCGAAAGATGGGCAGGCAATCAGCCGTAATGACTCCCTCCATGGCCCACTGCCTGGACCTGTTTATGGCAAGTTTGGCCAGGCCCAGGAGCAGACCCACGAGGAGATCCTCTGACCTACCCTCCTCCTCCACACCAGGTGCCCAAAGATCAGGAGCATGGGGCTAAAGTGCAACCAGAAACAGAGGAGAAGTTTGCACATGAGAAGGAGATCAAAGGTCAATTGGCCATTCCTCATCAAGGAGTTGGTGATTGGTTGCTGGGTTCAAAACTCATCCCGTGCTGCTTGGAATCTGATTGGACATGGCAGCTAATTGATTAATGAACAAGGGTAATTGGCCATCACTGATGATGTCTTTGAATTTGTGCTTAATACCAGGGGTATAAATTCAAATTTGAGGGCAGTGGGGGATTGCATATAGTTGGTGTTAAGCTTTAGTGTATGCTAGTTATTGTGGTTTGCTGGTGAAGTCCCCATTGATAAGATGGCCTCCCAGGTTTGTCAAAACTATCACCAGGATTGTGAAGCTGCTGTCAACAAGCAGATTAACCTGGAGCTCACTGCCTCCTATCTCTATCAGTCTTTGGTGAGTGTTGTCTGTTTTTAAAGTGACTTGATGCAGTTAGATATATGTAAACATTACTTTTGTGTATCAAGCTCTTTTTGGTTTTGTTTTGGATAGTCTAAGTTCAATGTTTGGGTTTGATCTGCAGCTGCAGAACTGAACTGCTTTTGTGTGTGTATATGCAAAGATCTATTTTATGAATAAAATGTCACTTGAAATAAGTGACTTTTGAGCTGTTGTGGGAATGGCAGGTACTAAACAAATCCATGTTTAAACTCTTAGAGTTTTAAACTCTTAATTTAGTAATTGGCTGAAGGATGTAAAGAGCAAGCAGGTAAAAGGTGAGGAGTATATCAGCCATGACTGAAGCAGATGTGATGGGCCAAATGACCTACTTCAGTTCTTTCATATGAACTTGAGCTCTACACTAAGAAGCAGTTTGAATATCTGCATAGGTGACAGTGGTGATAGACTTCAGTATTGGAATAACTCACAGGCCAGACCCTGTAGTACTGCCCATTTGGGTGTTTCCTTCCTGGTGGTGGAAATTGAATAACCACTTGTATACCTGTTGTCTTTTACTGTGTCTCTTGTATACACAACAGACTTTCAGTTTGCACTTCATTCATTTTGAACTGAAAATGACAGTAAAACATATGAAGACAAAACATACACTAGATTTGGTATTTTCCAAAGCTTGCTATAATTAATATAACTTAATATTAGAAATGAGAATTGATATGCATTCCACAATCTGAGCTTTCGAAGCTGAGTAAATACTAGAGACAGCTCAAAGGTGCACCTGTATGAACTGAGGAAGAGTAACTTCTGAAACATGGGGAAACTTGTGCTTTTGTATCCAGGAGCACGTTGACCTAGGCATCAAATAAAATCCTAGCATTGGGACTTGTGGTCATGGGATTGCCTGGCTTCCCAACTTCTGAAAAGGGGTGCATTCCTTCAAAACAAGGATCTGAGCTATTTTCAGCAAAAATAGCATCTTCCTGTTTGGAAAGTTGTGAAGTTAACTTGATTTATGGGAGAAAGGTGCAGGGAATGTAACTTCCTGTTTTGAGACAGGACTGATGTGATGGGTTGAATAGTATCCTTCTGTACTATAACCACGAAATTGTTCTCTCTTCACACAACTTGGCAGGTTGTTCTGTAGCTATCTTAACCAGTTCATTGGCATAATGTCCCCTCTATGTAGCTAAATAGGATGTGGGTGAGAAGAGTCCAGATGGAAAGTGTTGTCATGGTTAGTCTCTCATCCATTCTCTGGATCTGACTGGACAATCCCCAAGACTGTCAAATGACCATCTCCTTGAGTTCAGTGGGAGTTGGGCAATCTGAGAATGGTGACACCTGTTGGACAAACTGGGTAAAAACAGTAGCTCTCTCTTGGGTTTCTAACTTTGCAGCTTTCTATCACTTGGACATGTGTATCTCTAAATTATTGCCAATCTAATTAGTGCCTGTGCAAAAAGTGCTTCCTTTCAATCTTTTTGAATTGAAGGAATTTTGACACTTCCTTCCTCTAGCTAGTCCTAATGATCTAGTAGCAATGTACCTATTGCTTTAGTGTCTTTGATACTGAAAGTCAGAGTTATTGAAGCTTCCAGTGTTGTACTGGCCAGTTGTATCTTTGGTTAATGTTGCTCCTTCTCTTTCCCATCCTGCCACTTAGATGCTGCAAGATTTAATCTTGCCCTAATACATTGACTGGACTGAATGTCTCATTATTACTGTTCTTTAAATTCTCAGGCAGTTGAATAGACTTTCTCCTGGGTGAATATCCCCATTTTTGGAATCATCTAAGATCTTGAACTCCAATCTGAGGAAAGTGGGTATTTACTTGTTATGGAGTAATTCACTGGCCCAGACAGAGCTAGGAAAGGGTTGGTTCCAGTTGTGAACTAGAATTGGGCCCAGTGCGTTAATGGGATGGAAATGGTTCTCTTTCAGATGTCGTACTTTGACCAGGATGATGTTGCCCTGCACCATTTCTCCCAGTTCTTCAAAGCTCAGTCCCAGGAGAAGCAGGAACATGCAGAGAAGCTGCTGAAATTCCAGAATCAGCGTGGAGGCAGAGTCTTCCTCCAGGATGTGAAGGTGGGAATGTTGGGGAGGGGAGGGAAATGGCTGCTCTTGTGATGAGTTCAAGTCAGTGACAGGATTTTCACATCCTGAAGGGAAAGTTCTTCAGGTTTCATGATCTCTGTACTGATCTTCAGGATAGTGAAGGTGTTTAGCATGCTTTCCTTTATTGGTCAGAGCAATGAATCTAGGAGTCAGGTGGTCATGTTGTGGCTATGTAGTGTTGTTTAGGCCACTTCTGAACTATTGTATGCAATTCTGGTCTCCTTTCCATTGGTAGGACATTCGGAAACTAGAGTTCTGAAAAGGTTAACAAGAATGCTGCCAGGTTCTCCCTTTAGGAAGAGGCTGGGGTTTTCTTTGAAGCATCAGAGGCTGCGGGTTTCCTTGCAGGCTTATAAAATCAGGCATGATAGGATAAACTTAGACAAGTCTACCCCAGGGTAGAGGAGTCCAGAACTAGAGGCCATAGGTTTAGGGTGAGGAGAAAGGTAAAGGAGCTAAGGGGCAACTCTTTCATGCAGAGGGTGTTCCATGTATGGAATGGGCTGCCAGTGGAAATAGGTATAATTCTACACTTAGCCATCTGGATGGGTACATGAGGGTTGAGGGACAAATGACTAGACTAATTTACCTAATCTGGTTGGCATGAATGAGTTGGACCAAAAGGTCTTTGTGCTGCACAACTCTAGTCCTGGCACCATGTGGATAAGAATGTCTCCACCTCATTGTGGGACTGAGATCCATCCTGACATACAAATTATTTTACCTGTCCCACAACCCCATGATCAAGAACACATTGACCTTTCCTGGGCTTTGTGCTTCACTGACACCCCAGTACCAAGCAAATTGCTAGAACTCCACTGGTTTCATCATCTCTATATGGAGAGAGTTAACACTGAATCCTGTTAACTTTCAGCTTTTGTGAAAGCAACCTGAAATAGCTAATTGTTCTGTCCTTTGTTTCCATGTTTCAGAAGCCAGAGAGGGATGAGTGGGGTAACGGTCTGCAGGCAATGCAGGTTGCCCTGGATCTGGAGAAGAATGTGAACCAGAGTTTGCTGGATCTACACCAACTCGCCACTGTCCAGACTGACCCTCATGTAAGCTTCACATTCTCATCACTGCCTGACCCTCAGGGCAACACTTCACACTGGCCTGATCATTGCAAGGACCCATTAGAGAACCATCAGTCTTGTCCTGAATAACTATATTGTAAATAAGGATACTAAATGAACAATGAAATACTGCTTGAAATTTAAAACTAAATTGTATTTCATTGACTGTAGCTGTCTCTGTAAAGAATGGTCTTCTCGAGCTCCATCTTGAAGATTCGAGCCCTAGTCCAGAGCCATGCACTGACTGTTGTACTACAGGACCCTGTCTCAATTCCTTCATGAAGAGCTGCCCTCCCTTTAAGGGGTAATGCCCTCTGGAACTTGGCCAATGTTCTAGCCTGTTCATGGCAAAACCTCATCTCTCGTAGGAGCTTGCTATGCTTTCTAACTATTCTTTCCTATTAGCATTCTTAGTGACTACAGTCCAAATATTCCTTGCACCATACCACTCTTCACTTTTTAAGTTTATCTCTTTAACCACTCACACCTCCCTGTAAACACTTTAGCACATTCAGTGGTCTAACCCTAACAGTGAATGTAATTTTTGACATGAGGCAGAAAACAGCATGAATATTGGAGAATGAGCTGGATAGAAACTCTTGTAATGTCTGTCTGCCTTCCTTCCAGCTGTGTGACTTCCTGGAGACCCACTATTTGGATGAGGAGGTTGAGATCATCAAGCGACTTGGGGACTACATCACCAACCTGAAGCGTCTGGGAGCTCCTGAGAATGGGCTGGGAGAGTACCTGTTTGACCGGCTCTCGCTGGAGGACAGCAGTTAGTGGGGCCTTTGACAGCAATCTCTTTACCTGCTTCATTCCAAAGCTGCTCCTGAATTTAGAAATGAGTAACAAAGAAATAGCTGTGTTGGATCACTTGACAATAAAGAAATCTGTTGATCTTGCCTATACTTGCTATTTTGATCACCTGGTTACTTAAACCTCAAGCTTGACTTGGTCAAATGATTCAGTGACTTATCTGAGTGATCACACTGGATTCTCTTTTGATTGAGGGTGAACAAGTTGTTATGCCTTTTTAGAAAGTGCTGACTTGATGGGAATAAGGTTTATGGTACTGCAGTCTTGATAGTGAAATCCCCTGAAAGGTGTGTAGGGGGAATTAAATTACAACTTACATCCCATGAAAAGGGGCTTCACTTTGATTTACTGTTGTGTACTGAGATAGTGAAAAGCTTGCTGCTGTACAAGCAGATCATAGTAACCAAGGAAAGATCCAAAAGACTTAACATAAGACTATAGTGCACAGACACAATTAGCATTGTTTGGCCTCTGCTCAGCATCTGACTGTTATCTGAGGAATGCTTTTTGGTAAAAGGCAGAAAGATACCATCTGTTCCTGGTCTGTAACTACATTCCAATCCTACATTTGATACCTGACTTATCTCACCCAGCTCACTGGGAGCAAGTCCCAAACAGTTTGAAACAGACTTCTTAACTGCTGAATAGTGTGTATTACTCTTACCACTACCCTAAATTGAGCATGTTCTACTGTTGAATTCACTTTCACTGTGGTATCAGGCAATTTGTGACCCCTCTTGCAATGTGTGGGCTTTAAAAACCTCCTAAGGAGATGGTCTGGATGACCGATCAGGTTAGAACATTTGACACTAGCATAAAAGGACAACGAAGCTGCAGGTTATTCCTCACATTAGTATGAATGATGGGCGGGGGGGGGAAAGAAACAAGGTTTTAGTGACTGTACGAGGTTAGGAGTGGTTAAATTTAAAACCCTCAGGTTGTAATTCCTGGTTTGCTTCCCACTGCCAGCTCCCATGGAGGGAAGGGGGTAAAAGAGTTACTTCAATGGCTGGAGAAGTGCTGATACGTTCAGAGTCTTGGCTCATTGGGATTATTTTCTGGGACTGGAAACCCTGCGTAGAGGAAAGAACTGTTTGTTACACCAGATGCACTCTGTCTAAACCAACTGAATACTGCACCCACACTCACCCCTCACTCACTACTCAGTTTGAGCCTAACATCCTAAACCTGACTGGGATTAGAAGTGTTGATGCTCACAAGAGTGCCTAAATTGATTTGGAGCAGGCCAAGCCTCCTCCAAATATAGCCAGGAGACAATCTGCACCTTTAATGTTTCTTATTTAAAAGCAAGTGTAAGGTGCTATGTTCCAGATGTGATTTGATTGGTTCCACCACCCTCTTTAAGCAAAGCATGCTTTACCCTTACCCTACAGTTAAAATATAAATGAGAATCATTGTATTGGAGCATTTAACAGAATAATAGAGTATCTAACTTTTAAACACTAATTCCAATCTAGTGACATTCCACAAATACACCCATGACAAAGTCAGTCAAATATAATATCTCACATGATTCGGGTAGTAAACACAGATGTTGCAGCTTTCACATTCCCCCTCTTTCCCTCCCCTCCCCCTCCCCATAACAGCTGAAATAACTGGTTTTGAGAGCCTGACTCCACCCAGTCTGCCAACCAGTTCCCTATCCAGGTCAGTACATTAGCGTTAACCCAATGCACAATAATACTTTTGAGAGGTTAGTAAAGGCACACATTAACTCCAGCCTCCCAGATTTCCCTGATCTGCTACAATCCGCCAACCATCATAACAGGTCTATGCCAGATGCCATCTCCCTGACTCAACACTGATCCCTGGAACATCCGAATGACAAGGACACATATCTGGCTCCTATTTATTAACTTTAGTTCCAGCTTCAACATCACAATTCCATCATGACTCATCTCCAAACTCCTAGAGCTACGACTTTGCAACTCAACTTCCTGACCCACAGACTGCAATCAGTAAGGGTAGAGCTAATACACCTCTAACTGCTGTGGTTCTGTTTGCCGAGCTGGAAGTTTTTGTTGCAAACGTTTCGTCCCCTGTCTAGGTGACATCCTCAGTGCTTGGGAGCCTCCTGTGAAGCGCTTCTGTGGTGTTTCCTCCGGCATTTATAGTGGCCTGTCCCTGCCGCTTCCGGTTGTCAGTTTCAGCTGTAGTGGCTGGTATATTGGATCCAGGTCGATGTGTTTGTTGATGGAGTTTGTGGATGAGTGCCATGTTTCTAGGAATTCCCTGGCTGTTCTTTGTTTGGCTTGCCCTATATACCGGCCACTACAGCGGACAGCTGAAACTGACAACCGGAAGCGGCAGGGACAGGCCACTATAAACACCGGAGGAAACATCACAGAAGCGCTTCACAGGAGGCTCCCAAGCACTGAGGATGTCACCTAGACAGGGGACGATACGTTTGCAACAAAAACTTCCAGCTCGGCGAACAGAACCACAGCAACGAGCACCCGAGCTACAAATCTTCTCACAAACTTTGAACACCTCTTTAACACTGATGCCCTGCAAGGCTGAGCACTCAGCCCCTTACTGTACTCCTTGTACACTTAGGACTGTGCAACAAACACTATATTGGACAGACAGGCAGGAAACTAGCGACCAGGATACACGAGCATCAACCAGCCACCAAAAGACGTGACCAACTATCACTAATATCCACACACAGAGACAACAAGGAACGCCAATTCAACTGGGAGTATACATCCATCCTGGGACAGGCTAAACAAAGACACACATGGTAATTCCTACAGGCCTGACATTTGAACCGGAACTCCATCATAAACACACTGATTTGGATCCGATTTACCAATCTCTCAGAAAAAGAACCGGAAATGATATCACCCACCACAACAGACCAGGACACATAAACAGAATTCAGGACATTATACCAGCACCTCACCAGAGGCTCAGTGATGATGTAACCTGGCATGGTGATGAAACATCTGAGAACAAACCTTCCAGCTCAGCGAGCAAACTTGTACAATGAAAGGGGAGTGGCTAGTTCTCCCAGCTCAGCTTTGCTCTGGTTTGGTTTGGGCTTTAGCAGTAGTGTTGAAGAAGCTGCTGGTCCCAGAGAAGCAGGTCCAGGAGTATTCTCTCTCTCTCTCTCTCTCTCTGACTTCTCTCCTATAAGAATCCATGTTCGATTTTACCTTTTGTGCCAAGGGGTGTTTATGGGGATCGTTGCAAGTATTTGGAACAGCATCGTAAAGTTGGGATAATCTGTTGGGTTTTCGGAGCGGTTAAGTTATTTGGTATTCTGCTCTCTTTAGTTTGTGTTTCATTCAGTAATCTTGTAAATCAAATCTGTTTTGTTTAAAACTAAGTGGTTTGACCAACTGCATCTCTCCTGGAATATCCGCTGTACACCTGCTTAAAGCAACAGGCAAAGTTAGAGTCTGAGCTACTTTCTTGAAATGTTTTGAAGGGGTCTGGCCTGGTCTATAACACAGTCCATCATGAAAACCAGCCTTCCATCCACTGACTCCATCTATACTTGCCTCAGGAAAGCAGCCAACAAGATCATAAATGCTTCCTACCCCAGTTATACTCTCTTCCACCCTCTTCTTTCAGGCTGAAGATACAAAAATTTGAAACCCCACATCAACAGATTTAAGAACAGCATCTTCCCAGCTGTTGATATTATGAACAAACCTCTTATACATTAGAATTGATCTTTCTCTGCACCTTCTCTGTAGCTCGAACATTATATCTGCATTCTATTCTATTCCCCTGATGTATTTGTGTAAGGTACGATTTGTTTGGGCAGCACACAGTACAATAGTTTTCACTGTATCTCAGTATGTGTGACAATAATAAATCAACAAAATCAAAAAGTATTATCATTAAGTATTTTTATTGTTATTTTCAGTTCAAACATTTTCACAGTTTGCACTTGAGAAGGAGATCAAAGGTCAATCAGCAATTTCTCATTGTTGATTCTGATTGGTTCCTGGGTCCAAATCACATCCTGTGCTGACTGGAACCTGATTGGGCATGGCAGCTGAATGATTAATGAACAGGAGTGATTGGCTATCACTGATGATGTCATTGAATTGCTGCTTAATTCCAGGGGTATAAATTCAAGTTCCATGGCAATGGGTTATTGGTTGTAGTTGGTGTTAGATTTATTTTTGAGAGAGGTGCTTGTGTGTTTTGGTGTCTACTTTGGCTAAATGGATTCTCAGGTTTGTCAAAACTATCACCAGGATTGTGAAGCTGCTGTCAACAAGCAGATTAACCTGGAGCTCACTGCCTCCTATGTCTATCAGTCTTTGGTAAGTGTTTTTTTTTGTCTCTGTTTTAAGGGGCTTCTCTTAGGAAGTAAATTTCCCCTGACATTATGGGAAAATGTAGGGAATTGTAACTAGTTCTAATCTGAGCCCAACCAGGCTGGGCTCAATGATATCCCTCTGCACTAATGTTGAAATTTTTGTTTTTCATCTAGACTTGATCTGTAGCATGTTGTTTTTTGTAGCTGTCTTAAACCACTAAGCCAATGGAGCTAATACTAATGATGTCCTATATATAATAGATGGAAAGTGCTGTCTATGTTAGTCTGTAACACACTCTGGATGTTACTGACCAGTGCAATTCCTTGGGTCTGTCCTTAAATTATCTCTCTGCACTGGCTTAATGGGAGTTTAGTCACTCATGTTGAGGAGATGGAGATATCTATCGGACAAGCTGGGTAAAGGCAGCAGCTGTCATTAATCTTACAGTTAAACCATAAAATCAGAAACCAATTACTTCATCATAGAGATGTACAGTGTGGAAACAGATCCTTTTGGTCCAATGTGTCCATGCTGACCAGATATCCCATCCCAATCTAATCCCATTTGCTGATACCAGTTGTACATCTCTTGATTTCCTCTGCTTTGTTACATCCCCTGGGCAAATTACTTGTTCATTTGATGTCATGCTGCTCTTCAGCCTCTCAAATGTCAAATTGAGGAGCTAGGGCAAAAGAAAAATCAGACAATGTCCCTTAATGACTGCCAAAGGCTCTGACATTGAAAGGTTTGAGAGGTTAGTGATGGCACACACCAACTCCAGCCTCCCAAAATGCCTCTACCTGCTGCAATTCAGCAAACATCGTAACAGGTCCATGCCAGATGCCACCTCCCTGACCTTGCGCTGATCCCTGGAACATCTGGATGACAGGGAAACCTACATCTGGCTCCTATTACTTTTTTTAGACACAAATGGAAGCCACTAGAAAAGCTCAGCAGGTCTGAGGAAGGTCACTACACCTGAAACATTAACTCCAATTTCTCTTCACAGATGCTGCCAGCCTGCTGAACTTTTCCAGCAACTTCTGTTTTTGTTTCCTATCTTACAGCATCCGCAGTTCTTTCGGTTTCTATTTATTGGCTTTAGCTCCACCTTCAACACCATAATTCCATCCAAACTCATATCCAATCATTAAGGTTTTGGGACTCTGCAGCTGGATCCTTGACTTCCTGACCCACCGACTGCAATCAGTAAGGATCGGCTACTACACATCCACGATAATCCTCAACCCCAGTGACCTGCAAGGCTGTACACTCAACCCCTTACTATACTCCTTATACACCCTCAACTGTGTGGCCAAATTCAGCTCTAACTCTTTCACAAATTTGCTGATGACACGGCCGTAGTGAGTTGGATCTCAAACAACAATGAGACAGTGTATGGAAGGAGATAGAGCGCTTAGTGGTGTAAAGATAACAATCTCTCCCTCACGAAGGAGCTGGTCATTAACTTCAGGAAGCAGAGTGGAGGGCACACCCCTGGCTGGATTGATGGGGTTGAGGTGGAGTTGGTCAAGAACCTCGCGTTCCTAGGAGTAAATATCGCCAATGATCTGTCCTGGTCCACCCACACGTCAAGGTACACCATTGCCTCTGTCCTCAGGAGGCTAAGGAAATTCGGCATGTCTGCAATGATTCTCACCAATCTCTACAGATGTGCCGTACAGAGTATCCTATTCTGACGCATCACAGCATGGAATTGCAACTGCTCTGCCCAGAAATTAGTTGTGACCACAGCCCAGTCCATCACACGTACCAGCCTTCCATCCATTGACTTCATATCCATATCCTTCCTGCTGCCTCAATGTTATCACTTTAAAAAGGTTATTTTGTCTGGGTTTTTTTTTTGAACAAGATGGTAAAAGTTGAGGAGCCAGAGAGTCAAGGGAGCCTTTGGTTTTTTATTTAATAAACACTCCCCTGTACAATGGAAAGGAAATAGCCAGTTCTCTCAGTTCAGAGGCTTTCTAGTTTTTTTAGCTGCAATAGTCTCAGGATGTGAGTACCAAGCTTCAGTAAGTGATTCCGAACTGACTTACTCTGAAATCTCTCTGGATGTTGTTCCCTCCAGCCTGTAAGAATCTGTTTCGATTTATCTTTTTGCCCAAGGCTGTGTTTATGGGATGTTGCTGGATTGGAACACTTAATTAGTTAAGTTGTTGTTTTGGGTTGATTACGTTTTCCAATGGTTAAGTTATTCTAAATTCCACTTTCTTTTGTTCGTGTTTCAACTGTAGTGTTTAAATAAATGGTGTTTTGTTTAAAGCTGATTGGTTTGGCCAGTTGCATCAAACCTGGAACACCCACTTCACCTCTGCCTTTAAAATAAGGAAACATTAGGGTCTAGGCTACCTTCTAATATTGAGGGGTCTGGCTTGGTCCATAACACAGGAAAGCAATCAACATAATCGGAGACCCCTCTCTCCCCGGTTATACTCCTCCATCATGCAGAAGATATAAACATTCAAAAACACGTACCAACAGATTGAAAAGCAGCCTCTTTCCCACTGTTATCAGACTTCTGAACAAACCTTTCATACATTAGAGTTGATCTTTCTCCGCACCTTCTCTGTAGCTGGAACACTATATTCTGCATTCTGTGTTCTAGTACCTTGATGTACTTAAGGTATGACTTGTCCGGATAGCAAGCAAAACAAAACTTTTCACCGTATCTCAATACATTTGACAATAACAAATCAAATCAATTTTATCTTAAATTACATTTAACTGTCACTTGCAGTTCAGATACTCTTAACTTGCACTTCAGAAGGAAATCTAAGGTCAATCAGGAATTTCTCCTCAATGGATTGTTGATTCTGATTGGTTCCTGGGTCCAACTCTCATCCTGTGCTACTTCTAATCTGTTTAGACAAGGCAGCTGATCAATCGATTGATTAACAATTGGTCATCACTGATGTCACCTGAAGTGCTGCTTAATTCCCAGGGTATAAATTCAGATTCATTAGCAGTGAGTGTTTAGATGTAGTTGGTTTTAGGCCCTCTTAGAGTGAGGGAAGTGGTTGTGTTTTGATGGTGATTTGGAAAAAGCCTACTGTGGCCAAATGGATTCCCAGGTCTGTCAGAATTACACCAGGATTGTGAAGCTGCTGTCAACAGGGTGGTCTAACTAGTCCACACCAACACTATAACCCACCCAGACCCATTCCTCTACCATATTTCCCCTGACTATGCACCTAGCTGACACATCTCAGCATGCATGGGCAGTTTTGCATGGGCAGATGAACCTGGAGCTCATGGCCTCCTATCTCAGTCTCTAAGTTTGTTTGTTCTGTTTTAAAGTGGTGTCTATTATGAAGTGAAGTGATGTGGGATTGTACCTTTAGTGTTCCTAGTCAGAGATAGCCCAACCATGATGGGCTGCATGATCTCCTTCTGCACTAACATGGAAACTGTTTTTCCTTTCATCTAGACTTGATCTGTAGCATGTTTTTTTTTGTAGCTGTCTTAACCACTCATCAAATGGAGCAATACTAATGGTGACCTTCCATATGTAATGGATGCAAAGTGCTGTCAATGTTAGTCTTTAACACACTCTCTGGATGTTACTGACTGGTGTAATTCCTTAGGCCTGTCAACAGAGTATCTCCCTGTACTGGTTTAATGGGAGTTTGGTCATCCCTGTTGAAGTGATGGAGACACCTATTGGACAAGCTGTGTAATGGCAGCAGCTATCATTAATCTCTCTCTTGGGTTTCTGATTTTACAGCTTCCTATCACTGACTTAAATGTACAGCATAGAAACAGATTCTTTGGTCTAACTCCATGCTGACTAGATATCCCAATCTGGTCCCACTTACTGATATCAGTTGTAAATCTCCTGACTACTTCCTCTTTTACGTTCCCTAGGCAAATTAATATGTTGAATTGAAGGAATTATTAAATTTCTATGGTTCTAACCATTCTCATTCCACCCCTCCAGGGTGGAAATAGGCCATTTGGTCTAACTAGTCCACACCAACACTATAACCCACCCAGACCCATTCCTCTACCATATTTCCCCTGACTATGCACCTAGCTGACACATCTCAGCATGCATGGGCAGTTTTGCATAGCAAATTCACCTAACTTAGTATTGGGATAGTTTTAATGCAATAATTTGCATGTCAGGGCAGATCTGTCCCCACAAGGGAGATGGCTGGCTCAGTGGTTAACACTGCTATCTCCATAGCACCAGGGACATGGGTTTGATTCTGCATTGGGTGACTGGAGTTTGCACATCCTCCCTCTGTAGGAGGACCCCCATGTAGATGTGGGGAGAATGAGTGGAGTTTGCACTGTCACCTGAGGGGGGTGGGGGGGAAATAATTCACTCCCAGACAGCAGCTGGGAAAAGGTTGGTTCCAGTTGTGAACTAGAATTAGGCCCAGTGATGTGTAAATGGTTCTCTTTCAGATGTCGTACTTTGACCGGGATGATGTTGCCCTGCACCATTTCTCCCAGTTCTTCAAAGCTCAGTCCCAGGAGAAGCAGGAACATGCAGAGAAGCTGCTGAAATTCCAGAATCAGCGTGGAGGCAGAGTCCTCCTCCAGGATGTGAAGGTGGGAATGTTGGGTGGTGGGAGTAGGATGTGATGTGGGAGAATGGCTGCTTGTGTGATGTGGTTTCAAGTCCGTGACAGGGTTTTCACCTCCTGAAGGGGAAGTAACTAGTTTCTCTAGGTTTTTACTCAGTTTGATCCTTCCATACTGACACCACATGGACCAGAATGTCCCATCTTTTGATTAAATTCCCTACAGTGTGGAAACAGGGACTTCAGCCTGACAAGTCCACACCAACCTTCAGCAGTCCCCCAGAATCATTCCCTACACTTACCCCTGACTAATGCACCTAAAACTATATATGGACAACTTAGCATAGCCAATTCACCTGACCAGCACATCTCTTGCAATATGGGAAGAAACACATGGACAGTCACCCAAAAGAGGAATAAAACCTGGGTTCCTGGTGCTGAGGCAGCATTGCTAACCACTGGGCCACCCATCTCTTTTGTGGGGACTGATCTCTAGCACAAATGGGCAAGGTGAAACCAAAATCAAATTGCTGGAGAGATCAAGAGTCTCTTCTCCAATCTATGGAGAGACATTAAGAGTCCCATTATTCTTCAGAATTGGTGAAAGCAACTCTGAAGTATTTAATTGTTCTGATCCTTAACTGTCCTTTGTTTCCATGTTTCAGAAGCCAGAGAGGGATGAGTGGGGTAACGGTCTGCAGGCAATGCAGGTCGCCCTGGATCTGGAGAAGAATGTGAACCAGAGTTTGCTAGATCTACACCAACTCGCCACTGCCCAGACTGACCCTCATGTAAGCTTCACCACCTCCTCATTCTCATCACTGCCACACCCTCAGGGCAACACTTCACTGGCCTGATCATTGCAAAGACCCACAGACCCATTACAGAACCACTACAGTCTTGTATCGCTACATTCTAGTTATAAGTAGGAATATCAAATAAACAATACTGTTTGACATTTAAAACTAAACGTGCATTTCACTGAGTGAGACTGTATCTCCATAGTGAACACTCTTGAGCTCAGCTTAGATTCAGGTCTTTAGTGTTGTACTACGATGAACTACTGATGGTGTCCTATCCCTGTCACAGCTCCTCATGGAGTTGCTTGCCCTTAGTAGGGGCAGTGCCCTCTGGACCCTGGTCAGTACTTTATCCTGCATTTTGACAATCATCTGCTCACTTGTTGGAGCTTGGTAACTGCTGCATTTCTACTAGCATATCTGTGGTACAATCCAAACTTCCTTCCACAACACCAGGTCTCTTTCAACACTCATACCTTCTATTATGCTGTTAGGATGTTCAGTGAATCATGGGAGAAACATAATGTTATGGTTTAATTTTGACATGAGGCAGGAAACCACTTCAACATTGGAGAATAAGCTGTAAAGAAACAGAATTTTGTAATATCTGACTCTCTCTCTACCTTCCTTCCAGCTGTGTGACTTCCTGGAGACTCACTATTTGGATGAGGAGGTTGAGATCATCAAGCGACTTGGGGACTACATCACCAACCTGAAGCGTCTGGGGGCTCCTGAGAATGGGCTGGGAGAGTACCTGTTTGACAGGCTCTCGCTGGAGGACAGCAGTTAGTGGGGCCTTTGACTGACTGCAGTCTTTGTCTGTTTGTATCCAACTCATTGGGAGAATTTCTCCAGAAAGCAAGAACTTGTACTGAAGAAACGAATGGGAAATAAAGATCACTGATGTCCCTCGTTCTGTTCTAATCAGTGGCTTTAATTTTCAGTTTCTTCCAAAGGATTGGAATCTGTTCCAGAATCTCTGGCCTATCCAACTCCAAGAGTGACTACGCTGGAGCTCTTGACTTTTTTGGGGTGGGCTGGATTTGTGCTTCTATTCCATTTCTGCAAGTTGCAGAAGTAGCTCTTCCAGGAGCACAGTGGGTGTAAGATACTGCAGTTTTAATCAGACATTCCCTCTGCAAAGGGGAGGTCTGATGGTGAAAGCTGAGCCTGAATTTTGTATTACAGGACAAAATGTACTGTGCCCACCCCACATACAATGCCTCAGTCACCCATTTGATTTGGGAATGGCATTTTTCTTTAGATTACACCCACCTGTTCTGTAACAATACCCCCCCAATGCTATCTTGCCCCGAGGTTTTCTGTCCTCTTGCTGAGGAAGACGTCAGTTGTGTACAGTGAATTTGCAACAAATAATAGTTTACAATCCAATTCTGAATCCTCTAGAGTGGGGGAGGGAAGGCTCTATTCAGACCCTGAGAAGCAGCTTTAGGCTGTGGTTTCATATTCATCCTGAAGGGTTTATGCCTGAAACATTTTTTTTCCCCCCCCACCCTCTTCTCCTTTGCTGCCAGACCTGATGTGCTTTTCCAGCAACACATCTTTAACCTCTGATCTCCAGCATCTGCAGTCCTCACTTTCTCATTCATAATGCACAGGGTTACTGAACTGTTCCCAGGAAGTGAGCTGCTCCTTTGCAGGGCTGGTATGGATAGGCCACAGAAACCTCTTACAGACTGTGGGTAATTCTGGTCTCCTTTCCATAGGAAGGATGTTGTGAAACTCTCAAGTTCAGGATAAGATTTGAGGATGTTGGAGGGCTTGAGCTATGGTGAGATGCCAATAGACTGAGGCTGTCTGAGATTTACAAAATCATGAGCAGTTTGAATAGTCTAGTCATTTTCTCAGGGTGAGAGTCCAGAACTAGAGCATATAGATCTAGGGTGAGAGGGGAAAGATTTGAAAGGGACCCATGGGGCAACTATCCATCACAGATCAGTGTATGGAATGAGTTGCTAGAGGAAGTGGAGGCTGCTACAATTACAACATTTAAAAGGCATCTGACTAGGTACATGAATAAGAAGGGATGTGGGCCAAGTGCTGGTAAATGGGACTGGATTTATTTAGGTTGCCTGGTCAGCATAGACCAGTTGGACTGAATGGCTTGCTTCTGGCCTGTACATCTACTTACTTTACCACAATACTAGCATTCTCTATAGATCCTGCATGAAACACACATCGCTAACAATAGTGACAGCAGGTCCTGGACCTTCCTGTGGCTTGTCACTTCAACACAATCCTGCCCCCGTGCCCACATGTCTGTCCTTGGCCTGCTGCAATGTTCCAGTGAAGCTCAACGCAAACTGGAGGAACAACATCCCCTCTCCCGCAAACTGGAGGAACAACATCCCCTCTCCCGACCAGGCACGTTCCAGCCTGCCAGTCTCAACATTGAATTCAACAACTTCAGGTGATTATCTCACCTCGACTCCTCTGTTTTCATTCTGCTCCGTAATTTTACTTTTTTTTTAACACTGTTCTGTACCTCTTATTTCTTGATTGTCTGTCTCTCTTTCTCTCGCTCCCCACTCTCTCTCCTTTTTCTTCTCCTCTTCCCCTTTTGTTACCCTTCTCTGTTTCATCTCTCTTCCCCCCCCCCCACACATTTTGACACAAAGCACTGGTTTCAGCCTTGGTCATTCACAGCTCCTAATCTCTCTATGCACTCTCATTATCACCACTTTATTGCTACCTTTGCTTCGGGAGCCATGACTCCCCTTCTCTCAGCCTAGTATAAATATCTCCCTATTTCTCCCTTCTTTTAGCTTTGACGAAGGGTCAGTTAGACTCAACATCAGCTCTTTTCTCTCCTTACGGATGCTGCCAGACCTGCTGAGATTTTCCAGCATTTTCTCTTTTGGTACTCATCATCTGTTCAACAGGCAATTCCTCCTCATCTTACTCTAACTCAGGAATCCTTCCCAGTGCATTGGGACAGTTATTATTGTTTCTTTCACGACTACTACCATTTTCACTCAACAACCACATGTTCTGCCTAACATTTATCTATTCCTAGGCTGTAGTTACAGTCTATCTTGCATCTGAAATACCCCACCAGCTCATTGTAGGCAGGGGCCACTGAGAACATCATAATAAATGGTTTGAAACAATAACATTTTCACTTTTGCCCAGACGATGCTGAGTACACTCCCATTGTCTGACTGTCCTGAATTGGATACATTGCTCCATTACTGACTCATTCCTGAAGAAGGGCTTATGCCCGAAACATCGATTCTCCTGTTCCCTGGATGCTGCCTGACCTGCTGCGCTTTTCCAGCAACACATTTTCAGCTCTGATCTCCAGCATCTGCAGTCCTCACTTTCTCCCCATTACTGACTGGTCTGCCAGTAAAAGTAAATTCCATTAGAATAAAATCTTCCTTTGCAATGTCTGGGGTTGTGGGTTCAAACTTGTGAAAGAAGTTGGCAAAGAGCATGGGACGAATGGTCTCATCTGCCATGTATTAATTGAGTCAAAAGATCCTGCAGCCCAAGCACACTGATATCCCAATAAGAGTTTCAATTATGTGAAAATTCCAGTAGTAGCAATGTACCAGGGCAATAAGTATTTCTGCCATGTTATTCCAACACCTTCGCCGACCTAACTCCTGCTCGAGGTAGAAGGAAGGGGTTCCCCCACACAGAAGCAGTAACTCCACAGATATCAGAAAGAAGAAATGGGCCCGGCAAATTGACCAAAGCCATCTATCCATCCCATGTCAGCTCAGGTAGAAGGTGGTGACAGCAGTGAGGACTGAGGTAAAAACAATGACTGCAGATGCTGGAAACCAGATTCTGGATTAGTGGTGCTGGAAGAGCACAGCAGTTCAGGCAGCATCCAAGGAGCAGCGAAATCGATGTTTCGGACAAAAGCCCTTCATCAGGAATAAAGCAGTGAGGACTGGCCAATTATAAAACCCAACTCCAAACCCACAGTGCACTCCTGCTGTACTGACCTTTGACCCTGCCAGTCCTCGCCTGGTAAAGCACAGTGTATAATTTCACACCAACAATATTTGAGAAACTGAGTTCAAACAATTTCTGAACTGATCCTGACCCTGGACAAGGGCAGCAGCTGCAATCTACAAAAGGTCACAGGCATCTCTTTTCTTTGAGAGAGAGAGAGAATTAGTGTGGGGTTTGAGAGTAACTGCTCCACCAGCCTGGGGAGATAGGAGCTCCATGAATTTCATGGCAGGGACCGGGGAGTTAGACCCCTGTTGAACTAAACCAGCTTTTCTTCTCTCCCCGCTCCCATTAGAGACGATATTGTCTCAATGTGCACATCAGCACAGAGCAATTGGGCTGAATGGCCAGTTTCTGTGCTGTTCACTTGATGTAATTTGATGTGCACCTGCCAGAAAATACCTCATCACAAACTCTCTGGTTATCCTTAACACCATGAATAACTCAATATGGATATAATACAATGGTGGGCACCAACATGATTCCAGTAACTAGTTCGAGGATGATTAGACATAGACATAAACATCGCTGAGATACTCAGGTGACTGGGGTTTGGTTTAGAACATAGAACCTAGAAAAGTACAGCACAGAACAGGCCCTTTGGCCCACGATGTTGTGCCGAGGTTGAATCCTAATGTAAAATATAATAACTTAACCTACGCACCCCTCAAACACTGCTATCCATGTGCATGTCCAGCAGTCGCTTAATTGTCCCTAATGACTCTGCTGCCACCACCACAGCTGGCAACGCATTCCATGCATTCACAACTCTCTGCGTAAAGAACCTACCTCTAACGTCTCCTTTATACCTTTCCCTTAGTATCTTAAAACTATGACCCCTCGTACCCATCAAACCTGCCCTGGGGAAGAGTCTATTATAAATAGACTTTAAATAATCTAGAAATAATAGCCTATAAATAGACTTAGGTTTATAAATGCGGCTTCCTGTGTCTTGTGAAATCTGCAAGGTAATCACAGAAGGTTCCATCATTTGTCCATTTATCATCAGTTGCCTCTGTTGGGTGACCCATAAACATACTATTTCTGTTGCTTTATACCAATTGAAAACTGTTTCCTGAAAATGATGCTCTATTTTCCATGGTCTGCCAACACTACTATTGGAATGTTAAGGGAATATGCTCCTCAGAGTTACAAACCAATATAACTCTGCCAATTGGCTTCAGGCTTCTCTTCATATACTGCCCCACATGGTGTCAAAATGAGGAGTTAGAGCATGTTTACATAAGTGTCTATTTTCCTGTCATTTCCAGTTCAGACCCTTTCTGAATTTGCCTTTGAGAAGAAGGTCAAAGGTCCATCAGCAATTCCATCATCAATGAGTTGTTGATTCTGATTGGTTCCTGAGTTCCAAAATATCATCCTGGGCTTATTCAAATCTGATTGGATGTGGCTGCTGATCAATTGATTAACAAGAGTGATTGGTCATCATTGATGATGTCATTGAATTACAGCTTAATTCCTGGGGTATAAAGTCAATGGGAGAGGGGATTTGGATACAGTTGGTGTGTGTTTGTTGGTGGTAGTTTGGTAAAAGGTTCTATTGGTAAAATGGCTTCCCAGGTTTGTCAAAACTATCACCAGGATTGTGAAGCTGCTGTTAACAAACAGGTTAACCTGGAGCTCACTGCCTCCTACCTCTATCAGTCTTTGGTGAGTGTTGTTTTGGTTTAAAGTGACATCTATTTGTGAAACTGGAATGCTCCAAGTAGCTGGACTGTTCTTTATCTCTTGCCCCTTGTAGTGAAATGGTTAAGGAAAAACTCCTTTGACCATGAGTCCATCAGGAAGTAGTCAACATTTCCTGTCCTTGGAAAAGTTGGATCCTGTGATGTGGTTCCCCAAGCAGTCTATCCATGTCATTTGATGGAATGACTCCTTATGAGAACTTTCCAATCAGCACCAAGATATGGCTTGGCTGTTGATGAGAATGATAATGCCTGAGACCTTTCATGTGCCTGGTGTGTCTGAGTGCTATTTGAAGCAGCTGAGGGGTCTGTACAGACTCTCTCAATCTTCTTCTGAAATGTACCTTTGTAAAAGAAGCATGGAGAAAAGTTTGTTTTTTTTTTTTGAGGCTTGTCCTGACTAGCTCTCCACTCCCTGGTTTGTTCCTGAGGATGCACACTGAGAAACAGACTTTCACTGGAGGGCCACCTCAGTGAAAAAGGCTGTTGGTCTGCCTGAAACCTTGACTTCCAGGTCAAGGAGTTGACCCTGACTGTCTTGTAGATGGTATTCCAAGGTCTGGGACTGTTGAGGGAAGCCCTAAAGCTGAGGGCAGTTGGTGCTGAGGGGAAACACCACTAAAGACTTCTAATTTAAATTAGGGCCTGTTCAGTTATTGGGTTCTCCTGGTGCTTCAAATATAAATGGGTATAATGTGCAAATATGAAATGCTTGTGGCTTGTTTAGTTAGTCAGCTCCAGTCTGTTTCATAAGCTACTGTAGAGAGCTGGACTCCTAGTGCCTATGGATAGGAAGGTTATAAATAAAATACTATAACTTAAAAGGCACCTGTTTTATGAAGTGAATACCTTTCTCCATAAGGAAATGGAATGTGATCAGAGTCCTGTTAGATGTGATGGATGGATGGAGTGGTTTCCTTCTGTGCTGATGTTCATCTCTTCCTTAACACTTTTTTTTGCCCACTTCAACCATTTTGGTCTAAAACAATATTATATTGGTTTCTTCTAGTTGATTACTTGTCTGAAGTAGTAACACAAGCTTGAATTGTTGACTGTACCTTCATTGGGCTGTGGGATAGATAATTGATCAGAGCTGTAAATCTTCTCTGGGTTAGTCATAACATTCATTGTCTGGACACAATTTGGGCTTGTTGCCTTTCCCAGGGAAGTGGGTCATGGACTGACTCAGTACAGTGAGGTGGATTGGGTTTGGTGAATGGTGACATCTAGTGGATTAATGTCTACACTCTAAAGCTGTGCCTTTGGGTCCTGGTCTCTTAATGGAACCATCATCCCAATGTTAGACACTGCAAAGATTATTCTGTTTGCAGAGATCAGGGCCCAAGGGTGCAGTTTAAAGGGAGACTTTTTTTGTACAGATGAGAAACTACTTTTGTCAGAAGTGAATCTTTTAGAATTCACTGCTACAGAAGACTTGTTTCTCAACCTTATTCTCCTGCTTTCTCAAACTTTGATCCTCTTGATATTCAAGAACCTGTTGGCCATGTTTGGATAGGACAATGGCCAAATCTCTCCTCCTATCTTGTATTTAAAGACAAAAGCCTCATTAATCACCCAGTTGGGTTTAATCTTGCTGCACAATCCCTTTCTGATCCCAGATATATATCTAGACTTTTCCTTGTTACAAATACTTGGGTGACTTGTAGTTTGAATGGAATGTAAAAATGTTGGTTACTGTTAGAATTCTTGTTTTGAATACCATTTCCTGCCTTCCTAAACCCCTCCTGGTTTTCCCCAGGAGAAAGATGAATATTTCATTTCTCTCCTGTAGTATTTATGAAGGTCCTAACCATCCTTTCCCAATCTATTTCTTTTCCAGTGGTCTGTTGTTTCCTGGCTACACGTAATTTCACAATTTTAGTTAAAATGGTACATTCAATATAACATGGAGGTATGAGACTAAAACTTCACTTTGCCATGAAAGCTATCACTTCTGCAAGTTCTATATTGGATTTCAGTTCATCTACCTAATGGCTAACCTTTCATTGAACAGGACATTAGGTGAGAGACTGTTCAATTTCCCTGAGGAAATAGAAAAGATTTCCTGCTGAGTGTGGTCTGATCAGAGAGCAGCTGGGAAAGGGCTGCTTCTGGCTTTGAGATGTACAATTGGGCCCAGTGATGTGCTAATGGGATATAAATGGTTCTCTTTCAGATGTCGTACTTTGACCGGGATGATGTTGCCCTGCACCATTTCTCCCAATTCTTCAAAGCTCAGTCCCAGGAGAAGCAGGAACATGCAGAGAAGCTGCTGAAATTCCAGAATCAGCGTGGAGGCAGAGTCCTCCTCCAGGATGTCAAGATGGGAATGTTGGGGGGTGTATGGTTGGAGAGAAATGGCTCTCAATGTGGCTTCAAATCAGTGGTAGGATTTTCACCTGAAAGAGGAGCTTTGCCTGTCTGATCTCTCTGTACTGGCAAAGATTATACACAGAATAATGTACCCTAACTTACAGGGGGATGTTTATGCTATCTCATAATCCAACTGATCAGAAAATCATTCCTTGAACATCCAGTTTGAGTACAAGTGGGCAAGGTGACCTCCAATAGCTGGTAATTGTTCTGTCCTGGTCCTTAACTGTCCTTTGTTTCCATGTTTCAGAAGCCAGAGAGGGATGAGTGGGGTAACGGTCTGCAGGCAATGCAGGTTGCCCTGGATCTGGAGAAGAATGTGAACCAGAGTTTGCTGGATCTACACCAACTCGCCACAGCCCAGACTGACCCTCATGTAAGCTTCACCACCTCATTCTCATCACTGCCTGACCCTCAGGGCAACACTTCAGTGTCCCTGGAAGCAGGAATCCTGACTGTTCAACATTCAGTACTCCTTAATGTTGATACAACTGACCTTGCATCCATCTCAAAAGAACTGCAACAAAGACAAACTGCTGGTGAAACTGATTAGATCTGGCAGTGT
>NC_057748.1:10604455-10610720 GCF_004010195.1 Chiloscyllium plagiosum | reverse complement strand
GCACAGATGATGGGCTGAATGGTCTCCTCTGCAACGGACCAATTGGGTCAATAGATCCTGCAGCTCAAGCACACTGATCCCAATGGGAGCTTCAATTATATTAAAATACTTTACCTGTTCCACAATCCCATTAGGAGCAATGTACGAGGGAGATAGGGCAATAAGTATTTCTGCCATGTTATTCCAACACCTTCACCCTCCCCCCTGCCCCTACCTAGCTCCTGCTCGAGGTAGAAGGAAGGGGTTCCCCCACACAGTCTCAGTAACTCCACTGATACCAGAAAGAAGAAATGATCACAGCAAATTGACCAAAACCATCTCTCCATCCCATGTCAGCTCCGGAAGAAGATGGTGTCAGCAGTGAGGACTGGCCAATTATAAAACCCAACTCCAAAGCTGCACTCCACTCCTGCTGTACTGACCTTTGACCCTGCCAGTCCCAGCCTGGTAAAGCTCAGTCTATAATTTCACACCAACAATATTTGAGAAACTGAGTTCAAACAATTTCTGAACTGATCCTGACCCTGGATAAGGTCAGCAGCTGCAATCTACAAAAGGTCACAGGCATCTCTTTTCTCCATGTGAGGGAGAGAGAGAGAATTAGTGTGGGGTTTGAGAGTAACCTCTCCACCAGCCTGAGGAGATAGGAGCTCCATGAATTCCCACGGCCGGGACAGGGTTTGGAACCATGCTGTGGGCTCCTCACTGCTATCACCCAGGTAGCCCCCTGTCTAACTGAACCAGCCCATCTCCCATCTTCTTCCTGCCCCCTCCCATTAGAGCCAATATTGTGTCAATGTGCACATCGGCATGGAGGAATTGGGCTGAATGGCCAGTTTCTGTGCTATTCACTCAATGTAATTTGATGTGCACCTGCCAGAAAATGCTTCATCACAAACTCCCTGGTTATCCTTAACACCATGAATAACTCAATATGGATATAATACAATGGTGGGCACCATCGTGGTTCCAACAATTAATTCAAGGATGATTAGACATAGACATCGCTGAGATATTCAGGTCACTGGGGTTTGGTTTATAAATAGAGCTTCCTGTGTCTTGTGAAATCTGCGAGGTAGTCACAGAAGGTTCCATCATTTGTCCATTTGTCATCAGTTGCCTCTATTGGGTGACCCAAAAACATACTATTTCTGTTGCTTTATACCAACTGAAAACCTTCCTGAAAATAATGCTCTATTTTCCATTGATCTGCCAACACTGCTGTTGGATTATTAGGTAAATATGCTCCTCAGAGTTACAAACCAATATAACTCTGCCAATTGGCTTCAGGCTTCTCTTCATATACTGCCCCACATGGTGTCAAAATGAGGAGTTAGAGTATGTTTACATAAGTGCCTATTTTCCTGTCATTTCCAGTTCAGACCCTTTCTGAATTTGCCTTTGAGAAGCAGGTAGCCCCCTGTCTAACTGAACCAGCCCATCTCCCATCTTCTTCCTGCCCCCTCCCATTAGAGCCAATATTGTCTCAATGTGCACATCGGCATGGAGGAATTGGGCTGAATGGCCAGTTTCTGTGCTATTCACTCAATGTAATTTGATGTGCACCTGCCAGAAAATGCTTCATCACAAACTCCCTGGTTATCCTTAACACCATGAATAACTCAATATGGATATAATACAATGGTGGGCACCATCATGATTTCAACAATTAATTCAAGGATGATTAGACATAGACATCGCTGAGATATTCAGGTCACTGGGGTTTGGTTTATAAATAGAGCTTCCTGTGTCTTGTGAAATCTGCGAGGTAATCACAGAAGGTTCCATCATTTGTCCATTTATCATCAGTTGCCTCTGTTGGGTGACCCAAAAACATACTATTTCTGTTGCTTTATACCAACTGAAAACCTTCCTGAAAATGATGCTCTATTTTCCATTGGTCTGCCAACACTGCTGTTGGATTATTAGGTAAATATGCTCCTCAGAGTTACAAACCAATATAACTCTGCCAATTGGCTTCAGGCTTCTCTTCATATACTGCCCCACATGGTGTCAAAATGAGGAGTTAGAGTATGTTTACATAAGTGTCTATTTTCCTGTCATTTCCAGTTCAGACCCTTTCTGAATTTGCCTTTGAGAAGGAGGTCAAAGGTCCATCAGCAATTCCATCATCGATGAGTTGTTGATTCTGATTGGTTCCTGAGTTCTAAAATGTCATCCTGGGCTTATTCAAATCTGATTGGACATGGCAACTGATCAATTGATTAACAAGAGTGATTGGTCATCATTGATGATGTCATTGAATTACAGCTTAATTCCTGGGGTATAAAATCGATGGGAGAGGGGATTTGGATATAGTTGGTGTGGGGTTTAGTGTGTGTTGGTTAGAAGGTTTTGTTGGGAAAATGACTTCCCAGGTTTGTCAAAACTATCACCAGGATTGTGAAGCTGCTGTTAACAAACAGGTTAACCTGGAGCTCACTGCCTCCTACCTCTATCAGTCTTTGGTGAGTGTTGTTTTGGTTTAAAGTGACATCTATTTGTGAAACTGGAATGCTCCAAGTAGCTGGATTGTTCTTTATCTCTTGCCCCTTGTAGTGAAATGGTTAAGGAAAAACTCCTTTGACCATGAGTCCATCAGGAAGTAGTCAACATTTCCTGTCCTTGGAAAAAGGTGGATCCTGTGATGTGGTTCCCCAAGCAGTCTATCCATGTCATTTGATGGAATGACTCCTTATGAGAACTTTCCAATCAGCCCCAAGATATGGCTTGGCTGTTGATGAGAAGGATAATGCCTGAGATCTTTCATGTGCCTGGTGTGTCTGAGTGCTGTTTGATGTAGCTGAGGGGTCTGTACAGACTCAATCTTCTGAAATCTACCTTTGCACAAGAAGCATAGGGAAAGGCTTCAGTTTTTGTTGAGGCTTGTCCTGATTAGCTCTCCACTCCCTGGTTTGTTCCTGGGGATGCACACTGAGAAACACTGACTTGGCCTGGAGGACCATCTCAGTGAAAGAGGCTCTTGGTCTGCCTGAAACCTGGACTTCCAGGTCAAGGGGTTGAGCCTGACTGCATGTTGTAGATGGTATATTCCAAAGTCTGGGACTGTTGAGGAATGCTCTAAAACTGAGGGCAGTTGCTGCCAAGGTGCTGAGGGGAAAGACCACTAGAGACTTCTAACTTAAATGAGGGCCTGTTCAGTTATTGGGCTCTCCTGGTGCTTCAAATATAAATGGGTATAATGTGCAAGTATGAAATGCTTGTGGTTTGTTTAGTTAGCTCCAATGTCTATTTCATAAGCTACTGTAGAGAGCTGGACTCCTAGTGACTATGTATAGGAAGGTTATAAATAAAATACTATAACTTAAAAGGCACCTGTCTTATGAAGTGAATTTCATTTCCTTATGGAGAAAGGTATGTGATCAGAGTCCTGTTAGATGGGATGGATGGAGTGGTTTCCTTCTGTGCTGATGTTCACCTCTTCCTTAACACTCCCTTTTTTTTGCCCACTCTTAAAAGGCACCTGTCTTATGAAGTGAATTTCATTTCCTTATGGAGAAAGGTATGTGATCAGAGTCCTGTTAGATGGGATGGATGGATGGAGTGGTTTCCTTCTGTGCTGATGTTCACCTCTTCCTTAACACTCCCTTTTTTTTTTTTGCCCACTTCAACCATTTTGGTCTAATAAACAATATTATATTGGTTTCTTCTAGTTGATTACTTGTCTGAAGTAGTAACACAAGCTTGAATTGTTAACTGTACCTTCATTGGGCTGTGGGATAGATAGAACATAGAACATAGAAGAATACAGCGCAGTACAGGCCCTTGGGCCCTCGATGTTGCGCCGATCCAAGCCCACCTAAACTACACTAACCCACTATCCTCCATATACCTATCCAATGCCCTCTTAAATGCCCATAAAGAGGGAGAGTCCACCACTGTTACTGGCAGGGCATTCCATGAACTAACAACTCGCTGAGTGAAGAACCTACCCCTAACATCAGTCCTATATCTACCCCCTTAATTTAAAGCTATGCCCCCTTGTAACACCCGACTCAATACGCGGGAAAAGGTTCATACTGTCGACCCTATCTAACCCCCTAATCATCTTGTACACTTTTTTTTTTTTTGTTTTACCTACTGGATTAACTGTTTCCTTTCATCACTTTGTGGGGAGCTTCAACCAAAATCTCTCTTAGTTCTGAAAAAAATAAGAAAATCAAGAAGAGGCAACATGGAACAAATTCATATAGTCATACAAACAATGTGTAAATATAACATATACAATATCAGAGCCAAGAATAAGTGATCAGTGCAGTTATACTCATATCTGTAAATGTTGAAATTATGTCAATTTCTTTAAAACTCTGTTAAATACCAAACATAATCTTCATATGCAGCAAATGGACCATTATGATGACCCTATCATTATGAGCAAGTTATCATACTAAACACCAGTATGTTATAATCTGAATTTCGCCTAATTTTATATTGTAGAAACTAATCACAAAAAGGCTGAGAAAGATGGAGACCTAAAGTTGCATAATTTATTTCACAGATAAGAAAAACTCACCTGTCATAAGATAATTGATCAGAGCTGTAAACTTTCTCTGGGTTAGTCATAACATTCATTGTCTGGACACAATTTGGGCTTGTTGCCTTTCCCAGGGAAGTGGGTCATGGACTGACTCGGTACAGTGAGGTGGATTGGGTTTGGTGAATGGTGACATCTAGTGGATTAATGTCTACACTCTAAAGCTGTGCCTTTGGGTCCTGTTCTCCTCATGGAACCATCATCCCAATGTTAGACACTGCAAAGATTATTGTTTGCAGAGATCAGGGCCCAAGGGTGCAGTTTAAAGGGAGACTTTTTTTGTACAGATGAGAAACTACTTTTGTCAGAAGTGAATCTTTTAGAATTCACTGCTACAGAAGACTTGTTTCTCAACCTTATTCTCCTACTTTCTCAAACTTTGATCCTCTTGATATTCAAGAACCTGTCGGCCATGTTTGGATAGGACAATGGCCAAATCTCTGCCCCTATCTTGTATTTAAAGACAAGCCTCATTAATCACCCAATTGGGTTTAATCTTGCAGCACAATCACTTTCTGATCCCAGATGTGTATATCTAGACTTTTCCTTGTTACAAATACTTGGGTGACTTGTAGTTTGAATGGAATGCAAAAATGTTGGTTACTGTTAGAATTCTTGTTTTGAATACCATTTCCTGCCTTCCTAAACCCCTCCTGGTTTTCCCCAGGAGAAAGATGCATATTTCATTTCTCTCCTGAGGTATTTATGAAGGTTCTAACCATCCTTTCTCAATCTATTTCTTTTCCAGTGGTCTGTTGTTTCCTGGCTACACTTAATTTCCCAATTTTAGTAAAAATGATACCTCCCATGTTATATTGAATGTGAGACTAAAACTTCACTTTGCCATGAAAGCTATCACTTCTGTAAGTTCTATATTGGATTTCAGTTCATCTACCAACTGGCTAACCTTCCATTGAACAGGACATTAGGTGAGAGACTGTTCAATCTACCTGAGGAAATAGAAAAGATTTCCTGCTGAATGTGATCTGATCAGAGCAGCTGGGAAAGGGCTGCTCCTGGCTTTGAGACGTACAATTGGGCCCAGTGATGTTAATGGGATGGAAATGGTTCTCTTTCAGATGTCGTACTTTGACCGGGACGATGTTGCCCTGCACCATTTCTCCCAGTTCTTCAAAGCCCAGTCCCAGGAGAAGCAGGATCATGCAGAGAAGCTGCTGAAATTCCAGAATCAGCGTGGAGGCAGAGTCCTCCTCCAGGATGTGAAGGTGGGAATTTGGGGGATGGCTGGGGGGCTGGTGTATGGTTGAGAGCCATTTTCTCTCCAATGTGGCTTCAAGTAGTAGTAGGATTTTCACTTGAAAGAGGAGCTTTGCCTGTCTGATCTCTGTACTGGCAAAGATTATACACAGAATGTACCCTAACTTACAGGGGGATGTTTATGCATCTCATAATCCAACTGATCAGAAGATCATTCCTTGAACATCCAGTTTGAGTACAAGTGGGCAAGGTGACCTCCAATAGCTGGTAATTGTTCTGTCCTGGTCCTTAACTGTCCTTTGTTTCCATGTTTCAGAAGCCAGAGAGGGATGAGTGGGGTAACGGGCTGCAGGCAATGCAGGTTGCCCTGGATCTGGAGAAGAATGTGAACCAGAGTTTGCTGGATCTACACCAACTCGCCACTGCCCAGACTGACCCTCATGTAAGCTCCACCACCTCATTCTCATCACTGCCTGACCCTCAGGGCAACAC
>NC_057748.1:10577554-10604026 GCF_004010195.1 Chiloscyllium plagiosum | reverse complement strand
CAGCTGTGTGACTTCCTGGAGACTCACTATTTGGATGAGGAGGTTGAGATCATCAAGCGACTTGGGGACTACATCACCAACCTGAAGCGTCTGGGAGCTCCTGAGAATGGGCTGGGAGAGTACCTGTTTGACCGGCTCTCGCTGGAGGACAGCAGTTAGTGGGGACTTTGACTGTGGTCTTTGCCTGTTTTGTATCCAACTCCTTGGGAGAATTTCTCCAGAAAGCAGGAACTTGTACTGAAGAAACAAATGGGAAATAAAGATCATTTGATCTCTCCTACTCTGCTCTAATCAGTGGCTTTAATTTTCAGTTCATATCTTCTGACAGTTTGGAATCTGTTCCCAAATCTCTAGTCTACACTTCCAATAGTGATTACACTGGAGCTGTTAATTGGGGGTTTTGTGATTTCTTTTTAATTTCCATTCCTTAGTCACGAGTGCAGCTGTTCCATGAGCATGGCAGGTTTAAGATACGGCAGTTTTATTCTGACCTTCCCCTCAGCAATGGGGAGGTCACGTGGTGAAAAGGTGAGCCTGAATTTTGTATTACAGGACAAAATGAACTGTTCTCAAACATTTACCCATTTTTGATTTAGGAATACTTTTCCAAGCATTCTCTTGGAGAAAATAGATTTACACCCACCTGTTCTGTAACAATATCCCAATCCTGTCTTGCCCCTGATGTCTTCCATCCTCTCTCTGAGGAAGAGGTCAGTTCTGTACAGTGAATTTGCAGCAAACAATAGTGCACAATCCAATCCTGATTGTGCTGAGGGAGGGAAGGCTCTGTCCAGACCCTTAAAAGCAGCTGTAGCGTCTTGTTGCATATTCATAATGCACAGGGTTACTGAACTGATCTCAGGAAGTGAGCTGCTCCTTTGCAGGGATGCTTTGGATAGGCCACAGAACCCTCTTACAGACTATTGTGGGCAATTCTGGTCTCCTTCCCATAGGAAAGATGTTGTGAATCTTGAAAGGGTTCAGGAAAAGATTTGATGTTGGAGGGCTTGAGCTATAGGGAGAAGCTGACCAGGTTGGGGCTGCTTAGAGGCTTATTAAATCAGTGGTGTGAATAATCAGGTCATTTTTCACTGGGTGGGAAAGTTCAGAGCAAGAAGTGGGAAGGATTGGAAAGGGGTCTATGGGGCAACTTACAATCACAGATTTCATATAGAATGAGTTGCCAGAGGAAGTGGAGGCTGCTAAAATTACAACCTTTAAAAGGCATCTGACTAGGTACATGAATAAGAAGCGATGTGGGCCAAGTGCTGGTAAATGGGATTGGATTAATCAGGCTCTGGTCAGCATAGACCAGTTGGAGCAAATGGTTTGTTTCTGGGTTGTATGACTATCCTATAGATTCTGAATGAAACACCTATCACTAACAATAGTGACTTGAGTTACTCAAATTATCTGTTCAACAGGCAGTTCCTCCTCATCTCACTCTAACTCTGGAATCCTTTCCAGAGCATTGGGATTATTATTGTTTTTTCACTACCACTTTCACTCAACAACCACATATTCTGCCTAATAGTTATCACTTATCTATTCCTGGGCTGTAACTACAGCCTATTTTGGCACTTTACACCTGATATACCCCACCAGCTCGTAGTAGGCAGGGGCCACTGTGAGCAAGTCATAGTAAATGGTTTAAAACAATAAAACTTTTGCTCAAACAATGCGGAGTCCATCCCATTATCTGACTCTCCTGAATTGGACACATTGCTCCATTAGTGACTGGTCTGCTAGTAAAAGTAAATTCCACTAGAATAAAATCTTCCTTTGCTGGGGTTGTGGGTTCAAACTCCTGAAAGGAGCTGGCACAGATGATGATGGGCTGCATGGTCTCCTCTGCAATGTGTCAATAGATCCTGCAGCCCAACTATACTGGTCATAATGGGAGCTTCAATTATATGGAAATAGTTTACCTGTCCCACATTCCCAGTAATAGCAATATACCAGGGAGATGGGGCAATAGGTATTTCTGCCATGTTATTCCAACACCTTCACCCTCCCCCCTCCCCTACCTTGCTCCTGCTCGAGGTAGAAGGAAGGGGTTCCCCCACACAGTCTCAGTAACTCCACTGATACCAGAATACCAGAAAGAAGAAATGGTCACAGCAAATTGACCAAAACCATCTATCCATCCCATGTCAGCTCAGGTAGGAGATGGTGACAGCAGTGAGGACTGGCCAATTACAAAACCCAACTCCAAAGCTGCCCTCCACTCTTGCTGTACTGACCTTTGACCCTGCCAGTCCCAGCCTGGTAAAGCACAGTGTATAATTTCACACCAACAATATTCGAGAAACTGAATTCAAACAATTTCTGAACTGATCCTGACCCTGGATAAGGTCAGCAGCTGCAATCTACAAAAGGTCACAGGCATCTCTTTTCTCCATGTGAGGGAGAGAGAGAGAATTAGTGTGGGGTTTGAGAGTAACCTCTCCACCAGCCTGAGGAGGTAGGAGCTCCATGAATTCCCACATCCGGGACAGGGATTGGAGCTCGTCGCTGCTATCACCCAGTTAGCCCCCTGTCTAACTTCTCCCATCTTCTGCCCCCACCCTCACCCCTCCCATTAGAGACGATATTGTCTCGATGTGCACATCAGCACAGAGCAATTGGGCTGAATGGCCAGTTTCTGTGCTGTTCACTCAATGTAATTTGATGTGCACCTGTCAGAAAATACCTCATCACAAACTCTCTGGTTATCCTTAACACCATGAATAACTCAATATGGATGTAATACAATGGTGGGCACCAACATGATTCCAGTAACTAGTTCAAGGATGATTAGAACATAGACATAGACATCGCTGAGATACTCAGGTCACTGGGGTTTGGTTTATAATTGGGGCTTCCTGTGTCTTGTGAAATCTGCGAGGTAATCACAGAAGGTTCCATCATTCATCCATTTATCATCAGTTGCCTCTGTTGGGTGACCCATAAACATACTATTTCTGTTGCTTTATACCAGTTGAAAACTGTTTCCTGAAAATAATGCTCTATTTTCCATGGTCTGCCAACACTGCTGTTAGAATGTTAGGGGAATATGCCCCTCAGAGTTACAAACCAATATAGCTCTGCCAATTGGCTTCAGGCTTCTCTTCATATACTGCCCCACATGGTGTCAAAATGAGGAGTTAGAGTATGTGTACATAAGTGTCTATTTTCCTGTCATTTCCAGTTCTGACCCTTTCTGAATTTGCCTTTGAGAAGATGGTCAAAGGTCCATCAGCAATTCCATCATCAATGAGTTGTTGATTCTGATTGGTTACTGAGTTCTAAAATGTCATCCTGGGCTTATTCAAATCTGATTGGACGTGGCAGCTGATCAATTGATTAACGAGATTGATTGATGATCATCACTGATGATGTCATTGAATTACAGCTTAATGCCTGGGGTATAAATTCGATGGGAGAGGGGATTTGAGTATAGTTGGTTGTAGTTAGAAGGTTCTATTGGGAAAATGACTTCCCAGGTTTGTCAAAATTATCACCAGGATTGTGAAGCTGCTGTTAACAACCAGATTAACCTGGAGCTCACTGCCTCCTACCTCTATCAGTCTTTGGTGAGTGTTGTTTTGGTTTAAAGTTTCATCTACTTGTGAAACTGGAATGCTCCAAGTAGCTGGATTGGTCCTTATCTCCTGCTCCTTGTGCTGTAATGTTTAAAGGAAAATCTCCAACAGAAAGTGTTTAACATATGCTGTCCTTGAGGAAAAGAAAGTGGATCCTGTGATGTTTCCCTGAGCAGGCAATCAATGTTATTTGATAGAATGCCTCCTCAGCAGCTTGTTTCAACAAGCACCAAGATATGGCTTGGCTGCTGATGAGAAGGATAGTGCCTGGTCTGTCTGTCTGTCTGTCGCTTGTAAAGTAGTTGAGGGGGGCTGTACTGACTCACATCTTCTGGAATATACCTTTAAAAAAGAAATGTGGAGGAAACTTTCTCTTTTCTCCCTTCTTCTTTTTTTTTTTTTTTCTTTTTTGTTTGCTTGTTCTGAGCAGCTCTCTACTTTATGGTTTGTTCCTGGGGATGTGCACTGAGAAACACTGACTGGGTGTGGAGGACCATCAAATCAGTGAAAGATGCTCTTGGTCTGCCTGAAACTTGATCTTCCAGGTCAAGGTGTTGAATCTGACTGAGTATAGATGGTACACAAGAGCTGCCCTAAAGCTGAGAGCAGTTGGTGCTGAGGGGAAAGATCACTAAGATCCTCTAATGTTAAATGGGGGTCTGTTCAGTTATTGGGCTCTCCTGGTGTCTCAAATGTAAATAGGGATAATGTGCAAGTGTGCTGCCCTAAAGCTGAGAGCAGTTGCTGCTAAGGTGCTGAGGGGAAAGATCACTAAGATCCTCTAATGTTAAATGGGGGTCTGTTCAATTATTGGGCCCTCCTGGTGTCTCAAATGTAAATAGGGATAATGTGCAAGTGTGAAATGCCTGTGGTTTGTTTATAGTTTAATGCCAATCACTGTTTCATGTGACACTATAGAGAGCTGAACTCCTCCTAGTTCCTATCTATAGGAAGGTTATAAATAAAACTTAAAATGCACCTGTTTATGAAGCAAAACTTATTTCCTTATGGTGATCTCTAATTTTCACTCTAGTCCTGTTGGGTGTGATGGGTGGAATGGCTTCCTTCTGTGCTGATGTTCACCTCTTGCCCATTTCAACAATGTTGGTCTAATAGACAATATTAGGCTTCTTCTTCTTCTAGTTGATTACTTGTCCTAAATATGTAACAATTCAAGCTTGTATTAATTATACCTTCACTGGGCTGTAGGATAGATAACTGACCATTCAAAGATCTGGAATTTTTTTTCTGGGTTAGTTATGACATCCACTGCCTGGACACAACTTGTGCTTGTTGCATTCCCCAGGGAGTGACTCAGTGCAGTGAGGTGAATTGGGGTCTGAATGGTGACATCCAGTAGATTAATGTCTGGCATTCTAAAGCTTATCCCTTGGGGCTGTGTCACCTGCTAATGGAACCATCATTCCAATGTTAGGACACTGCAAAGATTGTTCCATTAGCAGAGACCAGGACCCAAGGGTGCAGCTTTTAAAGGGAGATCGTTTTTGACCAGATGAGAAATTACTTTGGAGGTGAATCTCTTAAAATTCATTGCCACAGAAGGCTGGCAGCTGGGTCACTCTGTAAATGAAACCATGTGTTTCTCTCTCAACCCCATTCTCTGCTTTCTCCTTCTAAATCTTGATCTGCCTGACAATCCAGAACCCATCTGCCATGTCTGAATGGAGTGGACTGAATGGCCTCCTATCTTATCTTCAAAGACAAGAGCCTCAGTAGTCACCCAGTTGGGTTTCAAACTTGCTGTGCAATCACTTTCTGATACCAGCTGTATATCTAGACTTTTCCTTTATGCAAATATCTAGGTGACTTGTGGTTCAGATGGAAAGTAAAAATGTTGGTTACTGTTAGTATTCTTGCTTTGAATTGAGTAACATTTACTACCTTCCTATAACTTCTCCTGTTTTTTCCCCTGGAGAAAGTTGAATATTGCTGGGTTTTTTTTTTAAATGACCACCTTTCCCACTTCTGTAGTATTTATGAAGCTCTTGATCATCCTTTCCTGATGTTTCTTTTCTAGTGGTCAGTTATGTCCTGGCTAATATTTCATTTCCCAATTCATAAAAATGATGCCTTGATATACTGAATGTATGAGACCAAATCTTGACTCTGTCACAAAAGCTATCACTTCTACAAGTTCTGTATTGGACATCAGTTCCACTACCTACTGGCTGGTGGATAAATCCCCAGGACCTGATCAGGTGTACCTGAGAACTCTGGGAAGCTAGAGAAGGGATTGCTGGGTCTCTTGCTGAGATACCTGTATCTCAATAGCCAACCTCCTGTCTTCCAGCACCTCACCTATGACTAATGTAGTGCACCTTTAAGGTGGTAAGGACAAGCCAGGGAACTATAGACCACTGAGCCTGTTGGAGGGAATCCTGAGGGACAGTATGAATTTGGAAAGGCAGTGACTGATTAGGGATAGTCAACATGGCTTTGTGCGTGGGAAATCATGTGTCTCAAACTTGACTGAGGTTTTTGTTTGAAGTAATAGAGGATTGAGGGCAGTGTTAGATGTGATCTATATGGACTTCAGTAAGGTGTTTAGCAAGGTTCCCCATGGGAGACTGATTAGCAAGGTTAGATCTCATGGAATACAGGGAGAACTAGCCACTTGGATACAGAACTGGCTCAAAGGTAGAAGACGGTGGTTTTTCAGACTGGAGGCCTGTGACCAGTGCAGTGCCACAACGATCGGTGTTGGGTCCTCCCCTTTTTTTTGTCACCTTAAATGATTAGATGCAAGCATAAGAGGTACAGTTAGTAAGTTTGTAGATGACCCAAAATTTGGAGGTGTAGTGGACAGCGAAGAGGGTTGCCTCAGATTAAAAAGGATCTTGACCGGATGGGCCAATGGGCTGAGAAGTGGCAGGTGGACTTTAATTCAGATAAATGCAAGGTGCTGCATTTTGGGAAAGTAAATCTGACCAGGACTTGTACACCTTATTGGTAAGGTCCTTGGGAGTGTTGCTGAACAAAGACCTTGGAGTGCAAGTTCATACCTCCTTGAAAGTGGAGGTGCAGGTAGATAGGATAGTGAAGGTGTTTGGTATGCTTTCCTTTATTGGTCAGAATATTGAGTACAGGAGTTGGGAGGTCATGTTGCTGTGTCTCAAACTTGACTGAGGTTTTTGTTTGAAGTAATAGAGGATTGAGGGCAGTGTTAGATGTGATCTATATGGACTTCAGTAAGGTGTTTAGCAAGGTTCCCCATGGGAGACTGATTAGCAAGGTTAGATCTCATGGAATACAGGGAGAACTAGCCATTTGGATACAGAACTGGCTCAAAGGTAGAAGACGGTGGTTTTTCAGACTGGAGGCCTGTGACCAGTGCAGTGCCACAACGATCGGTGTTGGGTCCTCCCCTTTTTTTGTCACCTTAAATGATTAGATGCAAGCATAAGAGGTACAGTTAGTAAGTTTGCAGATGACCCAAAATTTGGAGGTGTAGTGGACAGCAAAGAGGGTTGCCTCCGATTAAAAAGGATCTTGACTGGATGGGCCAATGGGCTGAGAAGTGGCAGGTGGACTTTAATTCAGATAAATGCATGGTGCTGCATTTTGGGAAAGCAAATCTTACCAGGACTTGCACACCTTAATGGTAAGGTCCTTGGGAGTGTTGCTGAACAAAGACCTTGGAGTGCAGGTTCATAACTCCTTGAAAGTGGAGGTGCAGGTAGATAGGATAGTGAAGGTGTTTGGTATGCTTTCCTTTATTGGTCAGAATATTGAGTACAGGAGTTGGGAGGTCATGTTGCAGCTGTATAGGGCATTGGTTAGGCCGCTTTTTGATAGAAAGGAGACCAGAATTGCATGCATATTCCAAAAGAGGTTCTGAAACTTGAAAGGGTTCAGAAAAGATTCTACAAAGATGTTGCCAGGGTTGGAGGATTTGAGCTATAGGGAGAGGCAGAACAGGCTGGAGCTGTTTTCCCTGGAGTGTCAGAGGCTGAGGGGTGACCTTTAGAGGCTTACAAAATTGAGGGACATGGGTCAGGTAAATGGCAAAGTCTTTTTCCTGGGGTCAGAGTCCAGAACTAGAGGGCATTGGTTTAGGATGAGGGGAAAGATAGAGGCCTAAGCAGCAACTTATCTCACAGAAGGTGGTATGTCTATGGAATGAGCTGATAGAGGAAGTGGTGGAGGCTGGTACAATTGCAACATTTAAAATCCATTTGGATGGATATGTGAAAAAAGGTTTGGAGGGATATGGGCTGGGTACTGGCAGGTGGGAGCAGATTGGGTTGGGATATCTGGATGGGTTGGACCAAAGGGTCTGTTTCCATGCTGTACATCTCTATGACTCTGTCCTATTCAATGGAAGGTTAGTCATTAGGTGAGAATCTTCAATCTACCTGAAGAAATGGAAAAGGATTCTTGCTGAACATAGTCGGATCAGACAGCAGCTGGGAAAGGGTTGGTTCCAGTTGTGAACTAGAATTGGGCCCAGTGTTAATGGGGTGTAAATGGTTCTCTTTCAGATGTCGTACTTTGACCGGGATGATGTTGCCCTGCACCATTTCTCCCAGTTCTTCAAAGCTCAGTCCCAGGAGAAGCAGGAACATGCAGAGAAGCTGCTGAAATTCCAGAATCAGCGTGGAGGCAGAGTCCTCCTCCAGGATGTGAAGGTGGGAATGTTGGGGGGGGGGGGGGGGTGGAGAAGAGTGGGAGGGGAGAGATAATGGCCCTCCAAGTGGCTTCCTGTCAGTGACAGGATATTCACACCCTGAAAGGGGGGCTTTGCCTGTCTCATCTCTCTCTACTGGCAAAGACTACACACAGAATAATACGTACCCTAACTTACAGGGGGGGGGGGTTGTTTATGCTATCTCCTAATCCAACTGATCAGTAAGATCATTCCTTGAATGCCCAGTTTGAGTACAAGTGGGCAAGGTGACAGCAGACCTCAATAGCTGGTAATTGTTCAGGTCTGATCCTTAACTGTCCTTTGTTTCCATGTTTCAGAAGCCAGAGAGGGATGAGTGGGGTAACGGTCTGCAGGCAATGCAGGTTGCCCTGGATCTGGAGAAGAATGTGAACCAGAGTTTGCTGGATCTACACCAACTTGCCACTGCCCAGACTGACCCTCATGTAAGCTTCACCACCTCATTCTCATCACTGCCAGACCCTCAGGGCAACACCTCACTGGCCTGATCATTGCAAAGACTCACAGACCAATTAGGGAACCAGCACTGTTGTATATCACTATATTCTAGTATCATACATCAATATCAAATGAACAACATGAAATACATTTGACATTTAAAACTAAACTTGCATTTCACTGTGGCTTTACCTCTGTAGCGATCATTCTAACTTGAGCTCAATGTTAGATTCAAGCCCCACTACTGGGCCTTTGCAGTGAGTGTTTGTACTACGATGAACTGCTGAAGGTGTCCTGTTCCTGCCTGTCTCTCCTCGGAGTTCCTTTACCTGAGGAGGGGGTGCAATGCCCTGTAGACCCTAGTCTACTTTATCCTGCATCTTGATGGCAAAATCACATCCACTCACTTGTAGGAGCTGGCTAACTACTGCATTTCTATTAACATTGCTATCTCAATGACTACAGTCCAAATAATTCCTTCCACAACACGGGTCTCTCTCAACATTCATACTGCCTGGTAAACTGTTAGAATGTTCAATGATGAAACCTGGGAGAAACATTGTTATGGTTTAATTTTGACATGAGGCAGGAAGCCACTTCAACATTGGAGAATAAGCTGTAAAGAAACAGATATTACAAGATTCTGACTCTCTCTCTGCCTTCCTTCCAGCTGTGTGACTTCCTGGAGACCCACTATTTGGATGAGGAGGTTGAGATCATCAAGCGACTTGGGGACTACATCACCAACCTGAAGCGTCTGGGAGCTCCTGAGAATGGGCTGGGAGAGTACCTGTTTGACAGGCTCTCGCTGGAGGACAGCAGTTAGTGGGGCCTCTGACTGACTGCAGTCTTTGTCTGTTTGTATCCAACTCTCATTGGGAGAATTTCTCCAGGAAGCAGGAACTTTTCCCATCCATTCTTCAGTTAAAATAAAGATCATCTGATCTCACCTACTCTGTTCTAATCACTGGCTTTAATTTTCACCTTTTTATATCTTAAGGTTTGGAATCTGTTCCAGAACAATCTCTAGCCCATCCAGTTCCAACAATGATTACACTGGAGCTCATGATTTGAGGGTTTTGTGCTCTTTATTCCATTCCTTAGAGTCACGATTGTAGCTCTTCCATGAGAATGGCAGGTGTAAGATACTGCAGTCTTAATCTGACATTCCCCTCAGCAATGGGGAGGTCAGGTGATGAAAACAGCCTGAATTGTGTATTCCATGACAAAACCAACTGTTCCCATACCACCTATGCTGTCCCTGTTGCCCATTTGATTTTGGAATAGATTTTTTTTTCCCCAAGCATTCTCAAAAGAGATTACACCCACCTGTTCTGTAACAATACCCTAATCCTACCTTGCCCTTGATGTTGTCCATCCTCTTGTTGAGGAAGTCGGTTCCATACAGTGGATTTGCAGCAAACAATAGTTCAATCCAATTCTGAATCCTCTAGAGTGGGGGGGGGGCTCTATCTAGGCTCTTTAGAAGCAGCTTTAGGCTGTAGTTTCATATTCATAATGCACAGGGTTACTGAACTGATCCATGAAGTGAGCTGCTCCTCTTGCAGGGCTGGTATGGATAGGCCACAGAACTTTCTTACCGACTATTGTGGGCCATACTGGTCTCCCTGAAACTTGACAGGGTTCAGGAAAAGGCTTGAGCTCTGGGGAGAGGCCAAATAGGCTGAGGCTGTCTCAGGTTGATAATATCATGAGCATGTGAATAGTCAGGTCACTTTCTTCTGGTGGGAGAGTTCTAAACTAGAGCCTATATATTTAGGGTGAGGGGGAAAGATTTGAAAGGGGCCCATAGGGCAACTTTTTCTCAGATTGTGTGGAATGAGTTGCCAGAGGAAGTGGAGGCTGGTATAATTACAACACTTAAAAGGCATCTGACTAGGTAAGTGAAGTGGAAAGGATGTGGGCCAACTGCTGGTAAATAGGACTAGGTTTATTTAGGCTATCTGGTCAGCGTAGACAAGTTGGAGTAAATGTTTGTTTGTTTCGGTCCTGCACGAAACATCTATCACTAACGAGTGACTTGAGTTACTCAAATCATCTGTTCAACAGGCAGTTCCTCCTCATCTCACTCCAACTCTGGAATCCTTCCCAGAGCATTGGCGCAATATCACTTTCTTTCACTACAACTACCACTTTCACTCAACAACCACATGTTCTGCCTAACATTTATTACTTATCTATTCCTGGGCTGTAACTACAGCCTCCTCCTGCATTCTACACCTGATATACCCCACCACCTCACAGTACGTGGGGGCCAGTGTGGACCAGTCATAGCAAATGGTTTAAAACAATAAAATTTTTCACTTCTTTGCCTAGGCAATGCTGAGTAGAACAATACAGAACAGGCCCTTCAGCACTTGATGTGGCATTGACTTGTAGACTATTCTCAGCTTATTATTTTCCCCCCTACACTATCCCATCATCATCCATGTGCTTATCTAAGGATTCTTTAAATCTCCCTAATGTGGCTGAGTTGACTACATTAGCAGGGAGGGCATTGCATGACCTTACCACTCTGTAAAGAAACTGCCTCTGACATCTGTTGTAAATCTATCACCCCTCTATTTGTAGTTATGCCCCCTTGTACACACTGACGTCATCTGTAGGGGACAAAGACTTTCACTATCTACCCTAGCTAATCCACCAATCATATATGTTTCTATCAAATCCCTTCTTAGCTGCCACCTTGCCAATGAGAACTGGTTCAAGTCTCTCAACCTTTCCTCATACGAACGAACTTGCAGACCAGGCAACATCCTGGTAAATCTCCTCTGCACCTTTTCCAATGTTTCCACATCCTTCCTGAAATATGGGGACCAGAACTGTATACAATATTCCAAGTGTGGCCATACCAGTGCTTTGCATAGTTACAGCATGATATTTGTGGCTCCAGAACTCAATCCCTCTACCAATGAAACCTAACACCGAATGTTGCCTTAACAGCGTTATCCACCTGGGTGGCAACTTTCAGGGATCTATGTACATGGACTCCAAGATCCCTCTGTAAATCCACACTACCAAGAATCTTTCCATTGACCCAGTGCTCTGCCTTCCTATTATTCTTCCCAAAGTGCATCACCTCACATTTAGCTGAATTGAACTCCATTTGCCACCTCTCAGCCCAATTCTGCAGTTTATCCAAGTTCCCCCTGCAACATTCTTCCACACTGTCCACTACTCCACCGACTTTAGTGCCATCTGCAAACTTACTAATCCATCCACCTATGCCTGCGTCTCAGTCCTTTATAAAAATGACAAACAGCAGTGATTCCAAAACAGGTCCTTGTGGCACACCACTAGTAACCGGACTCCAGGCTGAATATTTTCCATCAACCACTACTCGCTGCCTTTCAGAAAGCCAGTTTCTAATCCAAACTACTAAATCACCCTCAATTCCATGCCTCTGCATTTTCTCCAACAGCCTACCATGTGAAACCTTATCAAAGGCTTTACTGAAGTCCATGTATACCACGTCAACTGCCCTACCCTCATTGAAGTCCCAGGTATGTATCCGTGCTGCAAGCTCACCTACCTTATTTCAGATACTTCTGGCATTGAAGTGGACACACTTCAAACCACTTTGCTGTCTGCTAGCACATTCCTGTGACCCTGAAATCCTGTCCCTATCCTTCCTACTCTCATTCTCCTGTGCACTGCAACTACACCTCCAGTTCCCATCCCCCTGTTGAGCTAGTTTAAACCCACCCGAATAGCACCAACAAATTTCCTACCCAGGATATTAGTACCCCTCTGGTTCAAGTGAAGGCCGTCCTGTTTGTACAAGTCCCACCTTCCCCAGAATGAGCTCCAGTTATCCAAAAACCTGAAACCCTCCCTCCTGCACCATCCTTGCAGCCACATGTTCAGCTGATATCTCTCCATATTTCTTGCCTTGCTGTCACGTGGCACAAGTAACAATCCAGAGATAACAACTCTGTTTGTTCTAGCTCTCAGCTTCCACCCTAGCTCCCTGAAATCCTGCCTTACATCCCTATCCCTCTTTCTACCTATGTCGTTGGTACCTACATGGACAACAACTTGAGGCTGGTCACCCTCTCCCTTTAGGACCCCAAAGATACGATCTGAGACATCACGGACCCTGGCACCTGGGAGGCAACACACCAACTGCAGGTCTCGTTCGTTCCCTACAAACCTTCTATCTGAGCCTCTAACTATTGAGTCCCCAATGACTAACACTCTCCTCCTTTCCCTCCCTCCCTTCCGTGCAACAGGGACAGGCTCTGTGCCAGAGACCTGGGCCCCACTGTATACCCCTGGTAAGTCGTCCCACTCAACAGTATCCAAAACAGTATCCATGTTTTTCAGGGGAACGACCACAGGGGATCCCTCCACTGACTTCTTTTTTCCCCCTTCGAACAGTCACCCAGCTTTCTTTATGCCTAGGTGTAACTACTTCCCTGTAACTCCTATCTATCACAGCCTCTGTCTCCCGTATGATCCGAAGTTCATCCAGCTCCCGCTCCAGTTCCCTAACACAGTCTGGGAGGAGCGAGAGTTGGGTGCACTTCCTGCAGATGGACTTGGATGGGACACTAATAGCATCCCTCACCTCAAACGTCATGCGGAGGAACACTGCTCTCCCTGCACTGCCACCCCTGCTAGTCCCCTTATCACAAAGTAAAAAAGAAGAGACGCTTACCTGATATGTCCCTGGTCTTTAAGGTTGGATGGGAGGTCCTACAAAGGTAGGGTCTCGGGTTGAGAAAACACTGACTAATATAGTTGGATGGGAATAAAAATAAGAAGTTCCTCCTTTCCCAGTAACCTCTGCTCTCTGAGTACACTCCCATTGTCTGACTGTCCTGAATTGGACACAATGCTCCATTAGTGACTGGTCTGCCAGTAAAAGTTAAGTTCCATTAGAATAAAATCTTCCTTTGCGATGACAGGGGTTGTGGGTTCAAACTTGTGAAAGGAGCTGGCACAGATGATGGGCCGAATGGTCTCCTCTGCAACGGACCAATTGTGTCAATAGATCCTGCAGCACAAGCACACTGATCCCAGTGGGAGCTTCAAATATATGAAAATACTTTACCTGTTCCACATTCCCATTAGTAGCAATGTCCCAGGGCAAAAAGTATTTCTGCCATGTTATTCCAACACCTTCGCCTACCTAACTCCTGCTCGAGGTTGAAGGAAGGTGTTTCTCCACACAGTCTCAGTACCTCCACTGATATCAGAATGAAGAAATGGGCCCGGCAAATTGACCAAAGCCGTCTATCCATCCCATGTCAGCTCCGGAAGAAGATGGTGTCAGCAGTGAGGACTGGCCAATTATAAAACCCAACTCCAAACCCACAGTGCACTCCTGCTGTACTGACCTTTGACCCTGCCAGTCTCAGCCTGGTAGAGCTCAGTGTATAATTTCACACCAACAATATTTGAGATACTGAATTCAAACAATTTCTGAACTGATCCTGACCCTGGATAAGGTCAGCAGCTGCACTCTACAAAAGGTCACAGGCATCTCTTTTCTCCATGTGAGGGAGAGAGAGAATTAGTGTGGGGTTTGAGAGTAACCTCTCCACCAGCCTGAGGAGATAGGAGCTCCATGAATTCTCATGGCCAGGACAAAGGTCAGAGCCATGCTGTGGGCTCCTCACTGCTATCACCCAGTTAGCCCCCTGTCTAACTGAACCAGCCCATCCCCGTCTTCTGCCCCCACCCTCTCCCCCCATTGGAGACAATATTGTCTCAATGTGCACATCAGCACAGAGCAATTGGGCTGAATGGCCAGTGTCTGTGCTTTCACTCAATGTAATTTGATGTGCACCTGCCAGAAAATACCTCATCACAAACTCTCTGGTTATCCTTAACACCATGAATAACTCAATATGGATGTAATACAATGGTGGGCACCATCATGGTTCCAGTAACTAGTTCAAAGATGATTAGAACATAGACATAGACATCGCTGAGATGCTCAGGTCACTGGGGTTTGGTTTATAAATGGGGCTTCCTGTGTCTTGTGAAATCACAGAAGGTTCCATCATTTGTCCACTTACCATCAGTTGTCTTTATTAGATGACCCATAAACATACTATTTCAGTTGTTTTATACCAACTGAAAACTGTTTCCTGAAAATGATGCTCTATTTTCCATTGATCTGCCAACACTGCTGTTGGAATGTTAGGGGAATATGCCCCTCAGAGTTACAAACCAATATAACTCTGCCTCAGTCTTCTCTTCATATACTGCCCCACATGGTGTCAAAATGAGGAGTTAGAGTATGTTTGACATTAGCGTCCATTTTCCTGTCATTTCCAGTTCTGACCCTTTCTGAGTTTGCTCTTGAGAAGGAGGTCAAAGGTCCATCAGCAATTCCATCATCGATGAGTTATTGATTCTGATTGGTTCCTGAGTTCCAAAATGTCATGCTGGGCTGATTCAAATCTGATTGGACATGGCAACTGATCAATTGATTAACAAGAGTGATTGGTCATCACTGATGATGTCTTTGAATTACAGCTTAATTCCTGGGGTATAAATTCAATGGGAGAGGGGATTTGAGTATAGTTGGTGTGTGATAGGGTTGTGTTTGTTGGTGGTAGTTTGGTGAAGGCTCTATTGGTAAAATGGCTTCCCAGGTTTGTCAAAACTATCACCAGGATTGTGAAGCTGCTGTCAACAAGCAGATTAACCTGGAGCTCACTGCCTCCTATCTCTATCAGTCTTTGGTGAGTGTTGTTTTGGTTTAAAGTGACATCTATCTATGAAACTGGAATGCTCCAAGTAGCTGGACTGTTCTATGTCTCCTGCCCCTTGTAGTGAAATGGTTAAAGAAATACTCCTTTTGATCATGAGTCCATCAGGAATGTATGCTGTCCTTGATAAAAGAATGTAGGTCCTGTGGTGTGGTTCCCTGAGCAGACTCCTCTATCTGATAGAATACCTCTTCACTTGAACTTTCCAACAAGTACCATGATATGGCTTGTCTAGTGTTGAGAAGGATAGTGCCTGTGAGATCTTTCATGTGCCTGGTCTGTCTGTGTCTCTGCTGCTTTGAAACAGTTGAGGAGGGGACTTTACAGACTCTCTTATCTCCTTCTGGACTGTAACTTTGCAAAGGAAGTGTGGATTAAAGTTTGTTGAGGCTTGTCCTGAGCAGCTCTCTACTCCCTGGTTTGTTCCTGGGGATGCACACTGAGAAACACTGACTTTGCCTGAAGGACCATCAACTCCATGAAAGATGCTCTTGGTCTGCCTGAAATTGTCTTTTTATGTCAGAGTTGACCCTGGCTTGTGTTGTAGATGGTATGTTCCAAGCTCTAGAACTGTTGAGGGATGCCCTAATACTTAAGATAGCTGCTGCCAAGGTGCAGAAGAAAAGGTTACTAAGATCTAATGTTAAATGGGGGTCTGATCAGTTATTGGACCCTCTTGGTGTCTCAACTGTAAATAGGTATAATGTGCAAGTGTGAAATGCCTGTGGTTTGATTTAGATATAGGAAACACCAATGTCTGTTTCATGTGACAGCTGAACTCATAGTTTTATTCAATAAGTATTCACTATTTTAAAAGGCACCTGTTATGAAGTAAACTTGTCTCCTTATGGAGACAGGTCTAAGATTTGAGTCCTGTTAGATGTGATGGATGGAGTGGCTTCCTTCTGTACTAATGTTCACCTCTTAACACCCCTCTTGCCCACTTCAACCATGTTGGTCTAATAAACAACATTGTGTTGGTTTCTTCTAGTTGATTTACTTGTCTTAAGTATGTAACAATACAAGCTTGCATTAATTTTGCCTCCACTGGGCTGTGGGATAGATAATTGACCATTCAAAGAGCTGTAAATTTTCTCTTGGTTAGTTATAACATTCACTGTCTGCCTAGACACAATTTGTGCTTGTTGCATTCCCTGGGGTAGTGGGTAATGGAGTGACAGACCCCAATTCATCTCACTGCACTGTGAATGGTGACATCTAGTGGGCTAATGTCCACACTAAAGCTGGGTCCTTGTCTCTCCTGCTAATGGGAACCATCATCCCAATCTTAGCAGAGACCAGGACCCAAGGACTGCTTAAAGGGAGACCCTTTTGGTACAGATGAGAAACTACTTTGTCAGAAGTGAATCTTTTGAAATTCATTGCCAGTGGAGGCTGGGTGATTCTGTAAGTTAAGACATGTTTCTCTCCACCTTCTGCTTTCTCCTTGCCAAGGGGATCAAACTTACAATCAAACCCATATTCCACACTTGAATGGAGTGGGCTGAATGGCCTAATTTCTGCTCCTATGGTGTATTTAAATACAAGAGACTGCTTAAAATAAAGCATACTGTGGATGCTGGAATCTGAAACCGAGATGCTGCTAGACCCGCTGAGATTTTCCAGTATTTTCCCAAGAGCCTCATTAGTCACTCAGTTGGGTTTTAAACTTGCTGCACAATCACTTTCTGACGCCAGCTGTGTATATCTAGATTTTTCCTTTATTTAGATGACTTGTGGTTCAGATGGAAAGTGTCAGTTGCTGTTAGAATTCATGCTTTGAATTGACTAACATTTTACCACCTTCCTATAGCTTCTCCTGGTTTTGCCCTGGAGAAAGATGAATTTTTTTAAACAATTTACCTTCTCTTCCACTTCTGTAGTATTTATGAAGTCCCCGATCATCCTTTTTCCAACCTTTATTTTTAGTGCTCAGTTGAATTCTGGCTACTACTACACTTCCCAAATCATTTAAGAATGATTCCTCAATGGACATTAGTTAGGCTACTGTTGGAATATTACATGCAAATCTGGTCTCCTTCCCAATGGAAAGATGTTCTGACCCTTGAGGGTTCAGAAAAGATTTACAAGGATGTTGCCACAGTTGGAGGGTTTGAGCTATAGGGAGAAGTTGAATAGGCTGGGGCTGTTTTCCCTGGAGTGTCGAGGGGTGACCTTGTAGAGACTTATAAAATTGAGGGATATGGATAGGATCTAGTCCAGAACTAGAGGGCATAGGTTTAGGATGAGGTGGGGGGGGGCGAAGATGAGACCTAAGGGGCAAACTTTTCATGCAGAGGGTGGTATGTGTATGGAATGAGCTGCCAGAGGAAGTGGTGGAGGCTGGTACAACTACAGCATTTGAGGCATCTGGATGGGTATATGAATAGGAAGGGTTTGGAGGGATATGGGCCAGGTACTAGCAAATGGGACTAGATTGGGTTGGGGTATCTGGTTGGCATAGACAGGTTGAACCAAATGGTTTGTTTCTGGGCTGTGCATCTCTATCACTGTTATACTGAAAGCAATGAGACTAAATCTCCACTTTGCCACGAAAGCTACGACTTCTGCAACTACCGTATTTGTAGTGCAACTGAAGTCCACTATCTACTGGCTAACCTTCCACTGAACAGGACATTAAGTGAGACTGTTCAATCTACCTGAGGAAATTGAAAAGGATTCTTACTGAACATGGTCTGATCAGACAGAAGCTGGGAAGGGGCTGCTTCCAGCTTTGAGACCTACAATTGGGCCCAGTGTGTTAATGGGATGTAAATGGTTCTCTTTCAGATGTCGTACTTTGACCGGGATGATGTTGCCCTGCATCATTTCTCTCAGTTCTTCAAAGCTCAGTCCCAGGAGAAGCAGGAACATGCAGAGAAGCTGCTGAAATTCCAGAATCAGCGTGGAGGCAGAGTCTTCCTCCAGGATGTGAAGGTGGGAATGTTGGGGAGGGGAATGGCTGCTCTCATGATGTGGCTTCAAGCCATCAGTAACTGAGTTTTCACATTCCGAAGGGGAGCTTTGCCTGTCTGACCTTGTTATACTGGCAAAGACTACACACAGAACAATACATTTTACTGTACATTAATCATGTGTAGCCTAACTTACAAGGTGATGTTTAGGCTATCTCTCAATCCAACTGATCAGTAAGAGAAAGTACAAGTAGGCAAGGTGACAGACCTCCAATAGCTGGTAACTGTTGTCCTGATCCTTAACTGTCCTTTATTTCCATGTTTCAGAAGCCAGAGAGGGATGAGTGGGGTAATGGTCTGCAGGCGATGCAGGTTGCCCTGGATCTGGAGAAGAATGTGAACCAGAGTTTGCTGGATCTACACCAACTTGCCACTGCCCAGACTGACCCTCATGTAAGCTTCACCACCACCTCATTCTCATCACTGCCAGACCCTCAGCATAGCACTTCAGTGTCCCTGGAAGCAGGAATCCTAAGTGAATAACATTCCTTGATATTGGATACAACTGGCCTTGCATCCATCTGCAGATTCTGCAAAGACAAATTGCTGGTGAAACTGATTAGATTAGATTCCCTACAATGTGAAAACAGGCCTTTCAGCCCAACAAGTCTGCACTGACCCTCTGAAGAGTCACCCATCCCCTCTGACTAATGCACCTAACAGTATGGGCAGCTTACCATGGCCCATTCACCTGACCTGCACAGCTGTGGGAGGAAACCAGGTGAAACCCATCCAGACACAATGTCTGGATTTTGCAGTCACCCAAGGCTGGAATTGAACCCAGGACTTGTGAAGCAGCAGTGCTAACCTGAGCCACTGCTGCCCAAAAGCATACTGTTATCTTGCAGCATCTCTGAGCAATTGGGTAACCCTTCAGTTATGAAGGGTCATGGGACCTGAGACAGGAATCTTGTTTCACGATGCTGCCAGACCCAGTCCAATGCATTTCACTGTAGCGTTCCCCCTAAATGGAGCACAACCATGAGCCAGTGTTCTAGATTAGAGGTCCACTTCAGGGACACTTGGTGTAAGGTGCACTGTGGGTCCCATGAGCTCACCAATGTGCACTGGAGGGAGTTTGAGCCGTTTAAGAACGGGGATGTACCCTTTGAAATGTGGCCAATGTTTATCCTGTACTTGTCAGTCAACTGTCCAGGTCACTGGGATCTTGCTGTGTATGCTGACTACTACATCTGTCTGTGATCCTAATGTGATGAATTGTATATCATCTACCCAATGTCAGTCTCTATTTAACACACTCACCACCCCAGTGAAACCCTTAACTGGTCAGTGAAGTAACTTAAGACTGTGCCACCTTTCTTTCCCCCCCCCCCCCACTCATGTTTAGTTTTTGACATCAGGTGTAAACAACTTGAATGTTGGAGAATGAGCTGGATAGGAACTGATCACCCTACATTCTGGCTTCTCTTATAGTAGCTGACTGTCTGTCTACCTTCCTTCCAGCTGTGTGACTTCCTGGAGACTCACTATTTGGATGAGGAGGTTGAGATCATCAAGCGACTTGGGGACTACATCACCAACCTGAAGCGTCTGGGAGCTCCTGAGAATGGGCTGGGAGAGTACCTGTTTGACAGGCTCTCGCTGGAGGACAGCAGTTAGTGGGACATGGGGTACGGTCTATGTACGTAATCCCTGGTTTGATTGCTTCTGCCTCCCATGGAATTATTGAAATCTTCCCAGGAAGAAGGAACTTAGAACAAATCCAATTGCTGTTCTGTGCAAATTGAAATAAAGATATTTGTTGATCTTGCTTATTGTCCATTATTGAAGCCACTTCTAGCTTTAATAGTCCATAGGTCACAAGTGTGGAAATGCTCTAATGATTTGACTGAAATGCTAATTCCACTAGACCTCCCTGATTGAGAAGTTTGGTTACTGTGTTCCTCTTGGTTGTGTTTTCTCTTTCTCAGTGATCCTGGAGTTCATGACTATGGGTGAAAACTTTCCTTTGGTACTTTAGGGTGGGTAGGGAGTGGAATAGGTTTAGCATCTGGGAAAGAAAATTTAAACAAGCTTTTAGTTTTCTTCTACCCCTTTGCCTGAATTGAGGCATAGATAGAATAAATAGACAGTCTTTTCCCTGGGGTGGCAGAGCCCAGAACTAGAGGGGCATAGGTTTAGGGTGAGAGGGGAAAGATATAAAAGGGGCCTAAAGGGTAATGCCCTCACACAGGGTGGTGTGTGTATTAAAATGAGCTGCCAGGAGAAGTGGTGGCAGCTAGTAAAATTGCAACGTTTAAAAGGCATCTGGGTGGGTATATGAATAGGAAGGGTTTAAAGGGATACAGGCCAAGTGCTGGCAAATGAGACTGGATTAGGTTACTATATCTGGTCAACATAGATGAGTTAGACCAAAGAGTCTGTTTCTGGGCTGTACATCTGACTGAGTAATATCCTCTGTGAGAAGGTGCTTGATATAAGAGCCCAACTATTCCCATCCTGTAACAATGTTCCTTTCTGTCTACTATATTGAATGGCATCAGTTTAATCTGAGTGAAGCTGCTTTCCAGAGGGTTGCTGTGGACTCGATGGGCTGAATGGCCTTACTCCACATGGAGAGGTTTTTTCCAACAACAATAAAAAGATCAGAGGTGGGTTTCTATGTGAATAACAAAACTGTTGGTTGATTATAAAACCAGATTGACTTGTCAGAAACCCAAAGCTAATTAATAGTTTGCAATATGAGTATTTGAAGTAATCTAATATGGGCATATATCCACATGGCAGTTGCTAATATTAGAAGCAGGTATAGACTATTTGGCCCTTCAAGTCTGCTCTCCTGCACCTTTATCATGGCTAATTATCAAGCTCAATACCCCAATCCCACCTTCCTCCATATCCCTTCACCCACAAGATCTGTATCAACTTCCTTGGGAAAGTGTTAATGGTAAATGAGGCATCAAACTGGTTTCTTTCTCTTAGATTTTTTTTTTTCTTGGAGCTTCACTCTGGAATGGAAAGTATTCCATCACATTCCTGACCTGTGCCTGGTGTCATTAGGACAGATGTTGGACAGTCAGGTGGTGAGCTATTTGCTACAGAATGCTAAGCCTCTGACATGTTCTCTCAGGCCATTCATCCAATTATAGTTTGGATTGTGGCGCTGGAAAAGCGCAGCAGGTCAGGCAACATCCAAGGAGCAGGAGAATTGACGTTTTGGGCAGAATGCCCCCCCCATCAGGAATGACAAAGGGCTTTTGCCCTAGATGTTGATTCTCCTGCTCTTTGGATGTTGCCTGACCTGCTGTGCTTTTCCAACAATACACACTCAACTCTGATCTCCAGCATCTGCAGTCCTCTCTCTCCCAATTACAGTTTGGGCATTGTGTTCCATTTGTTCAGTTAAGTCAACATGGGCCCAAGCTGGTGTTTCAACATGTTAGACATACAGCATGCTAACTGGCCCTTCAGCCCAACTCATCCTTGCTGACCAAGTTTCACCAAACTGCACTAGTCCCATTTGGCCCATACCCCTCTATACCTTTCTTATCTGTCCACCTGTCCAAATGTCTTTTTAAATGTTGTTATTGAACTTGCCTCTGCCATATCATTCCATATATGCATTGCCCCCTGGTCCTTCTTAAATCTTTCCCCTCTCACCTTTAAACCTATGCCCTCTAGGTTTGGATTCCCCCTACCCTGGGGAATACCCTGGTTATTCATCTTATCTACGCATCTCGAGATTTGATAAACCTCTAAGGTCACCCCTCATCCTCCTATGCTACAGGGAGAAAAGTCTCAGCTTTATTCCAGCCTCTCCTTATAACTCAAGCCCTCTAGTCTCTAACATTCTTGTCAAATGCTCTTGTCAAGCTTTGCTCTGGCTGGTGGGGGAAGGTAGCAAAGAGTACAATGGGTGAGCGAGTCTGTTTCAGGACATGGTTGAAGAGCTTCAGGGCAGAGGAAATGACATGTAGAGAGAGGAGGAAAACTTGTTCAAGGCAGGCATCCTTGCAAGAGGATTCGCAGTTGGGTTAAAAATCAACTACGTAAAAACATGGACTGTCATACTGATTATGTGTAGAGTAGATGTGGTCTTGATTTTTAAATATTTGCTTTCTCTGGTAACTGGCATTGTCTATTAACCAACAGAACATTGATTGCTGGAGATCTGGGACAGGACCTGTTGGAGAAACTCAGCAGGTGTGAAATTTTGTGAAGTCACTGGAATCTATATCAATGCTGTTTCATTTCTCAGCAGATGCTGCCAGACCTGAATTTTTGTTTTAAGGGCATTTACTGCTTTCCCAAGTTGTCATAACTGAGTGTCTCACTGAGACAATCTTTCTGAAGGAATTTGGTTTCCCCATATGGGAATGGGATGCTGTGCACAGATGGTGGCCTTCATTAGTAACACAAGGGGGGGGGGGGGGAGGTTTAATAATCTGACAGTTGCATAATCTTCTCTGCAACTGTACATTCTATTTTGAATCTTTAAATGTTCCAGTGGCTTGGGGCTTTTATCCCTGGTAATGTTTGTCAGTGAAACCATGAGGGTCATAGATTGGGGGAAATAGATAAGATCTTCTTCCCTGGGGTGGGGGAGTTATAACTACAGGGCACAGGTTTAAGGGGAAAGATTTAAAAGGGACCTATGAGGCAAGTGTTTCATGCAGAGGGTGGTGCATGTATGGAATTCCACACATGAGCCACTTATTATAAATAAAACTCAGTCTATTTTTAAATCCCTCTCCTCTCACCTTAAAAATCTGCCCCCTAATCTTGAACTCCCCCACCTTAGGGACAAGGCACCTGCCATTCATAAGGTCACCCCTCATTCTCCTAAGTTCCAGTGAGAAAAGTCCCAGTCTCTCCTGATAACTGAAACCTTCCATTCCCAGCAACATCCTGCTAGATCTCTTCTGAACCGTCTCCAACTTAATAATATCTTTCCTATATAACCTTCCTATAACAGGGCGACCCAGACTGGACACAGTATTCCAGAAGAGGTCTCACCAATGTCCTGCACAATCTCAGGTATAACAGAAAACTGAAATAGTCCTCACTCAAGTTGGTGTATGTGACTTTATAATGGGAGGGGAAGTTGGAGGTGATGATGTTCCTGTGCATTGCAGCCTTTCAACTTCCTGATGTGTGCGGTTGTGTTTGTAATGTTGCTGCAGTGTGTTAATGTACGAGACGGACAGCAGAGGGAGTGAGTGGGGAAGGCGACGCACAGAGTTCCAATCAAGCTTTGTTCTGGCTGGTGTCAAACATCTCAAAGTGTTAGAAACAAAAATAGAAATTGCTGGAGAAGCTCAGCAGATCTGGCAGCATCTGTAGAGAGAAATCTGTAGAGAGAATACTGAATGGACTCACAAACTATTAACACCTGTACCTGTGTTTTTGTTTTTGCTGCTGTTTACTTAGTATTTACTTATCTATGCTACTTAACTCTGGGATCTGTCTATATTGCTCACAAAACAAAGCTTTTCACTGTGCGTTGGTAAATGTGACAATAAATTCAATTCAATTCAAATCAAATCAGAGTTAACGTCTCAGGTCCAGTAACCTTTCCTCAGAACTGATGGTAGCTAGGAAAAAAATGTTTTTTATGCAGAAGAAAGGGTGAGGAGAGGGGGGTAAGAAATAAACAATTGGTGGAGATAGAGACATAAGAGAGAGAAGAACAGGTGGACAGACAAATGAGTGGATAATGGTCAGCCTGGGAGGGTGAATAGCGGCTATTAGTGGCTAACAATGGGTTGTGCATAATAGCAGATCATGTGATAATAAGGCCTGGTATTTAGGGGTTGGGGTAAGGACCTGGGAGCAGGTGCCTCAAACCCTAAAATTGTTGAATTTGATATTGAGTCCAGAAGGCAGAACAGCTCCCGAGCAGGAAGTGAGGTGCTGTTCTTCCAGCTTGCTCTGAGCTTCACTGGAGCACTGCAGCAAGCCTGGGACAGAGATGTTAGCCAGGTGGCTTGTTCAAGTTGCAGGAAACTGGAAACCCATTTTTGCGGGCAGAACGTAGGTGTTCTGCAAAGCGGTCACCTGGTCTACACTTTGTCTCGCTGTCGAAAACACCTACAGCGACGCCTACATTGAGAGCAGCAAATGCAGGCGACTAGTTTGAGTGAAGTGCATCTGGAAGGCGTGTCTGGGCCCATGAGGGTGGCTGTTGGGAGTGAAGGAGGAGTGGGCTAGGTTGTCCGGGAGGAATGGTCTCTCCAGAAGGGGGAGGGGAGGGGAATATGTGTCTGGTGGTTGCCTTCCACTGGAGGTGTTGGAAATGGCAAGTAATGATCCTCTGGATGTGGAAGTTGGTGGGATGGTAGGTGAGGACAGGGAAAACCCTATCACTGTTGCGGGAGGGAAGAGAGGGGGTGAGGGCCAAAGTGTGGGGCTGACGGCTGAGTCAACTATGGTGCTGGGGAACCTAATGTCAGGGAAGAACATGGCCATTTCGCAGACCTCCTGTCAAAGTTGGAATCATCTGAACAGTTTTGACAGAAATGGAGGAACCGGGAGAATGGAATAGAGTCTTTACAGGAAGTAGGGTCTGAGGATGTATAGTCAAGGTAACTATGGGAGTCAGGCAAAAGTGAGTACTGCAGATGCTGGAGATCAGAGTCAAGATTAGAGTGGTGCTGGAAAAGCACAGCAGGTCAGGCAGCATCCAAGGAGCAGGAAAATCAATGTTTTGGGCAAAAGTGTTTCCTGATGAAGGGCTCTTGCCTGAAACATTGATTTTCCTGCTCCTTGGATGCTGCCTGACTTGCTGTGCTTTTCCAGCACCACTCTAATCTTGACAATGGGAGTCAGTTGGTTTGTAGTGGAAATTGGTGAATAGCCTATCCCCAGGAATGATTTTAGGGTTTGAGGCACTTTCTCCCATGTCCTTACCCCAACCCCCACACACTAAGCCATGTTATCACATGATCAACTACGACACACGGCCCATTACACAATCCCCATTAGCGGCCACTCATTCTCCCAGGCTGACCGTTACCCACTCCTTGGTCTGTCCAATTGTTCTTCTCTCTCTTTGGGCTGTCATCCACCTCTTTCCCCACCTTATCTTCTGCATAAAAATAACAACTTTTACGCTAGCTACCATTAGTTCTGAGGAAGGATCACTAGAGCTGAAATGTTAACTCTGATTTCTCTCCACAGATGCTGCCAGACCTGCTGAGTTTCTCCAGAAATTTCTGTTTTTCTCAACCTATCCGATCATTCCTCATAGTTCAGAGACTCAGGGCCAGGCAGCCTCCTCTGCGTTTCATGTACACATCATGAAGTTTCTGTTATTTGTGAGAATGTAATAGCAACCATTGAATGACATATAAATTATATAAATACAATTTATTCTCCACAGCATTTTCTTCAAAACCTGTTTATGTTGCAATTGCTTTAGAATCTTGTACACGCTGTAATTACACAAGGTGTCTCTCTCTCGCTCGATTCGTATTGTAGAATATGATTTTTTTAATTCATTCATCTGATAAGTGTGTTGAAACCTTCGCTTAACTACCTTCATTCACATACCCACAGAAACTCTTACTGTCTGTTTTTATGTTTCTTGCCAATTTACTTTCAGAATCAAATTTCTCCCTCTTTAGATTAGATTCCCCACAGTGTGGAAACAGGCCCTTCCACCCAAGAATTCCACATCGACCCTCCGAAGAGTAACCCACCCAGACCCATTTCCCTCTGACTAATGCACCTAATACAATGGGCAATTTAGTATGGCCAATCCACCTGACCTGCACATCTTTGGACTGTGGGAGGAAACCGGAGCACCCGGAGGAAACCCACACAGACACGGGGAGAACGTGCAAACTCCGAGGCTGGAATTGAACCTGGGACTCTGGTGCTGGGAGGTAGCAGTGCTAACCACTGAGCCACTGTGCTACCCGCTCTCGCTGGCTTCAATCCCAGGCAATTCTTGTGCCATCGGCTACATAAACCCTCCCAGCCGGCATCTGTTGGCTGCTGCCTGGATCCTGACGCGAGATCTCCCAAATGATGTTGGTGCCTGGTGGACGACAGGTTAACCCGCGAGACCCCCTCTGACT
>NC_057748.1:10553283-10577054 GCF_004010195.1 Chiloscyllium plagiosum | reverse complement strand
TAAAGAAGGCGAGAAAGGCTCCCACGAGGTGGACGTGGATCTGGTTGACGGTCTGTTGAAGATAATCAATAAAGAAATTAGCTCCTCCCCCCGCTGGGGTTTGTACTTTTTATTCTCTTCCCTCTGAGAGCACGGAGTTCCTGAAACGACATTATGTGAGTGGACAATAAGTAATGAGGTGAAAGGGGGTCCTGCAGATGCTGGAGATTAGAGTCTGAATTAGAGTGGTGCTGGAAAAGCACAGCCGGTCAGACGGCATCCGAGGAGCAGGAAATTGATGTTTCGGGTAAAAGCTCTTCTTCAGGAATGAGGCTGGGAGGGAAGGTAGATGAGAGTGCAATAGGTGGATAGGGAAGGGATTAGAGTGATGCTGAAAAGCAAATATTTTAAAATCAAGACCACGTCTACTCTACACATAATCAGTATGACTAATGAGTCCAACAGTACTACCTTCCACTACTGCAGTAACATTTACTCTGAATTGATGTTATTAAAATCAGAGATGTAGTGGACAGCAAAGGAGGTTACTTAGAGCACAACAGGACCTTGACTGGGTGAGCCCATGGGCCAAGACGTGGCAGATAGAGTTTAATTTAGGTAAATGTGAGGTGCTGCATTTTGGAAAGGCAAATCAGGGCAGGACCTGATTGAGACGTATAAGATTATGAAAGTTTTGGACACTCTGGCAGTTGGAAACATATTTCCTCTGATGGGTGAGTGCCGAACCAGAGGACACAGCTTAAAAATACGGGGTAGACCATTTAGGACAGAGCACAGGAGAAACTTCTTCACCCAGAGAGTGGTGGCTGTGTGGAATGCTCTGCCCCAGAGGGCAGTGGAGGCCCAGTCTCTGGATTCATTTAAGAAAGAGTTGGATGGAGCTCTCAAAGATAGTGGAATCAAGGGTTATGGAGATAAGGCAGGAACAGGATACTGATTAGGAATGATCAGCCATGATTATATTGAATGGCGGTGCAACTCGAAGGGCTGAATGGCCTACTCCTGCACCTATTGTCTATTGTCTATTGACTTATACACTTAATGGTAAGGTCCTGGGGCGCATTGCCAAACAAAGAGAGCTTGGAGTGTAGGTTCATAGTTCCTTGAAAGGCAGGATACTGAATAGGTGGGTGGAGGAAGGGGTAAAGGTGATAGGTCGGAGAGGAGGGTGGAGCGGATGGGTGGGAAAGAAGACAGACAGGTAGGAATGGTCATGAGGACAGTGCTGAGCTGGAAGGTTGGAATTGGGGTAAGGAGAGGGGAGGGGAAATGAGGAAACTGGTGAAGTCCACATTGATGCCCTGGGGTTGAAGGGACCCAAGGTGGAAGATGAGGCGTTCTTCCTCCAGGCGTTGGGTGGTGAGGGAGCAGCGATGGAGGTGGCCCAGGACCTGCATGTCCTCGGCAGAGTGGGAGGAGGCATTGAAATGTTGGCCACAGGGCGGTGGGGTTGATTGGTGCGGGTGTCCCGGAGATGTTCCCTAAACCGCTCTGCGAGTAAGGCATCCAGTCTCCCCAATGTAGAGGAGACCACATCGGGAGCAACAGACACAGTAATGATACAGGTCGTTCTGTTATAATGTGTGTTTTGTTAACACAGATTCACTGTAGCCCATTGGACGAATTGGGGACACTGTTTCTAAAGCGTGAACTCTTAATGTGGTGTGTTGGCTGTAACTCAATTACACATCACCAACACTTTAATTGCTGTTTCTATAACATAGGGCTGCACAAGAACACAATCATCGGGCTATAGAAGAAATACCTGGTAAGCATCGTTCACCTAAACGGGAGACCCGCTATCACCAACAAACTCCAAAATTGCTGGAGAAACTCAGCAAGTCTGGCAGCAGCTCTGGAGAGAGAAACAGCTCATGTTGAGTCTGGTGCAATTCTTCTTCAGGACTGAAATGCAGTTCTACCAGAAACAACAAATGCTGGAGATCACCAGCCGATCGGGCAGGAGGGAGAGTAAGCTCACAGTACAAGTCTGGAAGACTGTCAGAGCTGATGTGCATCATCAGCTCTGATGAAGTGTCATCGAGGCTTGAAACATTAGCTTGCTCTCTCTCCATGGATGCTGCCTGACCCGTTGTGATCTCCAGCATTTGTTGGTTCCACTGTAGATTCCAGCAGTAATCTGCTCCTACAGTTTTACCTGATCTGCGACTTAACTCTGTTTCTCTCTCTCTCTCCACTGAGTCGCCACTGAGTTTCCCGGCACTTTTCTTTCTGCGGGATTTGTCTGTTCGATTTCCAGCAGAGTTTTGATTTGACAGGAGAGACTTTGTCGGACCAGTGGGATGGGGCCCAAGAGCGAAACTGGTGGAGGGTGAGAAACAGGGGCTGGGGTCAGAGGGAAAGGGAGGAGTGAAGCCCTGAGGCATGGTGGTTATATGACGGGGATCATCACCCAGGGTTGCCAAGGGGTTATGGATGCTGAGGGGTCATGCAGTTGGCTGGTAGCACTGAGCAATCTGTGATGGGAGGCGAAAGTGAGGACTGCAGATGCTGGAGATTAGTGTCAAGATGAGAGTGGTGCTGGAAAAGAACAGCAGGTCTGATGAAGGGCTTTTGCCCGAAACGTCAATTTTCCTGCTCCTTCGATGCTGCCTGACCTGCTGTTCTTTTGAAAATGAGGTCTGGAGAGAGCAGGTCAGGCAGCATCGAAGGAGCAGGAAAATTGATGTTTCGAGCAAAAGCCCTTCCTCAGACCTGCTGTGCTTTTCCAGCACCACTCTGACCTGAGATGGGAGGGCAACTGGATTTTTTTCAGGCATTTCGGAGCTTCATACTACTGGGAAGTACTGTGTCCAACGGCAGCTGCCATTGGCGAAACCCATAGCCCAGGAAAAACTTGCCCATTCAGCCGAAAGCATTGCCCCACCCCACTCTCCCCACCACAATCCCCACCTCCCCTCCAGTCTCATGCAACACATTACCTGGAAATTTCCCACCAAGGAACCCCCGATCGCGCACAGGCAGCCGGTCACCAGACTGACAATGTTCAGTGCCGACTGGTACCCATAGTCTATCACTTGCTGGTATCTGATGACACAAACCCAAATAACTGCAAAGAACGAGAGAAACAATTTTAAAACTAAACATCCTCTCTGAAGCTGGTCTTTCCCCTTTCACTAAGTTGATGGTCCTCCAGGTGCAGCCGATGTTTGTCTCGGTGTGCACCCGGGGAACAGACCATACAGAACAGAGTCCCACATCATGGAATTGCTCGGGATGAACCTCCACACAAATCACTACATCTCCCTCCAGACCTCATTTTCAAAGGCACGTTCCAGATTCATTCTTTAAGGTCAGGTGAGCAACACCGAGACAGAGGATAAACGGATGACCGATTTTCCAGCCTGAAAGGATATTAGTGAATCAGATGTTTTTTTTTTAACATGACAATCGAAAAGAGGAGAGAAATGCAACACTGTGCCACTGTGCCTGCTGACTTTTGGTAATCATGTGTGACCTTTATCCTAAGGTACTGACTGGAGACATACTGTCCCACATCTCCTTCTGGAACGTGCCTTTGAAAATGAAGTCTGGAGAGAGATGTAGTGGTTTGTGTGGAGGTTTGTCCTGAGCAGCTCCGTGATATGGGACTCTGTTCTCTACGGTCTGTTCCCCGGGTGCACACCGAGACAAATATCGGCTGCACCTGGAGGACCATCAACTCAGTGAAAGGCCCGCTTTGGTCCAACCAAAACTTCTTGGTCTTCCAGAGCAAGGAGTTGACCCTGACTGAGTGTTACAGACTGGCACATTCCAAGGTCCAGGACTGTGTGTTGAGGGACGCACTGAAGCCAGGGGCAGCCGCCACTGAGGGGCATGTGGGAAAAGACCACTGTCTGAGGTCTTTCTGCCAAAGTATAACGAGGGTCCATTCAGCTGTTAGACCCTCTCATTGCCTCAGAATGTATGTAAATATAATCTTGTACAAGTAAGAAATGCCTTTGGATAGAGTCTAACTCCAAAATTTGTTTTTTCATGTGCTACTGTACAGAACCAAACTGCTTCAGTGACTATATCTGTAAATAAAAGATATTTTTATGACTATAGTAGATTTTTGAATTTAAAAATCCAATTGGCAGCCAGTGAAAGGCACAGATTGTAGTTTTGCGAGTTTTTAACTTTGCGAGTATTTGTATCTTATTCTAGTTCTGAAGAAGAGACACATTGGACTGGACAGGTCAACTCAGCTCAGATGCTGCTAAGTTCCTCTGACACCTTCTGCTCTTTTACTTCAGATTTCCAGCAACCGTGAGTTTTGACTCACGTTCGCTTTCCCCTGCTGGCGGTGGATAGCTGGGTTGATGTCCAGACGCTGCTGTTTGTGATCACCATGGCTCTGTGTCACACCGGGAGGGGTTGGCCTCACTGAACCTCACTGTCTGCATTTGGTGTATGTGGAGTTCTCCCTGTGTCCTCAAAAGGAATCCGTTTGAGGTATACTCACCCAGAAAAGACCCGACGTTCATCACTTGGCCAAAAATGCAGCTCTGAGGTGGTTCAGCCCCACAAACACTGAAGAAAACACGGAAAGTCAAAGGTTTATCACTCAACTGACGAGCGCAACTGACATGACACAGAACAAATAGCACACTTAGACGATGCTATGGCTTTGAGAGGTGTAGTTTGTCCTTGATTTTTTTGAAGAGAGGTTTTAAGACAGAGGTACCAAGCTGTCTATTTCAAACCAATAAAGTAAACAGCTTGTGAGACCTTGGGTTTTTTTGTTGGAACAATAGAAGCAGCTTGAACGGGTGGAGTCAAGCTCCCACAGAGCCAGGATTTTAATTTTTAGTATTTCTGGGGTGTTGAAGCTCAGTTTGGAAACTGCAATACATCTCTCCCTGCCACTGTCTCTCTCAAAGTTTTCTCTTGATGTTTTGTTTCCTCCTGGACTGGAGAATTACATGTGAGACAATCTATTTGACTGAATTTGCCTTTGTCAAGGGTGTGTTCCTATATTGGAACAGATTCCGTTTAGTACCTGTTATCTATAAATAATCTATCATTCTGTTAAGTTATCCAATAGAGTTAATTATTCCAATTCTTTTGTTGTATTTTATCTACAGTATATGAATAAAGTGTGTTTTGCTTCAAGACCGGTAGTTTGACCAATCCAGAATGCAACGCCTGGCACTTGCCTTTAAAATAAGAAAAAGTTACGGTCTAGGCTATCTCCCTAACATAGTTTGAAGGTTTGGTCCGGTCCTTAAAAACAGAAACAGGCCATTTGGCCCAACAGACTCATTCTAGCCCATATGCATCTCCTCCTATCCTACATCATTTAACGTTGTCAGCATACCCTTCTGTTTCTTCCTTCCATGTGTGTTTATTCAACTTACCCTTAAATGCATCTATGCTATTCACCTCAACTGTGAGGGAGCTGGTGGTACAGTGGTTACGCCACTGTCTTATGGATAGGAGGGTTTGAACACCATTGTGGCAATGATTTAAAACCTGGAATCTTTTTTTTTTCAAAAAGCTAGCCCTCAGAATGACTGTGTAACCACTAGCTATCGTCATTCAAAAAGAAAATCTTGTTTGCCAATACCCTTTAGGGAATTAAATCTGCCAGCCTTGCCTGGTTTGGCCTCTATGTGACTCCAGCCTCAGGTTGACTCTTAAATGGACAAGAAAAGCACTGCCCATATCCCATGAGGAAAGTTTTAAAGACAAAATAAAACAAAGAATCGCAGATGCTGGCGATTTGAAGCAAATCAAAGCAAAGGTTTCTGGAGGAACTCAGCACGTCTGGCAGTGTCTGTGGAGAGAGAAACAGAGCTAATGTCTCAAGGCCTGTGACCACTGACCTTATGAGGAAAGTGGTCTGTATTTTGTAGAGTTTTGAAGAGAAATGGGTGATGAATAAAATTTAGAAAATTCTTACAGGGTTAAACAGGGGACATGCAAACAGGAAGTTACTCCACACTAGTGTTGCGTGGAATCATGGGAAATAGTCTCAGAATAAGGTCCAAGTTAGGACTGAAGATGAAGAGCGTTATCTTCACCCGGAGAGTGGTGAGGCCCCAAGACGTTATGTGTTTTCAAGGAAGAGGTAGGTATAGCTATTATGGCTAAAGGGATCAAGGGATTTGAGGGGGGAGGACAGAATGAGGGAATTGTGCTCAAATGAATAGCCGCGATCATATTGAATTGTGGAGCAGGCCAAATGGCCTACTCTTGCTCCTAGCTTACACGTGCCTGTGCAAAGTTGGGTCTGCCAGTTACATTGTAGCGAAGGAATGAACAGTCAGCCTACCACCTACCCTGGGATAAATCTTGCACTTCTAGGTCATTGGGTTTGAGCGATAACACAATATCTTGGAAGACTTGCAGGGTGCGCCTGTCAGCAACACTGAAGTTACCTGATGTAGGGGAATTCCACAGTAATGTTCACAGATCCATTTGCCACCGCTATTCCGAACCTGCAGAAAATCCACAGGCAAAGTCAAAACGGCTTGGTTAATATTCGCGTATGACATGAAACAATACAATAAAAGAACCAGATAAGATAGCATTACATTGTAAACTGATATTTGGGAAAATTTAAAATAGTCACTGGCTTACACAATGACATAACTGCAAATTGGGAATGACATGATAACTAAAGTCCAAAGGTTGGAGGTGAGATTTGACAATAATTAAACTGCTGTGAAAAAGATAGTGGAGCATGTCCAGTTGAAGGGAAACTCAACCCCTTGTTAAAAGGAAGATACTGATGTTGCTCGCAAAAAAACCTGGCATTGGGCGGCACGGTGGCTCAGTGGTTAGCACTGCTGCCTCACAGCGCCAGACACCCAGGTTCAATTCCCGTCTCAGGCGACTGTCTGTGTGGAGTTTGCACATTCTCCCCATGTCTGCGTGGGTTTCCTTCGGGTGCCCTGGTTTCCTCCCACAGTCCAAAAATGTGCGGGTTAGGTGAATTGGCCATTCTAAATTGCCCGTAGTGTTAGATGAAGGGGTAAATGTAGGGGAATGGGTCTGGGTGGGGTTGCTCTTCGGAGGGTTGGTGTGGACTTGTTGGGCCGAAGGGCCTGTTTCCACGCTGTAAGTAATCTAATCTAATCAGTTCCTTATGTAATACCTTTCACAGCCCCAGGGACTCCCAAAGTTCTGTGTCACCAAACTAGCACTGCCTTTAAAACAAAACCGATAAAGTGCCTTTTGAGTGTCATCATTTTTGAAGTGTCAGAAAGATTGCTGTCAGTGTACACAGATTCTGATCTGAGAGGTACTTGAAACGACAATTTGCTGATTCAGAGGCAGTAGTCCTACCAATTGAGACACAAGGGTTGAACAGAGATCGAACAAACCTAATTTAGCAGAAATGATTTAAGATTGTGAAGAAACAGGATAGGAGTAATCAAACAGGTAGCCAGATTGCTGTGGGATAAGAAACACAGTAACGGAAGAGGAATTCTCAGCAGTCACAGAGAGAAAAATTGTTAAGGAGTTCAATGATCAGATCTGCATCATGGAAGTAAAGTAGTGACATTAACATTAAACTGCTCCTAGATGAAGAAGCTGACGTAATCTTGCCTGGTTCCAGAACAATATGTCCTGGAACAAATCAGGGAACTGGCTATTTTAGACCCAGTAATGAGACAGGATTAATAAATAATCTCAAACAGTGAAGGACCCTCTCAATAGGAGTCATTGTAACAAGATGCAATCTCACATTCAATCTGACAGTGAGAATGTGGGACTGGAGACATTCTTAGTGCAGAAAGAGACCATTCAGCCAGTTTGTCTATGCTGGCCCTCCAAACGAGTGATTCCTTTCACACCAATCTCCTGTCTTCTCCCCGTAAGCCTGCTTTTTAAAATAGATTTGATTCCCTACAGTGTGGAAACAGGCCCTTCGGCCCAACCAGTCCACACCGACCCTCCAAAGAGTAACCCACCCAGACCCATTTCACTCTGACTAATACACCGAACACTATGGGCAATTTAGCATGGCCAATTCAGTTAACCTGCACACCTTTGGACTGTGGGAGGAAACCCACGCAGACCCGGGGAGAATGTGCAAACTCCACACAGACAGTTGCCTGAGGGTGGAATTGAACCCTGGTCCCTGGCGCTGTGAGGTAGCAGTGCTAACCACTGAGCCACCGTGCCGCCCATCTGAGCCTTGTCTCTTGTGGGAGAATTAGAAAATAATAATCTAGCTCGCTTTTGAATGCTTCGGTGAAGTCTGCCTCGACCAGTTTCCACGCTATGCAAACAATTAACGTTAAATAAAGGCTTTTATAAAGTTATGAAGACAAAGTCAGCACAAGTGGACTGAATAGTTAGGTTGAAAGATAAAGCAGTGGAGGAGTAGTGGCAAACTTATGAGGGAATCTTTCATTCAGTCATACAGGGCATTGGTGAGATAACAGCTGGAAAGATATCCAGAGTATGGGTCTCTTTGTTAGAGGACGTATATAAATTGAAGGCAATTCAGAGAAGGTTTGCCAGACGAATCCTGGAATGGGAGGGTTGTCCTGTAGGAGAGGCTGGACTTTTGGAAGTGATGACTTGATTGAAACATATAAGCTATGAGGCATCTTGACTGGTAGGACATGGAGAGGATGTTTCTACTTATGGGAGAATCTAGAATTCCTACTCTGTGGAAGCAGGTCATTCAGCCCATCGAATCCACACCAAGCCCTCCAAAGAGTATTCCACCCAGACCCCACACCAACCCTGCTACCCGATAACCCTGCATTTCCCATGGCTAACCCATCCAGCCTGCACATCCCTGGACACCAAGTGCAATGACCAATCCACCCTGACCTGCACACCTTTGGACTGTGGGAGGAAACCCACGCAGATACGGGGAGAATGTGCAAACTCCGTGCAGGCAGTTGCCCGAGGGTGGAATTGAACCCGTGTCCCTGCCACTGTGAGGCAGCAGTGCTAACCACTGAGCCACCGTGCCGCCCATTATTAAAATGGTTGACCCCATATCTTATCTGAACACCACTTATCAAATTTTTCGTGTGGGCTGCCACTGGGCTGCCATAGAACAAGCCATTATGGTGTAAAAATCAAAGGGGTCGCCCTTTCAAAACAGATGAGGTAAAACTTTTCTTCTCAGAGGGTCACAAATCTTTGTAACTCTCTTCCTGAAAAGGCAGATTCTCTGAATGCGTTTAAGGCAGCAGCTGACGTACTCTGCGTAAGCAAGAGGGTGCAAGGTTGTTGGAGTAGACGGAAAAGTGGATTTGAGGTTTTGATTGGATCGGCCACGACCTTACTAAACAGTGTAGCAGGCCCGAGGGGCCAAATAGCCTGCACCTTCCTCTTGCTTGTGGGTTAATATAACTCCCTACAAAAGACACATTCTGTTGAGACAGAGGCTGTACAAGAAGAAAGCAGCATCAGTGGCTAACAAAGGAAGTTAAGGATGGTATAAAATTGCAAGAAAAGATGGACAATGCTGAAAAGGTTATTGGTAGACCTGGAGGTTATGGACATCTGGGGAAGCAGCAAAGCTAAGGGTGGCACGATGGCTAGCACTGCTGCCTCACAGCACCAGGGACCTGGGTTCGATTCCAGCCCTGGGTGACTGTCTGTGTGGAGTGTGCATATTATCCCTGTGTCTGTGTTGGTTTCCTCCCACAGTCCAAAGATGTGCAAGTTAGGGTGAATTGGCCATGCTAAGTTGCCCATAGTGTTCAGGGATGTGTAGGTTAGTCAGAGGTAAATGTAGAGGAATGGGTTTGAGTGGGATACTCCTTGGAGGGTCAGCGTGGACTTGTTGGGCTGAAGGGCCTATTTCCACACTATAGGGATTCAAATTCTAATAAAGAGCTGCTGAGTGGTAGTCCTTCAGAGGGTGAGACCAGGGCATTAATAATGGAAAATGAGGAAATGGGAAAGACTGTGCATAATTATGTTGCATCATTCTTAACAGGACAAGACACAGAAAGGATCCTAAGAATAGTAGAAAAGGAAGAGGCAAAAGAAAGAAGGAACAATCTCACAATCACTGGACATTAAGGACTGGGAAAGCTAATGGGAATAAAGACAAGTCCACTGGTCCTGACAGCCTGCATCCTAGAGTTTATAGAGTCACAGAGTCACACCAGCACAAAAACAGGCCCTTCAGTCCAACTCTTCCACTCCAACCAGATATCCCATTTTGATTTAGTCCCATTTACCAGCACCCGGCCCATATCCCTCTAAACCCTTCCTATTCATATACCCATCCAGATGTCTTTTAAATGTTGTAATTGTACCAGCCTCCACCACTTCCTCTGGCAGCTCATTCCATACACGCACCACCCTCTGTGTGAAAACGTTGCCCCTTAGGTCTCTTATAAATCTTTCTTCTCTCACCTTAAAGCTGTGCCCTCTCGCTTTGGACTCCCCTACCCTGGGGAAAAACACGTCGGCTGTTCATCCTATCCATGCCCCTCATGATTTTATAAACTACTAGAAGGTCCACCCAACAGCCTCTGACACTCCAGGGAAAACAGCCCCAGCCTATTCAGTCTCTCCCTCTACAGTGCAACCTCGGTTACCCAAATACCAATTATTCAAATTTCGGATTATCTGAACAAGATCTCAAAGTCCCAATGCTTGGGTAAACTGTGTTATCTGAACATTGTGTTATCTGAACATTCAATTATCCAAACATTCAATTATCCAAACATTCAATTATCCAAACATTCAATTATCCAAACAAAATACTATTCAAATAAAATCCAAATAAAACAATATTCGGAAATATCAAGATTATCCTGTAGTTCAAACACTTCAACCTCAGCAATATTCTTGTAAATCCTTTCTGGACCCTTTCAAGTTTAACAACATCCTTCTATAGGGGGGAAACCAGAACTGAATACAAAAGTGGCCTAACCAATGTCCTGTACAGCCACAACATGATCCCCCAACCCCTGTACTCCATACACTGATAAATAAAGCAAGTGTACCAAACACGTTCTTCACTAAGTTGGGTTGGCAGATTGTAATGAGTGGAGTTCCACTGGGTTCAGTGCTGGGGCCTCGGATATTTATAATTGATGACTTGGATGAAGCAACTGACTGCATTGTAGCCAAGTTTGCTCACAATGCAAAGATGGGAAGCAAAGCAAGTTGCAAGGAGGACAAAGAGTTTTTAATGGCGATATGGATAGGTTCAGAGAGTGGGTAAAAAATTGGAAGGTGGAATACGCCATGGGAAAGTCTAAAGTTGTCTGCTTTGGCAGGAAGAATAGAAAAGCATGATATCTTTTTAATGGAGAGATACTGCAGAATGCCGAGGAATCTGGGAGTCCCCGAACAAGGTGCACAAAAGGTTAGCACGCAGGCAAATCAAGCAATTAGGAAGGTAAATACAATGTCGCTTTTAATTCAAAAGGAATTAGAATATAAAAGTAGGGACGCTTTACCACAACACCACAAGTCATCAGTGAGATAATGGCACAGTGGTTAACTCTGCTGCCTCACAGCGCCAGGGACACGGGTTCAATTCCAGCCGAGGGTGACTGGGCTGTATGGAGTTTGCACGTTCTCCTTGTGTCTGTGTGGGTTTGCTCTGGTTTCCTCCCACTGTTCAAAGATGTGCAGGTCAGGTAGATTGGCCATGCTAAATTGCTCCGTGTCCAGGGATGTGTGGGTTAGCCATGGGAAATGCAGGGATATTGGGAATGGGGTGGGATGATCTTTGGAGGGTCGGTGTAGACTTGATGGGGGATGAGTTGAATGGGGGCGTGTCAGCTCCGCCCCTCACAATTCCTCATGCACCACACGTGACATCACTTCCGCCCCTCACATCATCACTGATGTCACATGCTCAGTGACTTCTGCCCCCCTCCCCCACTGCCATGTTTGCCACCTCTTCTGCCCCCACCAACGCCACTCACCTGCATTCTGTGGACTTGATGGGCCAAAGGACCTGCTCCATCACACTGTAAGGATTCTGTGATCAACCTAGTGCAATTTTGGTCCCTTTCCCTAAGGGAGGATCTATTTGCTTTCAAAGCAATTCAGAGAAGATACACAATAATAATTCCTGAGATGAAAGAGGTATCTTTAAAGTTGAGCAGGTTTGGTTTAGACTCAATGGAGTTCCAAAGGACGGAAGGTGGTCTATAAGATTCTGAGGGAGCTTGAGACGACACATGTGAGGGGATGTTTTCTGTCATAGGGGAATCTAGAACTAAAGTTTAAAATGATGAAGTCTCACAATCAACTCAACCAGCTATGTAAGTACTGTAGTTACAAGAGCAGGTCAAGGGCTGCTTTCCATAAGAGTTACTCACATCCTAATTCCCCAAACATGTCCACATCAACAAGGCACAAGTCATGAATGTGATGGAATACTCCCCACTTGCTGGATGGTTGCAAGTTCCAACAATGCTCAAGAAACTCAGCCCTGTTTAGGACACTTGATTGGCAGCACATGCATCAATTTGAACACTTCCTCCACCTCTGAGACACTGTACCATCTACAAGATGACTGCATCAGTGCTCCAAGACTCCTTTAGCAACACCGTACACCTGGACAGGCAGGCGCAGCAGATGGAGATAAATGCAATTTCCCCTCCAACCATTAGAACAGGGGAAGTGATGGCTGAACAGATTAGATTAGATTTCTTACAGTGTGGAAACAGGCCCTTCGGCCCAACAAGTCCACACCGCCCCGCCGAATTGGACAGTGGGAGGAAACCGGAGCACCCGGAGGAAACCCACGCAGACACAGGGAGAACGTGCAAACTCCACACAGTCAGTCGCCTGAGTCGGGAATTGAACCTGGGTCTCTGGCGCTGTGAGGCAGCAGTGCTAACCACTGTGCCACCGTGGTCACAAGAAATAGGAGCTGGCAAAGGCCAATTGCGCTTTCCAGCTCGCTTGCCTCTCCCTCATAACCCTTAACACTAGACTGTTAATCCAGAGGCCCAGGTCATGCTCCAATCAAACAAAATCTGGAATTAAGGGTTTAACAACGACCAGGAATTCATTGTTGATTGTTGGAAAAACCCACCTGGTTCACTAATAACCTGCAGGGAAAAAAGCTGCCATCCTTACCTGGTCTGATATACATGTGACTCCAGACCCACAGCAATGTGGTTGACTCTTAACCACCCACTAGGTAATTAGGGATGGGGAGTAAATTCTGGCTGAGCCAGTGACGTTTTCATCCCATGAATGAATAAAATAAAACCATTCACCAGGAGAAAGTGAGGACTGCAGATGCTGGAGATCAGAGTTGAGGTGCTGGAAAAGCACAGCAGGTCAGGCAACATCTGAGGAGCAGAAGAATCGACGTTTCAGGCCGGAACCCTTCATCAGGCAGATCAAAAATTCCTGATGAAGGGCTCCGGCCAAAAACCATTCACTATCCTGGCGTTGAAATATTTTACCATTCCTAGGTCAAAAATCCTGGAACTCCCCCTCTGTCAGCACTATGAATATACCTACACCAAACCGACCACAGCAGCTCACCACCACCTTCTCAATCAGCAATTAGGGACGGGCAATAAGTGCTGGCCCAGCCAGCAATGCCTACATCCCATGAGGAAATAATAAAGATAACAAAGAGGGATTACTTCTCTCAGAAGGTCATTAGTTTTTAGAACTTTCACTTGGAGCTCGATCCTCAAGACAATTCACAAGAAATAGCAACATAAAGGAGAGAAGGTGTTTTATTCTGTATGAAAGGCATACATTGATTGGTTGGCATATAGATGCTGATTTACAGAGGTATTTCCTTGGAGATGTACCAATTAGATGGTGATGATAGGTAACTGCCAAGCTCTGCTTAAATTGTAAACTCTGATTCTTGATTGGTCGAGGCATTGTACTGATAAATGTCCTGCTGAACACTCTCTGCTCATTCCTGAGGAAGGGCCTGTGCCCGAAACGTCGAATCTCCTGTTCCCTGGATGCTGCCTGACCTGCTGTGCTGTTCCAGCAATAAAGTTTCAACTTTGATCTCCAGCATCTGCAGACCTCACTTTCTCCCCGTTGAAATATTTTACCATTCCTAGGTCAAAAATCCTGGAACTCCCTCTCTGACAGCACTATGGATATACCTACACCAAACCGACCACAGCAGCTCACCACCACCTTCTCAATCAGCAATTAGGGATGGGCGATAAGTGCTGGCCCAGCCAGCAATGCCTACATCCCATGAGGAAATAATAAGATAACAAAGAGGGATTACTTCTCTCAGAAGGTCATTAGTTTTTAGAACTTTCACTTGGAGCTCGATGTTGGGTCATGGAGTATATTCAAGGCTGAGTTCGACAGTTTTTGAGTCAAGGGTTATGAGGGAGAGGCAAGCGAGCTGGAAAGCGCAATTGAGGCCACAATTGGCTCAACCATGATCTCAATAAATGGCGGAAAATAACTTGACAAGCCTTTGCCAGCTCCTATTTCTTGTGACCAGATAATTTTCCTTCACATTATGGTGTGGCATGGTGGCTCAGTGGTTAGCACTGCTGCCTCACAGCGCCATCGACCCAGGTTCGATTCCAGCCTTGGGTAACTGTCTGTGTGGAGTTTGCACATTCTCCCCACGTCTGCGTGGGTTTCCTCCCACAGTCCAAAGATATGCAGATTAGGTGAATCGGCCATGCTAAGCTACCCATAGTGTTCAGGGATGTGTAGGTTGGGTGCATCAGTCAGGGGAAATATAGACTAATAGGGTAGTGGAATGGATCTGGGTGGGATATTGTTCAGAGGGTCAGTGTGGACTTGTTAGGCTGGAAGGGTCTGTTTCCCCAATGTAGGGATTCTATGCATTAAAATAACTTCTGCAACATTTACTGGGGCATTTTAACAATGAATCTAATTCTCAGTTATATTAACTGAATCCAGTTGGTGTTGGACTGTTGTGATGATGAATTTAACTGTTGCTATGTAACAACCTCATGCTTGATTGGATCTTCGTCATTTTTCACACAATATTAGCCTGACAACTTCGAGCATTTGGGGTGTCTTTTTTACTCATTCATAGGATGCGGGCATCACTGACTAGATCAGCATTTATTACCCACTGGGCACTTAAGAGTCAACCATGTTGGCTGTGAGTCTGGAGTCATATGTAGGCCGGACCAGGTGAGGATGGCAATTTTCGTCCCTAAAGAACATTAGTGGGTTTTTTTTCCCAACAACTGTTAATGGATTCATGGTTATCATTAGCTGGGTCTATGGATTGACAAGTCCAGCGATATCACCAGTAGGCCATTGTGTCCCCAGCATGTGCTTAGCGCTATCATGAGCAGGAGGAAGGGAGATGCTGATGTTGCAGTTTTGTCACTGGAGTAATAGACCAGAGTCCCATTGTGGGGATTAAAGTTCAATTGCCGTCAATGGTAGCAACCAATGGTAGCAATTACAAATCTATAAATGTATAAAACTCGTCTTAGTAACGCTGATTGTGAAACTATTTTCAATTGTTGCTTAAAATCCACCGTGGTCAAGGAAAGGTGAGGGTAATATCACTGGCCGAGTAATATAAAGGTTGGAGTCCAAAAACTGCAGATGCTGCAGTCCGATCTCGACAAACAGGAGGCTGGATGAACACAGCAAACCAGGCAGCATCGGGAAGTGGAGAAGGGTTATACCCGAATTGTTGAGGTCTCCACCTCCTGATGCTGCCCAGCTTACTGTGCTCTTCCAGCTTCCTGTTTATCTACAAGTAATATAAAGGCACAGGTTAGTTCTCTAATGGGTTCAAATCAATGTCAGAGGCTAGGAATACTACAGTGAGTAACTCACTTCCTGACTCCCCAAAGCCTGTCCACCATCTACAAGGCATAGATCGGGAGTGTAATGGAATACTTACCACTGGCCTGGATTAATACAGCTCCAACAACACTCAAGAAGCTTGATACCATCCAGGACAAAGTAGCCTGCTTGATTGGCACCAGATCCACTGATGCTCAGTAGCAGTGATATGTACTAACTACAAGATGTACTGCAGAAATTTGCCAAAGATCATCAGACACCATTTTCCAAACCCATGACCTCTTCCATCTAGAAGGACAAGGGCAGCAGATACATGGGAACACCATCATCTTCAAGTTCCCCTCCAAGCCACTCACCATCCAGACTTGGAAATATATCACCGTTCCTTCACTGCTGCTGAGTCAAAATCCTGGAATTCCCTCCCTCATGGTATTGTGGGTCAGCATGTGGACAGTAGCGATTCAAGATGGCAGCTCACCACCACCTTCTCAAGAGACAACGAGGAACGGGCAATAAATGCTGACCAGCCAGCGATGCCCAGACCTCAGAAGTGAATTTTTAAAGTCCAACCATCAGAGTTAATAGAATTTAAATTCAATCAATAAATCTGGAATATAAATCTGTGAAGTGATCGTTGATTGTTCTAAGAATCCATCTAGTTCCATAATATACTTCAGGCACGGACGTCTGACATTTTTGTCTGTAACTGCCTGCTGAAGTGCCCTCTGAAATAGCCGAGCAAGCCATTCAGTTTAGGGGCAATTAGGGATACCCTTGTCAGCAACTCTCAGATCCCATGAAAGAGTAAAGGGTATTCTGATTGGTATTCAACTGGACTTTGACGCCTTAATTTTATTTAAAGTGAGCAATTCAAAATGAGCTAAATATGGTATCCCTTATTGAGCAATATGAATTTCAACATTTATATAACAACTTATCAAGATTAGTCATTACATCACAGCTGCTCTTCCCAAAATGAATATTGCAACATTTTAAAAAAAGTTTTTATTCACTTGTGAGATCTGGGTGTTGCGGGCTGGGCCCAGCATTTATTGCCTGTCCCTAGTTGCCCCTTGAGAAGGTGGTGGTCAGCTGCCTCCTTGAACTGCTGCAGTCCACCTGCTGTGGGTTGACCCACAATGCCCTTAGGGAGGGAATTCCAGGATTTTCACCCAGCGACGGTGAAAGAACAGCAATATATTTCCAAGTCAGGATGGTGAGTGGCTCGGACGGGAACTTGCAGGTGGTGGTGTTCCCATGTATCTGCTGCCCTTGCCGAAATGGGTGGAAGTGGTCGCAGATTTGGAAGGTGCTGTCTAAGGATCTTTGGTGAATTTCTGCAGTGCATCTTGTAGATGGTACACACCGCTGCTACTGAGCGTCGGTTTTGGAGGGAGTGGATGTTTGTGGATGTGGTGCCAATCAAGCGGGCAGCTTTGTCCTGGATGGTGTCAAGCTGCTTGAGTGTTGTTGAAGCTGTACCCATCCAGGCAAGTGGGGAGTATTCCATCACACTCCTGACTTGTAGATGATGGACAGGTTTTAGGGATGAAAATGTGAAGAAGGGCTTATGCCCGAAACGTCGATTCTCCTGTTCCCTGGATACTGCCTGACCTGCTGCGCTTTTCCAGCAACACATTTTCAGCTCTGATCTCCAGCATCTGCAGACCTCACTTTCTCCCGACAGCTTTTAGGGAGTCAGGAGGTGAGTTACTTGCTGCCTGATTCCTAGCATCTGACTTGCTCTTGTAGCCTCTGTGTTTATGAGATTCGGGGTGATGAGCTCCTAACCAACTCTGACTGAGAGCTAACAGCTGCAAGGTCCCTTTAAATTCTTGTGTTTTGTTTGGAATGATGGGCACAGCCTAATTGACTGATCTTAGAAGCTTGACCAAAAGAGTCAGTGAAAAGGAAGGATTTTAAAAATAGTTTAAGGTGAAATCCTTTGATAACATCCACTCTCCTCCCCTCACCGTGAGCCCTGGCCTCGCTACTGCCTACATGGCCCTCCCCAGTAGCCAACACCCCCACCCGCTCCCCACACCATATGAACTGCACAGCACTCCACGAAAAATCTTTGCAGTTGAGGAAGGTGTCATTTCAGGGGGAAAAAAAAACTTGTGAAGCACTGCATTATAGTAGCCACCCGATGAACCCTTGCCTTCCTTGTACTAGCAGACTGCACTAATCATGTTCTGCCCTTTAAGAAAATAATTTTTCATCCAAAATTATTTTTTCACTTAGTTAAACATTCATTCTCTAACCTCACTCTAAAGTAATATTATGCCATTGGTAGAATTCTTGCCTCACAAAGTACTGGGTTCATGTCCCACCTCATGTCTTAGAGCACCCAAATCAAAGCCAGAGCCCAGTGCAGTTCTGACAGAGTGCTGCAGTGTCGGAGGTGCCACCGTTTCGAATGCGACATTAAACTGAGGCTCCACCTGCCTGTTTGAGTTTAGATTTCGATTTTATTGTCACGTGTACCCAAGTACAGGAGTACAGCATGTAATGTCGCCACACAGGGCACCATCTTAGGTGTAAATGATTCCACGACACGATTTTGAAGGATAGCAGGGAGTTCTCCCCCAGTCCCAAAGTCCCGACCAATATTTCCTCCCCAACCCACAATCATGAACACGGACTGCCTGGCTGCTGTGTGTGAATGTTTGTGCTGTGTTACAACAAGTGATAGCACCGTTAAAGTACTCCACTGTCTGTAAAGCAGTCTCAGAAACCCGCTAGTAACGAAAGGTGCTAGATAAATACAAGCCTTCTTTTTCCGTACAGTTTGCCATTTTGTTTGCTTGCACACCAGCATTTAATATAGACTTGTCCGGCTAAAGTAAATCTCACTGCCTTAATAACAATTTCTATGTAAGTATTACTCATAGTGTAATGAAACATCCAAAGGCATATCAAAGGTGGGCTATTCAATAAAATCTGACACTGAACCACAGAAGGGGATATTATGGACAGATGGAAGTGGTGGAGGTTGGTACAATTACAACATTTAAAACATCTGGATGGGCATATGAATAGGAAAGGTTTAAGAGGGATATGGGCTAACTGCTGACAAATTCGACCATATAATTTAGGATAGGTCAGCATGGACGAGTTGGACCAAAGGGTCTGTTTCTGTGCTGTATATCTCTCTGACTATGACTGGAAGCTCAGTCAGAGATCTCAGCTGGTGCCTCATTACAGTGCTGTTGTACGGTCTCGTCTCTGCCTGCCTTAGTAATTCCCAGTCCTTCAGTAGACACTCTATTACTCTGCCCTGGCTTTTTTTACACTTCTTCTCCATTGGTGAAGGCTGGTACAGTTACAATGTTTCAAAGACATTTGGGCAGGTACTTGTATGGGAAAGGTTTTGAGGGATATGGGCCAAATGTAGGCGTGTGGGACTAGTCCAGCCATGCCTTCACATCTCTGCCTGCTCCCCTGGAATTCCCTGCTGAGTTCTTGCTGCTTCTTTTCCCCCAACCTCCTTTAGGAGGCTGCTTCAAATACAAAGATCTATCTGAGCTTATTACAACCAAGGGTTTGGTTAGCTCGGATGGCAGGGTTGCAATGCAGTGTAATACCAAGAGCTTGGGTTCAAATCCCACACCAGCTGAGGTTACCATGAAGGACTTTTCCTTCTCAATCTCTCCCCTCTTCTGAGATTAAACCATTTCCTCTGAGTAGGGGAGCCCAAATCCAAAGGGCATAGGTTTAAGGTGAAAGGAGAAAAATTTAAAAGGGGACCTAAGGGGCAACTTTTTCAAACAGAGTGTGGTACGTGTATGGAATGAGCTGCCAGAGGAAGTGGTGGAGATGGGTACCATTACAACACTTAAAAGACATTTGGACAGGTACATGGATAGGAAAGGTCAAGAGGGATATGGGTCAAACGCAGGCAAATGGGACCAATTCAGTTTAGGAAACCTGGTCGGCATGGACAGATTGGGCCGAAGGGCCTGTTTCTGTGCTGTACAACTCTATGGCGCTCTCTCTGTAATGAGAGAGTAAAACTACAGGAACTTTACATATCGCTAACAGCAACTCCCCCCCACCCCGTCCTGTAACATCTTGCACTGCCTCAGCTTCTGTGGCACGTGTGTGTGTGTGTGTGTGTGTGTGTTAGTGGAAAGACGGTTGGTTTCTCAATATTAAAGGTGCCATTCAAATGCAAGGTGTTGTTAGAATAAGGAGGGTGATGGGAAGGGTTCTGCTCTTTTGTGGAAGAGGCATGGATTGGGCAAGATCTTTCAAATATAATTTGTCCTTGTCACTGGCTAAGGCACATGTATCACCTGCTCTGAGATGCAGGGGATGCAGTAAGGCTTGCACTCTTGATGTGGGCCAGTGGGGGCATGGCAGGTTGATGTAGAACGGGAGGTGCCCTGGGTTGGGCTGTTACAACAATGCAGCAGCCTGCTGTTGTTGTTTTTACCTGCAGCAGGAGACTGAATGAGAAGGGGACAGAGCAGTGCACTGGAACCTAGTGTTCTGATCGCTGCTTTTGCCCGGAGTTGAGAAGTGAGTGTCATGGTAACATAGATAAACACAACGTGCATGAGTGCTCAAAGGGTACTTACACGGCCCAGCAGCCTCCAGCTGCACTGACTGCCAGCACGATGGGGAGGAAGGCCCATCCCCACATCCTTCACAGCCTGGAACAGATCGAACCAGTGGTTACTCAGAAACACAATCCCACCCACTTCCAGACCCTTCCTCAAGCAATTGTTCTTTTTATGGTGTAATTTGATGCCACACGAGGTATTTCAGTTTCTTTACAGACAGTTCATAAGAGAAGGCAGAGTCAAGAACTGTTCTTTGGTTTAGTCTTTAAAGTAACACTATTTATGATACATTAATACCAAGTACAGCTCAACATGGTAATCGTAGGTATACCAGGCTTTTATCTAATAGTTACACTAGGTAAGGCTCATCTATCTTCCTTGTGTGTTCACGTCTCTCTGTTCCTGAGACTGGCTGTTGGAATCTGGTCGAGAGTGTGGTGCTGGAAAAGCACAGCCGGCCAGGCAGCATCCGAGGAGCGGGAGAATCGACATTTCGGGCATAAGCCCTTCATCAGGAATGAGGCCTGTGGGTTAGGGCTGAGAGAAATGGGAGGGGGTGGGGCTGGGGGGAGGTAGCTGAGAAAGCGATAGGTGGATGAAGGTAAGTGAGAAGGTGATAGGTCAGAGGGGGCAGTGATGGACGGGTCCAGAGGGCGGTGCCGAGTTGGAGGCTTGGGACTGGGATAGGGTGGGGGGAGGGGAAATGAGGAAGCTGTTGAAATCCACATTTATCCCGTGTGGTTGCAGGGTCCCAAGGCGGAGTATGATGCGTTCCTCCTCCGGGTGTCAGGTGGTAACGGTTTGGCGGTGGAGGAGGCCAAGGCCTGCATGTGTTTGATGGAGTGGGCAAGAATTACAAAACCTGCACCCACGCCACTCCCCTCACCTCTGTCCAAGGCCCCAAGAGATCCTTTCACATCCGTCAGAAATTCACCTGCACCTCTACCAATGTCATCTATTGTATCCGTTGTACCCAGTGTGGTGTCCTCTACATCGGGGAGACAGGACACCTTCTTGGGGATCATTTCAGAGAACATCTCTGGGACACCTGCACCCACTAACCCCACCGCCCCGTGGCTGAATACTTCAACTCCTCCTCCCACTGCCCCCTCTCCAACCTATCCCCTTCTGCCTCACATTCATCCACCTATCGCTTTCCCAGCTACCCCCTCTCCCATTTCTCTCTCAGCCCTGGCCCACAAGCCTCATTCCTGATGAAGGGCTTATGCCCGATATGTCGATTCGCCTGCTCCTCGGATGTTGCCTGACCTGCTGTGCTTTTCCAGCGCCACATTCTCGACTCTGATCTCCAGCGTCTGCAGTCCTCACTTTCTCCCTGTTGGAATCTGGTGGTGTTTTTCCAGGCTGTGGTATTTACACTCAGCAATGCGCTGTTCTGTGACGTTATCGCGAGGCGGCTGCAGGGTCCTAATGACCCCACACAACAGTCATCTGTGGGAAATCTTCCCAAGGGGTGAGACCTTCACTGAGAAAGTCAGTGTTGAATCGCCAGCGAGCTTTTGGATAGGATTACAAAGATTCATCCAACTGAAATTCAACAAAGGTCCTCAGACAGCACCTTCCAAACCCACAACCATTTCCATCTAGAAGGACAAGGGCAGCAGGTACATGGGAACACCACTATCTTCAAGGTCCACTTCAAGTCACTAACCATCCTGACTTGGAAATATATCACTGTTCCTTCAGTCACTGGGACAAAATCCTGGAATTCCCTCCCTAAGGGCATTGTGGGTCAACCCACATCAGGTGGACTGCAGCAGTTCAAGAAGGCAGCTCAACACCACCTTCTCAAGGGGCAACTAGCGACCGGCAATAAATACTGGCCCAACCAGTGACACCCACATCCCACAAAATGAATAAAAAATAAGAACTGATCCCTGGAATGGCGGAATTGTCTTATCAGGGGAGATTGAGGAGGCTGGGCTTTTATTCTCCCGAGTTTTGAAGAATGAGAGGCAATCTCTTTGAATCAGACAATTCTTACAAGGAAGATGTACAGTGGACATTTCCCGCGGCTGGAAAACCTAGAGATGGGGATACAGTCTGAGAATGAGAGAGAGGCAATTGAGGATTGGGATGAGGAGGAATTCCTTCTCTCAGAGGGTGAAGAAACTTTGGAATTCTCTCCCCCAGAGGGCTGTGGAGGCTTGGTTAATGATCACGTACAAGACAGAGATCAATGGATTTCTACATTTCACAATGGGCGAGGTGATAGCCATTGATGGTATTGTTGCCGGGCTATTAATCCAGAGAGGCGAAAGTGAGTACTGCAGATGCTGGAGATTAGAGTCAAGAGTGTGGTGCTGGAAAAGCACAGCCAGTCAGGCAGCATCCAAGGAGCAGGAAAATCAACGTTTCGGGCAAAAGCCCTGATGAAACATTTTCTTGCTTCTCAGATGCTGCCTGAACTGCTGTGCTTTTCCAGCACCACACTCTTGACTGTCAATCCAGACACCCAGGTAATAACGTGGGGACGCCGGTTCAAATCCTGCCATGGCAGATAGTGGAATTTGAATGTAGTTTCAAAACATCTGGAATTAAGAGTCTAATGACGACCATGAATCTATTGCCAATTGTTGGAAAAACTCATCTGGTTCGCTAGTGCCCTTGAGGGAAGGGAACTGCCAACCTTACCTGATCTGGCCTACGCGAGATTCCAGACCAACAGCAATGTGGTCAACTCTTAACTGCCCTCTGGGCAAAAAATGCTGGCCTGGCCAAAGACAGTCACATCCCATGAGTGAATTAAAAAAAAGAGAGTTAAAGACATCAAGGGAAACATGATTGGTGAGGCCAAATGGCAAGGAAGTGGAACATCAGCCATGATGTCAGTGAATGGGGGAGCAGGCTCGAGGGGCCAAATGGCCGACTCCTATTTTCTATGTTCCTGTCTCAAGATTTTAGCCCAAATAAACTCGGTGTTCAAAACAATCCCGATGCCCCGGTGACTGTTGTGTGATTTAAAGACCGATGAAGATTGCGAGTGTTACTGTCGAGACATTTTCAGCAAAATCAGCATCGAAGCTCAAGCCAAAATCCAGGCTTTCGTTTAATTTTAGCCACAGAGAAAAGAAACAACCCATTCTTTGATCAAGGTTCACGTCTAAATGGTTATGTTGACATTCATACGGAGTGTTGGGGAATTTCCTTTCACAGATCTATGGTGAGGCCAAGGATGGCGGGGTAAGTTTATTTAATCGCTCACAGGTGACATTAGTCTTTATCACTCATCCCTTGTCACCCGCTGAGAGGGCGGAGGTGAACCATTGCATTGAAGATGCACTCACATACTGTTCAGGAGGCATTCCAGGTTTTTGACCCCCACTAACAATGAATGGCATTATGCAGTCAAATCAGTTGGGATCCCTTGCCGATTTTTTCTGTCAACCTCTTCTCTCTCTCTCTGTCTCACACACACACACTCTCTCTCTCTCACACACACACACACTCTCTCTCTCACACACACACACTCTCTCT
>NC_057748.1:10536970-10552927 GCF_004010195.1 Chiloscyllium plagiosum | reverse complement strand
CTCTCTCTCTCTCACTCACACACACTCTCTCTCTCTCACTCACACACTCTCTCTCTCTCTCTCCTCCCCTGCATGCACATACAGTACCAGGCGTATCCTTTAGTAGCTTTCAATACTTGGCTACTATTCAAGTGGTGGGTTTAGTGTTGAACCTCCCCGAATTGTGACAGTGTATGGCCGTATGAACATTTGAAAGACCAACTGGAGATGGCCAAGAAAGGTCTGCCAAACCTCTACCTCATCTCACTTTCTGCACTATCTCTGTGTCCCTTAGTTCACTTCGAAGGCAAATAGGAATCTATCGAGCTCTGTCTTGAATATACTTGACTGATTTCTGGCAGACAGAATTCCAAAGGTTCGTAAGAATTTTCAACTCATCTCAATCCAGGAAGGGTGGTGGGGTCAAAAATTCTCACAGCGATTAAGCAGAGTCATCGAGACTCGAAACGTTAGCTTGCTCTCTCACCATGGATGTTATCGGCTGTGATCGCCAACATTTATTGTTTTCAAGCAGTATTTAAATAGTTGCTTGCATTGAGATAGCATCCAAGGGCTATATGCCAACAGCTAGAAAACGGGATGGGTGCAGTCAGATTTTTGTTGACAGACACAGCTGCAATGGGCCAAATGTCCTCCTTCTGTGCTGTAAATATCTACAATTAAAGACAAAGAAACTCCAGATGCTGGAATCCAAGGTAGACACAACATCTATGAGTCTATAAATGGCTGACCCTTTATTCTGACATTCCCTACCCAAAGAAAGTATTGCCTCAGCATCTCCTCTGTCAAGCTCCTTGAGTATTTCATGGATTGCAAGTAGGTCATCTCTCATTTTTCTCATCTCTAGGGAGCAGAGACTTAATCTATTCAATTTTTCCTTACACCACCAATCCTCGGAAGCAATCTAGTGAACCTTTATTTTGCTCGAACTCATCTCCACATACCTTGACACCGCCCTTTCCCCCCAGTCCAGGAACTCCCCACCTAAGTTCAGGACACCAACCATGCCCTTCACCTCCTCCATGACTTTTGTTTCCCTGGCCCCCAACCCCTCATCTTCACCACGGACATCCAGTCACTATACCCATTTATCCGGCATGACAAAAGCCTGCAAGCCCTCCATTTCTTCCTCTCCCATCGTCCCCACCAGGACCCTTTCACCTCCACTCTCATTTGTTTGGCGGAACTGGTCCTCGCCCTCAATAATTTCTCCTTTGAATCTTCCCACTTCCTCCAGATCAAAGGGGTAGCCCTGGGCACCCACATGGGCCCCAGCTATGCCTGTCTCTTCGTGGGTACATGGACCAGTCCATCTTCCGCAGTTACACCGTCACCATTCCCACCTTTTCCTCTGCTACAGTGATGACTGTATCGGCACCACCCTGTGCTCCCACGAGGAGGTTGAGCAGTTCATCAACTTCACTAACAGATTCCACCCCGACCTTAAGTTCACCTGGACTATCTCAGACACCTCCATCTCCATCAATGGTGACCGACTCAACATGGACATCTACAAACCCAGCAACTTCCACGGCTACCTGTTCGACACCTCCACCCACCCTGCCTCCTGTAAAAACATTATCTCTTATTCCTAATTCCTCCACCTCCGCTGCATCTGCTCCCAAGAGGACTAATTCCACCACAGAATACATGAGATTTGGACTTAATGCTATGTAATGAGCCAGACTTTATAAAAGATCTTAAAGTAAGTGAATACTTAGGATGCAGTGATCATAATATGGTAGAGTCTACTCTGCAGTTTGAAACAGAGAAGGCAAAATCGGATGTAATGGTGTTACCGTTAAATAAAGGTAATTACAGGGGCATGAGAGAGGAACTGATGAAAATCGACTGGAAGCAGAGCCCAGTGGGGAAGACAGTAGAGCAACAATGGTGGGAGTTTCTGAGTGTAATTGAGAACAGAGTACAGAGGTTCATCCCAAAGAAAAGAAAGACTATCCCGGGGGGGGGTGGAATTAGATAAAAGAAAGTCAGGAAATGTATCAAAGAGAAAGAGAGAGCCTATAAAGTGGCCAAGAGCGCTTGGAAATCAGAGGATTGGGAAGGCTACAAAAACAAATAGAGGATAACAAAGAGAGAAATAAGGAAGGAGAGGATCGAATACGAAGGTAGGCTTGCCAGTAATATTAGAAATGATAGTAAAAGTTTCTCTCAACAAACGCAAGGCAAAAGTAGACATTGGGCCACTCCAAATTGATGCAGGAAGGCTTGTGTTGGGAGGTAAGGAAATAGCTGAAGAATTTAATAAGTATTTTGTGTCAATCTTCACAGGGGAAGACATGACTAATATCCCAATAATTAAGGAGAGTTGGGGGCAGAGTTGAGTATGGCAGCCATTACAAAAGAGAAAGTGCTAGAAAAGCTAAAAGGTCTAAAAATTGATAAATCTCCTGGCCCCGATGGGCTAGAGTTCTGAGGGAGGTGGCTGAGGAAATAGGGGCGGCGTTGGTTGTGATCTTTCAAAAGTCACTGGAGTCAGAGAAAGTCCCAGATGATTGGAAAGTCACTGTTGTAGCCCCCTTGTTCAAGAAAAGATCACAACAAAAGATGGAAAATTATAGGCCGATTAGCCTAACCTCGGTTGTTGTTAAAATTCTAGAATCATCGTTAAGGATGAGATTTCTAAATTCTTGGAAGTGCAGGGTCAGATTAGAACAAGTCAGCATGGATTTAGTAAAGGGAGGTCATGTCTGACAAACCTGTTAGAATTCTTTGAAGAGGTAACAATTAGGTTAGACCAGGGAAATCCAGTGGATGTTATCTATCTAGACTTCCAAAAGGCCTTTGATAAGGTGCCTCACAGGAGGCTGCCGAGTAAGGTGAAGGCTCATGGTATTTGAGGTGAGCTACTGGTATGGATTGGGGATTAGCTGTCTGACAGAAGGCAGAGAGTTGGGATAAAAGGTTCTTTTTCAGAATGGCAGTGGGTGACAAGTGGTGTCCTGCAGGATTCAATGTTGGGGCTGCATCTGTTCACTTTATATATTAATGATCTGGATGAAGGGACTGGGGGCATTCTAGCGAAGTTTGCCGATGATACGAAGTTAGGTGGACAGGCAGGTAGTACTGAGGAAGTGGGGAGGCTGCAGAAGGATCTAGACCGTTTGGGAGAGTGGTCCAGGAAATGGCTGATGGAATTCAATGTGAGCAAATGCGAGGTCTTGCACTTTGGAAAAAAGAATACAAGCATGGACTACTTTCTAAACGGTAAGAAAATTCATAAAGCCAAAGTACAAAGGGATCTGGGAGTGCTGGTCCAGGATTCTCTAAAGGTTGACTTGTAGGTTGGGTCCGTGATTAAGAAATCAAATGTAATGTTGTCATTTATCTCAAGAGGGTTAGAATATAAAAGCAGTGATGTGCTTCTGAGACTTCATAAAGCTCTGGATAGGCCCCATTTGGAGTACTGCGTCCAGTTGTGGGCCCCACACCTCAGGAAGGGCATACTGGCACTGTAGCGTGTTCAGTGGAGATTCACACGGATGATCCCTGGAATGGTAGGCCTAACATACGATGAACGGCTGAGGATCCTGGAATTGTATTCATTAGAGTTTAGAAGGTTGAGGGGAGATCTAATAGAAACTTACAAGATAATGCATGGCTTAGAAAGGGTGGATGCTGGGAAGTAGTTTTGGTTAGACGGGGAGACTAGGACCCATGGGCACAGCCTTAAGATTAAAGGGAGTCAATTTAGATCGAAAATGAGGAGACATTTCTTCAGCTAGAGAGCGGTGGGCCTGTGGAATTCATTGCCAAAGAGCGCAGTGGAGGCTGGGACGTTAAATGTCTTCAAGGCAGAAATTGATAAATTCTTGATCTTGCAAGAACTAAGGGCTACAGGGAGAGTGCAGGTAGGTGGCATTGAAATTCCCATCAGCCATGATTAAATGGCGGAGTGGACTCGATGCGCCAAATGGCCTTACTTCCACTCCTATGTCTTCTGGTCTATTGGAAATGGCCTCCTTCTTCAAAGACCACAACTTTCCCTCCCACATGGTCAATTATACCCTCCAGCGCATCTCCAACCTCAAAACCCACCCTTCCAATCTCAACGAGGACAGAACCTCCTGGTCCTCACCTTCCATCTCCACCAACCTCCGGATATATTACATCATCTTCCGTCATTTCCGCCACCTATAAACAGACCCCACCACCAGTGATATATTTCCCTCCCCACCCCTATCTGCATTCCGGAGAGACCATTCCATCAGCCCACCACCATCTCCCCCTTCCCTCCTGGCACCTTCCCCTGCCACCACAAGAATTACAAAACCTGCACCCACACCACCCCTCTCACCTCCCTCCAAGGCCCCAAAGGAACCTTCCACATTCAACAGAGATTTACCTGTACTTCCACACACATCATTTCCTGTCTCCGTTGCTCCCGATGTGGTCTTCTGTACAGTGGAGAGACAGGAAGCCTACTTGCAGAACGTTTCAGAGAACATCTCCAGGGCATGCACTAAACAACCCCACCGCCCTGTGGCCGAACACTTTAACTCCCCATCCCACTCCCCCAAGGACATGCAAGTGCTGGGCGTCCTCCATCACCAAACCCTAATCACCCAACACCTGGAGGAAGAAGGCCACATCTTCCACCTTGGGACCGTCCAACCACACAGAATCAATGTGGATTTCATCACTCTCCTCATTCCCCCTCCCCCCATCTTATCCCAGATCCAACCTTCCAACTTGGCACTATCCTACCTGTCCATCTTCCTTCCCACCTATCAGCTCCATTGCCTTCTCCCCCACCTTAATTTACCTATCGCATTCCCAGCTATCTTAACCCCAGCCCCACCCACCTCCCATTTATCTCTCAGCCCCCTTGGCCCACAAGCCTCATTTCTGATGAAGGGCTTATACCCAAAACGTCGATTCTCCTGCTCCTTGGATGCTGCCTGACCTGCTGTGCTTTTCCAGCACCACACTCTCAACTCTGATCTCCAGCATCTGCAGGCCTCACTTTCTCCTCTTTTATTTCGCTCACCCTTGTTTTGGGAATACTGTGTGACTATTATACAACAAGATGTTCAATCGTGATCTGTTGTGACCAGTAATCCTCATTGGCTGCACCAAAGGTTTTGTGAGTAACCATCACTTCCTCACTCCCCTCCCACTGTCCTGTGTTCCCAATCAAGAAAGGCCACGGTTTTAATTTCTACTCAGTGCTGAGTCCGTTAAACTCAATTGAAGGGATAACACTTGGGTAGCCTAACTGCTGGGAAAGTACTGTATTTGAATTAAGGCAAGGAATTTAATGGGTGCAAAGTCCCACATAGACCTGTGGTGTAATCTAGAACGTGAAGTCACAGATTTAGGCCAAAAGAGAAATGGGGAGGAACTAATTCTCTCGTCAATCTGTGGAATTCACTGCTCCAGCGTGTGGTGGATGCTGGGACATGGAATAAGTTTAAAAAGGAGATAGACATATTTTTAACTGGTTGAAGCGTTATGGGGAGGAGGCAGGAAAAGGGAGTTGAGGCCAATATGAGATCAGCCATGATCGTATTAAATAGCGGAGCAGGCTCACGGGAGAGGAATAACATCCTAGTTATGAGGTTATTAGCTTATGTTCTGAGACGATAAGACGTAGGAACAGAAGTAGCCTCAGGCGACTGACTGTGTGGAGTTTGCATCCTCCCACAGTCCAAAGATGTGCAGGGTCAGGTGAATTGGCCATGCTAAATTGCCCATAGTGTTAGGTAAGGGGTAAATGTAGAGGTATGGGTGGGTTGCGCTTTGGCGGGGCGGTGTGGACTTGTTGGGCCGAAGGGCCTGTTGCCACACTGTAATGTAATCTAATCTAAAGTAGCAAAGGAGCACCAAGGGTTATGGACAGAAAGTGCAGTGACAATTATCAGATCAACCATGATCTCACTGAATGGCCAAGTGGACCCATGGGTTGAATAGGCCTTCTTCTGCTCCTCTGCCTTGTGGTTTAAGTAGGCCATTCAGCCCATCGAGTCGGCTCCATCATTGTGAGTTGTGCCTGATCTGACAATCCTCAACTCCACTTTCCTGTCTTTTCCCTCTAACACTTGATCCCATTACTGATTAAAAACCTATCCACCTCTGCCTTGACTATTCTTCGTGACCCAGCCTCGATGGCCCTCTGTGCAAACAAATTCCCAAGCTTCACAACCCTCTGAGAGAAGAAATTTCTCCTCATCGCCGCCTTGAATGGGTGACTCCTTATTCTGAGAGGGCGTCCCTCTAGTCCAAGGCTCTCGCACCAATGGGAAGCAACCTCTCCACATCTACCCTGTCAAGCCCTGACGTAGTTGAATAATCTGACATTAACATGGGCTGCACAGAATCTACACTGTTTGGAAAGGAGGTGGGAGGGGAAAAAGTGTCAATTCAAAAGGCCTTCTTAATCCCACAGTCTCGCTTTCTTTCACCAAATGATTCCGGAGAAAAAAACTCATTACGTATAAATTCCTTGGTCACTAAACCTGCACACATCACAAGCTGTATTTTCTTTAAGCGTTTACATTTGTCTAAATAAATCATGACTTTTATATATTTTTATTCCTCGCCCTATCCCACTAAATCCCACATTGCTTATTGGTCTTCTGTACTAGATCAGGAACTAGCCCAGAGGATGTCCATGCCAACGTCAATCCTCATATAGTTCCTTTGGAGTTCACACTCCAGGTATTAACTATTTATAATCATTAAATATTGACTTAACCAAAAATTCTATATTTATGGATTGGCGTAGCTCAAGTCAATGTGGGAATCTCTATCCATGGGACACAGAAGCTTTTCAGAGCAAGTTTCTTTGTGCTCACAGCTAGCTTGTAGTCTCTACAAACAGAGATCCCTACAAACCAAATAAACGAAAAAGAATCCTAAATCTTAGAATCCCTACTGTGTAAAAGCAGACCATTCGGCCCAGCAAGTCCACACTGACCCTCCGAAAAGTATCCCATCCAGATCCAACCCCACATTTCCCATGATTAATCTACCTAGCCTACACACTATGAGGCAATCTAGCACGGCCAATTCAACTAACCTGCACATCTTTGGACTGTGGGAGGAAACCCATGCAGACACGGGGAGAATGTTCGACTCCGCACAGTCACACGAGGTGGAATTGAACCCGGGTCCCTGGCACTGTGAGGCACCATACTGCCCCTTTCTGTCCTTTATTAGAATTGGATTAGATTAGATTATTTACAGTGTGGATACAGGCCCTTCGGCCCAACAAGTCCACACCGACCCGCCGAAGAGTAACCCACCCAGACCCATTTCCCTCTGACTAATGCACCTAACACTACGGGCAATTTAGCATGGCCAATTCACCCGACCTGCACATCTTTGGACTGTGGGAGAAAACCAGAGCACTCGGAGGAAACCCACACAGACACAGGGAGAATGTTCAACTCTGCACAGACAGTCACACGAGGTGGAATCGAACCCGGGTCCCTGTCACTGTGAGGCACCATACTGTCCCTTCCTGTCCTTTATTAGAATTAGGATCTCCAGTTTTGACATTTATTGTTCCATATTCCTCAACAGGAAATACAGAGGTTATCTACACAATGGGTCCAAAAGCAGAAAGGACCAGATCAGGCTAAGACTACTTTGTCAGATTTATTGACTGTTGTAATAGGAACACAGAAACATAGAAAATGGGTGCAGGAGAAGGCCATTCGGCCCTTTGAGACTGCACCACCATTCAGTATGATCATGGCTGATCATGCAATCTCAGTATCCCACTTTGTCTCCAGACCCCTTGATCCCTTTGACTACAAGGACCACACCCAGCTCCATCTTGAATATATCTAACAAACTGGCCCTAACAGCTTCCTGTGGGAGAGAGTTCCACAGGTCCACAGCTTCCAGAGTGAAGAAATCCTTCCTCATTTCAGTCCTGAATGACATACCCCTTATTCTTAGGCTATGACCCCTAGTTCTGGACTTCCCTAACATCGGGAACATTCTTCCTGCATCTAGCCTGTCCAGCCCCATGAGGATTTTATACGTTTCTATAAGATCCCACCCCCCCCCCCTCAATCTTCTAAATCCCAGCAAGTCCAAGCCCAGTCAATCCACACTTTCTATATAGAAGCAAAAATACACCCAAGGGATACTGAAACAGCAAATTTGCACAACATCTGAACAAGTCTGTTTATTTAGGTAAAATAAGAAAACAAGAAAATAAAGTTTAAAATGTTTGCCGTTACTTTCACTAAGTTCTGGGTGAACCTTTTGATTGGTAATAACAGCAGAATATTCTGCTGCACTTCCCTTTCACTCCATATGGAAGGTCAAGTGGCTGCAAAGTTTTTAAAGACTCCAAGTAATTCTCTTAGTCATAAGGTTCTGCCATATTTTTACTCATCCACCAAGGAGTTCTGGAGAAGTCAGTTTATATTTTGATGGCGTTTGGTTCATGAGCGTTTAGTCCCCAGAAAAAAAGTGACAGTTGAGACGCAGAATTGCCTGCACACAAAAATATCTTCCCCTGACGAAGGCGCAGCGCTCTGAAAGCTTGTGATTTCAAATAAAGCTGTTGGACTGTAACCTCTGACTTTGTCCACCCCAGACCAACACCAGCATCTCCACAACACTCAAAAGTATTACAACAGTTGGAGATAAGATCAACAAGTACAATCTGATTTTACAAAAATAACGCTTCTTTAATTCAATTTTTTTACTTACCAATTCTCAGCCCGCTTTCCTGATGGTGTTGAGTCCTTAGTAGGGTGAGTATCCCAATCCTTTGCTCAAGGGATTAAAGATTCAGAGATAGGTCGGCATGTTCAACTGTGTGGGGCTTCACTGACCAGGAATCCAATCTTTTCTAGCTTCCTTAATATCCTTTCCGTCTCCCTAATCTGGAGAAGCCGAGAACATAGCAGCAATCTTTCATCCACTCCAGCTGAGGCCAGTTCACAAGGCATGGACCAGGAACAGAATCCAATTCTACATTTCTTGGTTCAGCATTGCCAAATAGCAAATTTCCAGAATTGGGCCCATGGAATTTATTTCTTACATCAAATTTCCTGTTGAATGTATTGTTTATTATATATATTAATGTATATTTAAAGTATAGATCACTCACCTCTTTCCAAATGAATAACGTGAAAGCAATGGAACTAATCCCGTGGGTGTAATTTAACTCTACACATAAGCAGAGAGAGTTTCCACTGAGAAAATCTTCAACTTCATTCAGAGCTTGTTACCGTATATACTCATGCATATGCCTACTCAATATATAAGTTTGCCCTAGTGAAGAAAAATCAAATTCACCAGGATTAGGTTAGGGTTACAAATTAAAATGCATCAGTTTCCTTTTTGGACTGAAGTGCTACTACTCTCCACAGTCTGAAAATCACCATAATCCTGGACAGCCTCCATGGACTACTCTCATTCAAATCATAGAGTCGCCAAAGTGTGGAAGCAGACCATCTGGCCCATCAAGTCCACACCGCCTCTCTCAATAGCATCTCACCCACACTCACTCCCATGCCCCCTTTATCCTTGCATGCCCCATGCCTAATTCCCCTAACCTGCACATCTTTGGACTGTGGGAGGAAACTGGAGCACTCAGAGGAAAGCCATGCAGTCGGTCAGCCAAGGCTGGAATATAACCCTGGTCCCTGGCGCTGTGAGACAGTGTTGAACACTGAGCCACCATGCTACCCTAGAGGGAGGCAGCAAAGGATTTTTTTTGAAAAGTCACGGTGCCCTCCACTGATTCAGGAACTGACCCCTCACTTTTGGCATCAGACTATGCGGCAATCAGCTGTACAAGCTAACCAACCCTTTCCATTAGTTATACTCCCAGTACTTCCTTGATTGACAGTGATAATGCTCTCCTACACAATAGATTTCGAGCCTGAAATTAGACATGTCCTTTACATGGGTTGTCTTTGAGAATAATGGCTTACGTGGATATGAGGTCATGAGGACAGCAGGGAGTGGAAAATGATTCATATTCTTGAGCAAGCGTGACAGAAATTGGGGATTTAAATTCAGGGTGGGGGAGGGGTTTAATCTAACCTTCTTGAGTGACCTCATGAAAAGGAGTTGGCAATGAGATAACACGGATGTTAGCTGCCAGTATGAAAACTAAAATGACTCTTAGCGCAATAAATGGGAACTATTGCTCTGGACTTGTGACCTTATTACTTCTCAGCATTATCGCTGTCAATCAAAGCAGTTCTATCAGGGAATGGAACTTTGTGCTGGGGAGGGTGATATCGAAGAGTAATTTTCCATAGATCACTAAGCATAATTGAAACAGAGATAATGGGTGATATCAGAGGGAATGCATAGGAATGAAATCAATCAAGGAGATTTATATAAACAGTTCATTGTAATCCAGCTGAGCAAGGGATCTGAGATCTGTATCAGCAAGACAGTGATCTCCTTTACAGAGGAGATTCACCAGGATGGTGTCTGGGCTGGAGAACATTAGCTCTGAGGAGAGATTAGATAGGCCGAGGCTGTTATCCTTCGAGCAGAGAAGGCTGATGGAGGGGAATCTAATTGAGGTGTACAAGATTATGAGGTAGAAAGGAAGAAACTTTTTGCCTTAGTGCAGGGATCAAGGTTGGAAAAGGTTATAAGAGATAGGATTTATAATCATCTAGAAAGGAAGAATTTGATTAGGGATAATCAACACAGTTTTGTGAAGGGTAGGCCGTGCCTCACAAACGCTATTGAGTTCTTCGAGAAGGTGACAAAACAGGTGGATGAAGGTAAAGTGGTTGATGTGGTGTATGTGGACCTCAGTAAGGCGTTTGATAAGGTTCCACACGGTAGGCTATTGCACAAAATAGAGTTTCGGGGTGGAGGTGATTTAGTGGTTTGGATCAGAAATTGGCTAGCTGAAAGAAGGCAGAGGGTGGTGGTTGATGGGAAATGTTGATCCCGGAGCTCAGTTACCAGTGGTGTCCTGCAAGGATCTGTTTTGGGGCCACTGCTGTCTGTCATTTGTATAAATTATCTGGATGTGGGCGTAGAAGGATGGATTAGTAAATTTGGGGTTGACACTAAGGTAGGCAGAGTTGTAGATAGTGCCGAAGGATGTTATGGGTTGCAGAGGAACATAGATAAGATGCAGAGCTGGGCTGAGAAGTGGCAAATGGAGTTTAATGCGGAAAAGTTACTTCGGAAGAAGTAACAGGAATGCAGAGTACTGGGCTAATGGTAAAATTCTTGGCAGTGTGGATGAACAGAGAGATATTGGTGTCCAGATGCATCAATCCCCGAAAGTTGCCACCGAGGTTGATAGAATTGTCAAGAAGCTATATGGTGTGTTGGTGTTTATTGGTAGGGGGATTGAGTTTCGGAGCCACAGCTGTACAAGGCACTGGTAAGGCCGCACCCGGAGAATTGCATACAGTTCTGGTCACCGCATTATAGGAAGGATGTGGAAGCTTTGGAAAGGGTTCAGAGGAGATTTACTAGGATGTTGCCTGGTTATGGAAGGAAGAACTTACAAGGAAAGGCTGAGGGAACTAAGACTGTTTTCATTGGAGAGAGGAAGGTTGAGCGGTAACTTAATTGAGACATATAAGAAAATCGGAGGGTTAGATAGGGTGGACAGTGAGAGCCTTTTCCCTCGGATGGTGAAGGCTAACACGAGGGGATATAGCTTTAAATTGAAGATGATAGATTTAGGACAGATATCAGGGGTAGTTTCTTTACTCAGAGAGTAGTCGGGGCGTGGAACGGCCTGCCTGCAACAGTAATAGACTCGCTGACGCTAAGGGCATTTTAATGGGCATTGGACATACATATGGATTATAATGGACCGGTGTAGGTTAGATGGGCATCAGATTAATTTCACAGGTCGGCGCAACATTAAGGGCCAAAGGGCCTGTACTGCGCTGTAACCTTCTATGTTCAATAACCAGAGGCGTATTCAAGACAAGAATTTAAGGAAGGGTCCTTTTTTTCCGCCAGATGGTCTGGAGCACATTGCCTGAAAGACATGAAGTATTGCAACATCTAAGAAATCTTTAGATGATCACTTGAAGCACCATAGCATTAGAGGCTATGGGCCAAGTGATTAGATTCGATTCCCTACAGTATGGAAACAGGCCCTTAGGCCCAACAAGTCCACACTGACCCCCTGAAGAGTAGCCCACCCAGATCCATTCCTTTACTCTATAGTTACGCCTGACTCATGCACCTAACACTATGGGCAATCTAGCATGGCCAATTCCCCTGACCTGCAGGTCTTTGGAGTGTGGGGGGAAACCGGAGCTCCCGGAGGAAACCCACGCAGACACGGGGAGAACGTGCAAACTCCACACAGACAGTCAGCCGAGGGAGGGAATCAAACCCAGGTCTCTGCCGCTGTGAGGCAGCAGCGCTAACCTCACTGAGCCCCCGTGTCATGCCCAAAGAGACAAAGTGCTTGATGACCAGCATAACCACAATGGGCCAAAGGGCCTCTTTCTGTGCTGTAAAACTCTGTGATTCTGTTTGGCTTGGTGTGCTCCACCCACGAGCAATGGGACACAACAAGGAGGCAACCCCTAACTCAGAATCCTTGGACAGTACCATCAACATCGAAAATTATGAACGGAATAGATAAAAGTAGAGAGGATGTTTCCACTGGCGGGTGAAACTAGGACAAGAGGGCATCGCCTCAAGATTAGAGGGACCAGATTTAGGACTGAATTGAGGAAGAACTTCTTCACCCAGACAGTGGTAAATCTGTGGAATTCCTCGCTCAGTGAAATAGTTGACGCTACTTCAGTAAACGTTTTTAAAGCAAAGACATTGTTTTTGAACGATAAAGGAATTAAGGGGCATGGTGAGAGCGCGGGTAAGCGAAGCCGAGGTCATGAAAGGATCAGCCATGATCCTATTGAATGGTTGAACAGGCTCGATGGGCCGGATGGCCTACTTCCTGCTCCGAGTTCTTCTGGTCTTCCGTAACCCACATCCTCAAATCGGTTAGAAAGGGGAAAGGCGGCAGGTTCTCTGGGGAACGCCACTGGCTGCAAATCCTGACTTGGAAACATAGCAATGTGCCCTTCAGGGTCTACGTCCGGTCACTCCCTGCTATAACAGCACCGTGGGCGGACCTACAGCACGAGGACTGCCGCGGTTCAAGAAGGCAGCTCAGCTCGACCTGTGCTGGGCAAATAAACAGTGCCCACATCCCATGAAAATATCAGTAAAACTACCACAGCCAGTGCAGGGATAGATTCTGAATTGTTGCCCATTTAGCCAAGTGAGCTTCCCAGCCCTGAGCACAGAGGAACCAATTATAAATCAGTAAAAATCATGATGTTCAGCAGCCTGTTTGCCACCTGCTAGAGTCATTGAGTCATAGCACACAGAAGCAAACCCTTTGGTCCAACTTGTCCATGCCGACCAGATATCTGAAGTTAATCCAGTGCTAATCCATGGCAGCACGGTGGCTCAGTGGTTAGCACTGCTGCCTCACAGCACCAGGGTCCCAGGTTCAATTCCCGCCTCAGGCGCCTGTCTGTGGAGTTTGTACATTCTCCCCGGGTCTGTGTGGGTTTCCTCTGGGTGCTCCGGTTTCCTCCCACAGTCCAAAGATGTGCAGGTCAGGTGAACTGGCCATGCTAAATTGCCTGTAGTGTTAGGTGCGTTAGTCATGAGGGAAATGGGTCTGGGTGAGTTACTCTTCGGAGGGTCGGTGTGGACTTGTTGGGCCGAAGGGCCTGTTTCCACACTGTAGGGAACCTAATCTAAGTTCAAATTGCTATAATTTCACTGTCAATGGGTAGAACGTGCCTACAATCCTCAAGCTTCTGTGTCCAAGCCCCACCTTAGGACTCAAGTTGAACAGTCAAAGCTGACACTGAGGGTGTGCTGGACTGCCGATGGAACGGTCTTCCAGATGAGAAGAAGCCCCATTTTCCTCCCGGGACCCCACTGAAAGAGCCCATGTCTGGTGCTGTGTCGTGTGGTCCCCAGGCGCATGAACCAATTCCAATTTTGCACTCAGACAAACAGCTCTTCATCGAAAGTGTTCTTCAGATTTTACTCCATGTGCTGCAGACTGATACATTACAGCTCAGCGGCTGCAGTGCAGCGGTGACAGTGTCACACCGGATACATGCTCACATGACTATTAGTTCCTGAGTCTTTCCGAATGATACAACATTCCCTCTTTCTTTCTATAGAAGATGGCTCTGGGTCACTATAACTGTCCATTTGTTACATTATTACACCTGGACGAGATTATTAATAATTGACTTTTATCATTTAAACTTAACACGCACTCATAAACAATAAAAGCAAATTATGCAGGATATAGATTCATAGAGCTATAAAACCCTCCAGTTCAACTCATCCATGCTGGCCAGATATCCTAAATTAATCTAGTCCCATTTGTCAGCATTTGGCCCATATCCCTCTAAACCCATCCTATTCAGATGTCATTTAAATGTTGTGATTGTACCAGCCTCCACCACTTCCTCCGGCAGCTCATTCCATACACGTACCACCCTCTGCATGAAAAAGTTGCCCCTTAGGTCCCTTTTAAGTCTTTCCCATCTCGTCTTAAAGCTATAGTTTTTAGTTTTGGACCCCCTACGTGGGGAAAAGACCTTTACTATTCATCTTATCCACGCTCCTCATGAACTTATAAACCTCTATAAGGTCACCTCTTGTTCTCCACCACTTATGCTGAAAATTAAAATAAAATAGACATCTGAAACGATCACAAAGTGCATGGTTTAGTTTAGATTAGTTTGATTTAGTTTAGTTTATTATGCTTGCATTCACTGTTCAGACCCATGAGTATAAGAGCTGAGACATTATGTTGACGTTGTACAGGACATAGATGAGGCCTCTGGTCTGGTCGCCCTGTTATAGGAAGGACATCAACAAACTGGACTTGATTCAGAAGGGATTTACCAGGATGTTGCTGGGAATGGAGGGTTTGAGCTATAAAGAGGGGCTGGATAGGCCGGGACTTTTTTCACTGGAGCACAGGAGGTTGAGGGGTAATCTTTAGCGGTTTATACAATCATGAGGGGCATAGGTAAGGTCAATGGCAAGTGTCTTTCCCTAGGATGGGGATTTCAAGAACTCGAGACCGTATTCTTAAGGTGAGAGGAGAAAGAGTTTAAAAAGACATGAGTGGCAATTTCTTTTACACAGAGATTGGTTCGTGTGTGGAATGAACTTCCAGATGAAGTGGTGGGTGCGGATAGTTACAATGTTTAAAAGATGTTTCGATAAGATCATGAATAAGGAATGTTTGGAGGGATATGGCCCAAGCATACGCAGGTGGGACTAGTTAAATTTAGGATTATGGTTGGCCTGGATTAGTTGGATTGAAGGATCTGTTTCTATGCTGTATGATTCTGTGACTCTATGCTAGAGAAACTCAGCGGGTCTGGCAGCATCTGAGAAAAGAGAAACAGAGTTAATGTTTTTATTCATTCACGGGACGTGGCTGGGTCAGCATTTATTGCACATCCCCGATTGCCCAGGGTCAAGATTCAACCACATTGCCATGTGGTCTGGAGTCCCGTTTAAGACAGACTGGGGAAGGATACTTGCGAATGAGATGAACTTTTCTCCTGACAGTTGGCCACCGTTTCATGGTCATCATCAGGTTCGCTATTGAACTCCAATTCCAACATCTGCAATGCTGGGAATTGAACCTGAGTTCCCAAGACACCAGCAGGGTCTCTGGATACAGAGTCTAGCAAATAATATCACTTGGCCACCACCTCACCCTGTTCAATGAGAATTCTGAGGAGAAGACATACCAGACTTAAAATATTCACTCGGTTCCTGTTTCCATGCTCGCTAAGAGCCTTTCAGTGTTTTAGTTTTCTCAAAAACAGTATATGCCAGTGGACTATCAATAAAATATTGTGCCTCCATTTGGCATTAATCGGTTTCAGTGGTGAACAGCACAGGGCTTCACTGCACATAGGGAGCGGGGGCAGGGACACTGCACAGGGGGAC
>NC_057748.1:10416427-10536470 GCF_004010195.1 Chiloscyllium plagiosum | reverse complement strand
GAAAGTGAATCAAAGGTGATGTGGGGGATAAAGCTTTCTCACGCAGTGAGTAGTTAGGGTATGACAGCCTGGAAAAGTGGGAGCAGCACGGTCAATTGAGGCATTGAGGAGGGCAATATTTGGACAGAACTCATGCGCAAAGATCCAGGGAAAAAGCAGGAGGTCGTTCTTGGTAATGATGCCCTTTTGAAGAGCTGCTATAGACACGTGGGCTGATTAGCCAGAAAAGGATGGCAATTTCCTTCCCCTAAAGGACATTAGTGAACCAGATGGGTTTTTCCTCACAATTGACAACAGGTTCATTAAACTCTTAATTCCAGATTCTCATTGAAATCAAATGCTATCATTTGCTATGGCAGGATTTGAACCAGGGTCCCCAGAACATTATCTGAGTCTCAGGAATAATAGTTCAGCGATAATACCACTCAGCCATTGCCTCCCTATAATATGGAGTATAAAAGATGGAGTTAAATAGAATACAACAAAGATCCTTGAGTTGGGTCTGAGAAAATGAAGGAATCGCTCACCGCTCCTGGTGGCGCAGTTGGCCTCTGATTGATCTGCAGCTCTCAGGGGGTTGGGAATACCCCACCTCCCTCCCCCTCAACACGCACCATCCAACACCCCTACCTGATTACACGGAAGCAATGTTGCTTAGGTTAGCATGGAAGGACTGATGTTGGTCCGTCCAGCTGAACCAGAGAACTCAAGTGGCCTCAGGGCATCTCCTGGGGAGGATTGTAGGGAGCGCTGCTCCTTGAGCAGTAGTTGGAGGTAGGGGGTGGAATGACACCAATTGCTGGAACCACGTGCTGCATTGTTTTGAAGGAGAATCGAAAAGGTTGTGGTGGTGGCCACGTTTGTATTTATTCCTCAATCAATGTCACAACAGAATTTCTGTCTGTTATCAAATAGGTGTTTGTGGGATCTTACTGTGTATACATTGGCTGTATATTACAGCAGCAGCTACATTTCAAAAAGCATTGCTTTGCTTGTTGAGACACTGCGTGGTGATGTCACTTTGTCAGTGCAAATCGCTTTTTCATGCTTTTAACTTGGATCCGTTTACATGTCCCCTTCTCTGCGGTTGGGTTAGTTCAGTTGGCTCGCAACTCATTGTACCCACAGCCATGGGTTCAATTCTCATAGCAGTTGAGCTGACCACAAAGGCCCTACCTTCTCGATCTCACCTGAGGCGTGGTGACCTTCAGGTTAAATTCTCTTTCTTTCTGTGTGTCTCTCTCTCTCTCTCTCTCTAATAAGACAGCAGTTCTGTGGAATGATGTTAAAAATCACACAACACCAGGTTATAGTCCAACAGGTTTAATTGGAAGCACACTAGCTTTCGGAGCGACGCTCCTTCATCAGGTGGTAGACCAGGTTGGACTCTATCCTGGTGCTGTGTGATTTTAACTTTGTACACCCCAGTCCAACACCGGCATCTCCAAACATGACTACTGTGGAATGATGACACCTTTACCTATTTCCTTCTGTCCCTGTTCAGCACAAGCAACACTCTACGTCTTCCCAGATGAGAGTGAGGGATCCATATTTAAACAGTTCGACTGTCTGTGCTCTCTGCAGAAGCCCATTGGCTGATTTTTCAGCATTTTGTGTTTGTTCCAGTCCCGCATTTTATTTTTTAAAAACCGGTTCCAGCCTGCTCACAAAACCCTCATACATTTTCTGACTGCAGCCGGCTGGGGTTTGGCGGTGGAAGTTGGGTGACCGGGTCCCCGCAGCGTGGCGTTTGACCCAAAGACAGAAAGATGGCGGCAGGGAGAGGGCCGCTTCCGAGACCTGGTGGGGTCTTCCAGAATTGGTGGCCGACTTGTCAAGTCAGCATTGGTTGTGGTGAAGTTCCTGTGAAGTAAGAAACTTTGTGGGTTGCAAGAAAAGGGGAAAACAGTGAGGATAAATCAACCTTTAAAAGAAAATTTAACTTATGCGTACCTGAGGAAATCTGCGGTGAAGACATTTGCTCCACTGGAAGAACCCTCTTCAGTCAGTGAAGAAACCTGTGATAAAGAAGCTTTTCGAGGGCTCCTGCTCCTGTTACGGTGCATAAACAAACACTAACATCCTGCTGGACCCAAAGCAAACCAAGCGTACTGCCAAGGACATGACAAACACTGAAAGCACTCACTGTTAAGGCACTGTTTGAGCAGTGTATAGGTGCAAGAGTTTACAGAACTATCCACACGTTTCCAGAATAAATTGAGCTCCCACAGCGTTTTAACATTTTGCCTTTTTTTAGCTGCAAAACATGAAAATCTCTCAAGAGGTTAAAAGGAGAAAAATGTGAATGCTGAGAATCTGAAACTAGCGCAGAATTCTACGGTAATGTCACTTGCTGAATAGTCCAGGAAATGATCTGGGGGGCAGGGGCTCAAGGTCCACCATGGGAGCTGGTGGGATTTCAATCCAATTAAGAGATCTAACATCTTGTAAAGGTGGCTACAAAGCTAGCATCAATGGCTTTTTAAAACCAACCTAGTTCACCGGTGTCATTTAGGGAAGGCAATCTGCTACTCTTACCCAGTCTGACCTATATGTGGCTACAGAAGGAGATGTGTAATAGTCTCTACTCTCCCCCCCACTGCCACTTCGAGGGTAGCGTGTGGTGGTACACAGATTCCAGGCATCCATGAAGGATCTGATGGGCAGCACCCTTCTCAACATCAGCCAAACGATGTCTTGGTGGCTGTTGGAAAGTTGTGATGACTTTGGCAGTCTGCTCAGGGAACAACTTGACAAGATCCACCCTGTCCTTTTCCCACAGGGTCTCAAGGTCGCTACGTGCTGACCACTCCCTGATGGACTTGTGGTCAAAGATATTTCTCTTTACAAATTTCTGCACAAAGGACGGGTCATATGGTACAGTCTAACTACTTGCAGCGTTCCATGGCAACAAGGCCAGACCCATCCTTTGCAACACGGCGGACATGTAGAACCTCAGTAAGTAGCGACACTTGGTGTTTGCGTACCGAGGGTCTATGCACAACTTGATGCAGCCGCACACAAAGGCGGCCATCAGGATGAGGGCAGTATTGGGTACGTTCTTCCCCCCACTTTACCCAGAGCTGCAAAGACAGTCTGGAGAAAGATCTAATGGTTTTTGTCAGGGTTCGTCCCAGGCAGCTCCATGATGTGGGACTCTGTGCTCTATGGTCTGTTCCCCGTGACACACACGAAGGCAAACAGCAATTGTCCTGGAGGACCATCAACTTGGTGAAATGAGTTGGTCTTCCAAAACAAGGAGTTGACCTTTGACTAAGTCATAGAGTCATAGAGATGTACAGCATGGAAACAGACCCTTTGGTCCAACTTGTCCATGCTGACCAGATATCCCAACCCAATCTAGTCCCACCTGACAGCACCCGGCCCATATCCCTCCAAACCCTTCCTATTCATATACCCATCCAAATGCCTTTTAAATGTTGCAATTGTACCAGCCTCCACCACTTCCTCTGGCAGCCCATTCCACACATGCACCACCCACTGTGTGAAAAAGTTGCTCCTTAGGTCCTTTTGATATCTTTCCCCTCTCACCCTAAACCTATGCCCTCTAGTTCTGGACTCCCCCACCCCAGGGAAAACACTTTTTCTATTTCCCCTATCTATGCCCTTCATAATTTTATAAACCTCTATAAGGTCACCCCTCAGCCTCTGACGTTCCAGGGAAAACAGCCCCAGCCTCTTCAATCTCTCCCTATAGTTCAGACCCTCCAACCCTGGCAACATCCTTGTAAATCCTTTCTGAACCCTTTCAAGTTTCACAACATCCTTCCGATAGGAAGGAGACCAGAATTGCCCGCAATATTCCAACAGTGGCCTAACCAATGTCCTGTACAGCCGCAACATGACCTCCCAACTCCTGTACTCAATACTCTGACCAATAAAGGAAAGCATACCAAACGCCTCCTTCACTATCCTATCTACCTGCGACTCCACTTTCAAGGAGCTATGACCCTGCACTCCAAGATGTCTTTGTTCAGCAACATTCCCTAGGACCTTACCATTAAGTGCATAAATGTATAAGTGCTAAGGTTTGCTTTCCCAAAATGCAGCACCTCGCATTTATCTAAATCTGCCACTCCTCAGCCCATTGGCTCATCTGATCAAGATCCCGTTGTGATCCAAGGTAACCTCCTTCCCTGTCCAGTACATCTCATGTTGCGGAATGGCACATTCCAAGGTCCAGGACTATGTGGTGAAGGACACAGTAGAGCTTGGGGCAGTGAGGATAAACCACCGTCTGAGGTCTTTCAGCCAAAGTACAATGGGGATCCAATCAGCTATCAGACCCTCCTGGTGCCTCAATGTATGTAAATGGTGTTCTGCACGAGGGAGAAATGCCTTTGGTTTTTGCAACTTGTTGGGCCTGTCGTTAGCCATGCCTCAAACTCTGTTGTCTTCTGAAAGATTATTATTCTCCATAAAAAGGATCATTCCAACACAACTGCAGGAAACGTCAATGTTTTTCTTGATGTGCAAAGACTGTACAGAACGACTTTACTACCTATAGAGGTAGATAAAGTTTTCTTTATGAATAAAGTACATTTTTGCAGTAAGAAATATACATGACTACAACATGGTTGCCTCTTAACTGCCCAGTTCTAACACGAGAGGCCGTGCATTTAAGGTGAAAGGTAGAAAACTCAAAGGAGATGTGAGGGGCAGGTTTCTCACACACACGAGAGTGGTCGGTGCCTGGACCGTGTTGCCAGGGCTGGTGGTGGAAGCTGACATAATAGGGGTGTTTAAGGGATTTTTAGTTAAGCACATGAATAAGCAAGGAATGGAGAGATAAGGACCATGGGTAGGCAGAGGGATTCGGTTAATTTCTTGTCATGTTCGACACAGCATCATGGGCCGAAGGGCCTGTTCCTGTACGGTACTATTTTGGGTTCCATAGTATGGCCGAGCAAGCCACTCACTTCAAGGGCAATTAGGTTGAGGAAGCACTTGCCGCTGAAAGCTGGCCAGAGATGTTCACATTCTATGAATTTATAAAAAAAATTGGACAGCATCTAAGAATAAGGTATTAGTTCATGTGACAGAGAGCTGAGCACAGCACCTACACTGACACTGCCAGTGCAGTGCCAAGGGAATGCTGCACAGTCCGGGCTGTTGCCTTCTGAATGAAATGGCTAACCAATGCCCTGCTTTAGGGGAACTTTAAATATCCCCCACCCACTGTTTTGAAGGAAAGGAGGGCAGCTTCCCCCCCCACACCCCCTCCACTTCAGTTGGCCAATATTTATCCTTCGGCCCACACCAATGAAATATTCTGAAAGGTTCATACACAAAGAAAGGTCAAAACCACAAAGGTTGGAGGGCGCGTTCTCCGGTGTTGGACGTTTTACAATAATCCTACCCTGGCACCTTGCCCATTCTGGTTCACTGGTTAGACAAAAGTAGCTAGATCCCTGGCCTGGTACTCACTACCCTGTTCCTTTCCAGGTAAAGGCCCCTTGAGTGGAGTTGGAAAATAAGAGTGTTTCCCACTTCCAGGAGGGCTTTTCATGGAGGTGCCAGCTTAATTAGAATCTCTATGATGCAAAAGGAGGCCATTTAGCCCATTAAAGTCTGTACTGACCCTCCAAAGTGCATCCCACCCTATCCCTATAACCTCGCATTTACCATGGCTAACGCATCCTTGGATACTACAGGACAATTTAGCATGGCGAATCCATCTAACTTGCACATCTTTGAACTGTGGGAGGAAACCAGAGCACCCGGAGGAAACCCACGCAGAAACAGGGAGAACGTGCAAACTCCATCCAGACTGTCACCCAAGGATAGTATTGAACCCGGGTCCCTGGCACTGTGAGGCAGCAGTGCTAACCACTGAGATACCATGCCACCCAACTGTCTTAACTATTATGAGACAGATTCTACATTCAATTCATGGGAGTGGGGCGGAGGTGTTGCTCAAAGACAGAGGACTTTTGGAGGAATGGCAGGCTGCAAAAGAGAGACAGCACTTCAGCATGGAAGTGAAGTGACCCATCATTCCATTTTTGGTCCAGCAGCTGGGTCGACCCAATGGGAATGGGAGAAGGGGATGAGTTAGGATCCACAGGATGGACTTTGACTGCTCCTGAATCTAGTCCAATAGGGAAGTCCTCCAAGACCCCGAGGAGAGCTGGCGCCATAGCATCCCACAGGATACTTGCCTCCAGGCAACTACACTACCCCCACCTCCCCCCATCCCCCCATCCGTCCAATTCAAAAGACGGTAACATTCCTGCAAAAAAGACAAGCGTTGGCAATGGAGTCAGGAAATGAGCACGTCAGGTAGTGCCAGTGCTTTCAGGCTATACCCAGCTCTGTGCCTGCCTGCCATTGGGCCTAAAAATCCAGGCCTTGATGTTGGCACTGTAGCCTCAAATAAGATCCCTTTGTTTTGCACTGGGCGCATTCTAATACTGTATTAGCCATCAATTTTTCCACAAAACATAAATTTAAATGGGAAGTTCTCAGGGATTTTGTCCAAACTCTTTCTGATTTACCTGGAATGACATGGTACACTGAGGTGAGTCAAGTCGATTGTATATTATTGACATTTGTGACACAATGGAAAAAATAGTGTGTCAGCTTCCAGAAAATTCCACGCCCCAACTAAAAACAGTTTTGCCAAATGTGTTTTCCTGGGAACAGTTGCATTTCTTATTTTGAGAAATCTAGAATTGCCAACGATTCTGGTTTAGTGCACTAACAATAATAAAGGGAAGCTATGTAGCTCCTCTAACTTAGTAAGATGTTCCAAGGTATTACAGGGGAGTTATCACCATCAGCCACAGAAGCAGGAAGAGACCACTCAGCCCCTCAGCTATTCTCTACCATTCAATATAGTCATGATTGATCTGTTTGGATTAAGCATTTGTTCCCATCTATCCCCCATAACTCTGTCTCTTCTTACTCATCAAAAATCTGTCCAACTCAGCCTTGAATATATTTAAAATTCTAGGTGAAAGTGAGGACTGCAGATGCTGGAGATTAGAGTCAAGATTAGAGTGGTGCTGGAAAAGCGCAGCAGGTTAGGCAGCATCCAGGAAAATCGACGTTTTGAGCAAAAGCCCATCAGGATGAAAGGCTGATTCCTGATTAAGGGCTGTTGCCTAAAATGTCGATTTTCCTGCTCCTCGGATACTGCCTGACCTGCTGTGCTTTTCCAGCACCACTCTAATTTATATTTAAAATGCTCTCCACTTCTTCAGTATAGAGAACTAAAGACCCTCTAAAAGATTAAATTCCTTCTCTTCTCTCTTATATTTGAGCAAAATCCTCGCTACTGTCACCATCTATGTTATGTTGCAGTTAAACCAACTGGGATGCCTGGGGTAGTGGTTGCAGCCTCTGATCTGGACTGTTAATCTGGTCAAATCAGGGAGCCCTGGCTGACAGATATAATGAGGTTGTGTTCACTCTGAGTTCTGAGGAAGGGTCACCTGACTTCTCTCCACAGATGCTGCCAAACCTGCTGAGTTTTTCCAGCAATTTCTGTTTTTTGCTTCTGTTCACTCTGAGAACTGGCTCTGAGAGAGCTGGATCAGCATCATGTAGTCTTCACGTGTAAATAAAGGGTGACTCGGTGACGGGATACCGGCTTCTGTGGAGTTCTGGGGTAGTTTCACTGGTGCTAATCCCTCTGCTTGGGGTTCATCTAAATTCCCAATGGTGAAGGACACCCCTCATGACATTTTCAGCAGAAGAGAAGCTCAATCTCGATGCACATTAAGGGTTTATTCTGAATCACTTATTAACCACACCACCTGTCTACCTCCACCTATCATTTACTCCTTGCTACCTACCCCAACCCTTTCTTCTGCAGAAACACCAATCTTTTTCTCACTGCTATCAGTCCTGAGGAACTCAACCCAAAACGTTAACTCTGATTTCTCTCCATAGATGCTGCCAGGCTTGCTGAGCTTTTCCAACAATTTTGTTTCTGATTTCCAGCATCAGCAGTTCTTTTGGTTTCACTTCTTAACTAGTTACATTATATCTGAGATACATGATGGGCTCTTGTGGCATCAAGCTCAACTTAAGAGTAAGAACACATTACTAATGCCAAAACATTGTGGTGCAGACAAAACAGCTCAACCTATCATTTAGGCATTAGTTAGCTCCTCCCAGGAACAGTCCTCAATATTTCAATAAAGGGCAGATCTCATCTTCTGACGTCACTTAACCCTTTCGATAACTGCTTTATATAACATCCTCCATTTTAAAATGGGAGACCCTTGATTCTGAAATCACGTCTCTCATTCTGGATTGCTCCACATGACCATGCACCGTCCCAAGCCCCTCAGAATCTTATGCGTTTCGATCAGATCACCTCTCACTCCTCAAAACTGCAATGAGTACAGGCCTAACTGGCTCAGCCTTTCTTCCAAAGTCAACGAGACACTCCAAGGATCAATCCAGTGAATGTTGACTGAACTGACTATATTGCACATATGTAAGGCCTAATAATCCAGTTCTGGGGACTTGGCTTTTAATTCTACCATAGCCTAATGACAACCATATAACCATTGTTGCAAAACCCCATTTGGCTCCATAATGTCCCTTTAAGAAAGGAAATCTGCTATTCTTACCTGTTCTGGCCTATGTGACTCCAGGCCCACAGCAATGAGTTGTCACTTCACTGACCTCTGGGCAATAAATGATGGCCGAGCCAGCAATGCCCAAATCTCATGAATCGTTTTTTTTTTTAAATTCATTCAACAAGAAGACTAAATTATAGTACATATTATTCTAGTTGCGGTCTCACTAATGCCAACATTCTATTTGTCTTCCTAATTACTTGTTGTACCTGTTTATGACTCATGTACAAGGACACCCAGATCACTCTGTATCAGAGCATTCTGTAATCTTTCTCCATTTAAATAATATTTGACACCGAGCCATAGAAGGAGATTTGAGGGAAAGTGGCCAAAATCATGATCAGGGTATTAGATACAAATCAGCTTCTAAAAGGAGAAAATTGAAGTTTAAGAAGGGAATTACAGAGAGTAGGAGCTGGAACAAGCAAGGCACAGCTGCTTACTGTGAACAATTAAAAGCAGGGACATACAAGATAGCAGAATTATCAAGTAGGGCTAGAAGGAATGACAAAGATCAGGAGGATCTGGGTCTGATTGAGGATGTGAGTGAGTGAATATCAATCTCTGTATGAGTGAGGGAGTTGAAATAACTCCACAGAGGCTGGTATCCCATCACCAAGTCATTCTTTATTGACACGTGGAGAGTCCTTTACACTGATCTAGCTCACTCAGAGTGAACAGGATGTCTGACACTGCTCTTTTTGTAACAGCCCCAATCAGGGATCTCACGTTCTATGAGGTCCACCGGGCTGACCTCATTATGTGAAGTCAGCGGCTAGTTCACAGTCCTGTGCAAAGAGTCCAGGTGTACCTGAAGGATCTCACAGGTAATGCCCTTCTTACCACCAGCCAAGCGATGTCTTGGTGCTTGTTAGAAAGTTCTGGTGATGAGGCATTCTGCCAAATGGCTTTGACAGTCTGTTCAGGGAATAACCCAGCAGGATCCACCCTGTCCTTTTCCCACAGGGTCTCAAGGACACTGTGTGCTGACCACTTCCTGATGGACTTGTGGTCAAAGGTATTTTTCTTTACAAATTTCTCCACAAAGGACAGATGATACTGAACAGTCCAACTACTTGGAGCGTTCCACGGCAATGAGGGCAGGCCCATCCTTCACGACACCAGGGACAGGTAGAACATTAGTACGTAGTGACACTTGGTGCTTGCATTCCGAGGGTCTATGCACAGCTTGATGCACCCACACACAAAGGTGGCCATCAGAGCTTTGCACCTGGTGTCACTGCTGACACAGTCCATTGTAAACCTCCAGATGCAGTGGAAGATGGGTGGGGTAACTGCAACAGTGCAGTTTCAGGGATTGGGCAAATCCACATCACGTTCAACAACTGAGGAAGTGCCTCACACCTGATGACAAGGTTTTTACCTGCAATGGAGAGGGAGCAGTGCTCCCAAAGGTCCAGTTTCTGCATCACCTTGCTGATGCGCGCTTCCTAAGATTAGATTAGATTAGATTAGATTACTTACAGTGTGGAAACAGGCCCTTCAGCCCAACAAGTCCACACCGACCCGCCACCCACCCATACCCCTACATTTACCCCTTTAACCTAACACTACGGGCAATTTAGCATGGCCAATTCACCTGACCTGCACATCTTTGGACTGTGGGAGGAAACCGGAGCACCCGGAGGAAACCCACGCAGACACGGGGAGAACGTGCCAACTCCACACAGTCAGTCGCCTGAGTCGGGAATTGAACCCGGGTCTCTGGCGCTGTGAGGCAGCAGTGCTAACCACTGTGCCACCGTGCCGCCTACCTGCCACCGTGCATGCCCCGGCCATGCTGATCTGAAGGAAGAAGATGGTTCGGTAACGTCATCTCAGCCTGACATCCTGAGGATCAGCAAATCCTTTTATGCCAGTCTGTATGACACAAAGCTGCTCCTGTCCTCTATCATGGAGGTCTTAGATAGCATGTGGGAGAGGCTGGACCAGCTGTTATCTCTGGATTAGCTGACCAAAGCCCTTAGAAAGAATAAAACTCCCAGAAATGACGGCTTACCAGCTGAGTTGTATTCAGCTCTGTGGGACTTGATTGGCCAGAACCTGCTGGAGGTGTTCAACAATATGTTTCTAGCAGGTAACATGTGCAAATCCATGAGGGAAGGTATCATCACCCTCACCTACAAGTGGAAGGGGAGAGGGAAGAAATTAGAAATTGGTGACCAATCTCACTGCTGAACGCAGATTCCAAAATCCTGTCTAAGGTCATCGCCAACTGGGTCAGGTCAGCTCTGGGATCAGTGATTCACCCTGACCAAACCTGCACTTTACTGAGCAAGACATTCTCTGGGAGCCTCACACTTCTCAGTCAGCTACGTGCACAATAAGGGGGTGGACCCCTGCCTCATCCTGGACCAGGAGGAGGCCTTTGACAGAATATCGCACCCCTTCTTATGGGACTTGCTGTCCAAAATGGGCTTTGGGGAGGCAATCTGTAATTGGATCCGACTGCTATAGGAAGTATGTTGTGAAACTTGAAAGGGTTCAGAAAAGATTTACGAAGATGTAAAAGCCAAAATAGTTGAGCTTTAAACGATCCCCAAATATATCAGATCATTTACTTGTTTGTGCTGTACTATGGATTCTTCTGGAAAAGAGCTTGAGACAGAATATTTTTTCACAAACCTTTATTTACACGTTTTCCAGTTTGAGCCATGAGGATTATTCATATATCCACCAGATTGTATCCACTTTGTCCCTCTTTAGATTGACTCACCACTCCCTCTTCTGTCTTTTCTGGATATTTCTATTTGAAAAGCACCTTCTGTCTATTTATGAGCCAAACAGTATGACCACAGAGAATCATACCATCTAAAGATCCACAGATTAGTCTTTTTCCACAAACTTTCATTTTATAATCATGATGTTATTACACACCTCTGGAGCAGCTGGGACTTGAATATAAGCGTCCTGGTTCAGAGAACAAAAATAGCTTGAAATCAGAGAGCTGCTCTGATGAAGAGTTATCTAGACTCGAAATGTTAGCTTGCTCTCTGTCCATGGAAGCTGCCTGACCCGCTGTGATCTCCAGCGTTTATTGTTTTCAGTAGATACCAACAGTAATTTGCTCCACCTGATTCAGAGGGGAACACTACCGCAAGACCCCTTTTCACAAATTTATGCTTCCATGTTTTGATAACTTCAGATATTTTCATTTAAACTTCTCAAGCATTTAACCTGTGGGACTGGAACCTAGGACCTGTGAGTCCAGAGGTTACCACGGCAGCACAAGACCCCCACACCCCGCCACTTACAGCTGGGCTGCCATTTATTTTCTTGAGATGTGTTCATTAGTGCCTTTTCTGTATTTTATCAGACATCCTTGGCAAGGGCAGCATTTGCAGTGGTCTGGAGTCACACGTAGGCCAAATCACGTAATGATGGCAGGCTCCTGGAATGGGGGCGAGGCATTGGCTGCAGTGATGGTGGAGTGGGGCTCCTGCTTGTTGGAGGCCCGGAGTGTGGGCTGTATCAGCGGCAGTGAGTTGTTGACTGCAGCGGTGTTGGTGCCTGGAGCGGGGACACCTGGTTGCAATAGGCCCTGAGCAGGAACCTTGCAGACATCCTGGAGCTGCGTTTGGCACCCCGGCCAATGAAGATGAACTTTACTTAAGTACTTCCTTTTTACTCTTTCCTACCTCAAAATGGCACCGGATCATGACAATGAAACACTTTCCACTGTATCTCCCTAGATATATGTTCATTCATTCATTAAAGAAAGGACGTGAATCTATTTGTCGAAGTTCAGGTTCTTATACACTTGAGGGAAGATCAGGGTGCACTGGCAGCGCCCCACCTCTGGGCCAGAAGGCCTTGATTTAAATACATGTGATGGTACACATCTGACCAGGTTGTTGAAGAAGATTGATAGCAGTTTCATGGTCATCATTGCTGAGACTAATATTCAACTCCAAATTTATTGATTGATTTTAAATTTCATCAGTTTGGCAGGATTCAAACCAATGCCTTCAGATTGTTAGCCTGAATTAGTCGCCCACTGATTTCTTTTTGTAGCTAGATTGCTTTGTAAAAGCCCATCCAGATATTCCTTCATTCTCTGAGGGGAATCTGAAGTTATTGTATCTCCCCATGACACTAGACGAAGGTACGATAGCTCACTGGCTAAGCTTCAGGATAAGTATGTGAGAAATCACCATAGCAACCTGTGAAATTAATTCTGAAAAATCCAGTTATTTGTAAACAGTCCATCTCATGGCGGTCAAAGGAAGTAAATATCAGGTGCTCTGTAGTAGTGGCAACAACATAACATGGCTCATTTTGCTCCACTATGTGAGATCATTTAGAGTCCATGGATGTTTACAAAGTAGAAGGAGGCCATTCAACCCATCACCCCAATGCCAGCTCTTTAACAGAGATTTTCTTTCTAGTTTGTGACATGCAGATGTTGCTTGCGTTAGCCATCCCTAATTGCCCTTGATAAGGGCGAATCACCTTCACAAACCAATGCAGGTGTAGGGACACCCTGGGTTTTGACTCAGCACTGACAAAGGACATCTTTCCAAGCGAGGATTCTGCGTGGCGATGACATGAATCAGTAATCAAAATGGCAAATATAGGAGACACTGCATCAGCATCCATGGAGACAACAGACTAGTAACTGAACCAGGGTATGAGCACAAGAAAAACAAAGCTGGAAATGAGTTGTGTTGCTGCAGATGCCATTTTACAGAAGAGATGTCAATTTAAGGGTCCATTTGACTGCTCAAATGGATGTAAAAGATTCCATGATGTTTTGAGAAGATGAGTTCTCTCCCTGGCTGATATTTATCCCTTGGACAGCATAATTTTAACAGATTAGGCATTATCATAATTTTGTTTGTGGGAGCTTACTGTGTGCAAATTGGTTACCACTTTTCCTAACATTCCGGCACAATCACTTCATTTGGCTATCAAGGACTTTGAGGAATCTGATGGTTGCAAGTAAGTACAAGGCTTTCTTTGTTTCATATTTATATGAAATGAATCAGATTTAAGTAGATTCAGACCGAAGCAAAAATTGGGGAGAAAATCAGAAAGGAGAAACATTAGAGAGGTGCTTGCAAAATAAGATGACATGGTTAACTGAAAGCATGAAAAAACATGAAACAGAGCATTTCAATAGTTGAAATAGGAAGGTCTTAAGAAACATCGGATAATGAAAGAGGCTAGGATCCAACAATGCAAAATGAATAAAGATAGGCTGACACTCCTCTCAACATAGTGTCCTGACAGCCTCCACTCCAAACATCACAGTGTCTCTCTCTGTGATTGTCTTGTCTATCAATTATAGCCCTTTCCCTCGTCTTATTACATACTTCATAGAATCCCTATAGTGCAGAAACAGGCCATTCCGCGCAACAAGTCCACTCTCTAAAGAGCATCCCACCAAGACTCACCCCCATACCTCCCCTCCCCAAACTCTGCATTTCTCATGGCTAATCCACCAGCCCTACACATCCCTGGACACTATGGGAAATTTAGCATGGCCAAACCATCTAACATGCATATCTTTCCAGACAAACAGTCACCCAAAGCTGGGATTGAACCTGGGACTGTGGCATTGTGAGGCAGCAGTACTAACCATGCTGCCCTTTTTTAAAAAATGGCTGACCCCATATCTTATCTGTACACCACATGTCAAACGTTTGGGTTTTCTCATACTATTTCATTCTTTCTTACCATTTTCTTTCTTTTCTTCTTTCACAAGATGTGGGCACACTGGCAAGGCCAACATTTATTGTCGATCCTAAATGCCTTCGAGATTGCGGTGATGAGCTGCCTTCTTGAATTGCTGCAATCCATGTAGTGCAGGGGCACCACAGTGCTCTTGGAACGAAGTTTCAGTATCCTGACTCTGCAATTATGAAGGAACAATGATATATTTCCAAGTCAGGAGGATGAGTGGCTTAAAGGGAAAGTTGCAGATCGTGATGTTCCCGTGTAACTGCTGCCCTTATCTTTCTACTTGTTTGAAGTCATAGGTTTGGAAGGTGCTGTCTAAGGGACATTGGTGAGTTATTGCAGTGCATCTTGTAAATGGTACCTACTGCTGCCATTGTGTGTCACTGGTGAAGAAAGTGAATGTTGTCGATTTTAGGTGGGTCAAGTGGTGTACTTTATCTTGGATGTTGTCCAGCTTTTTGAGTGTTGGTGGAGCTGCATTTATCCAGGTAACTTGGTAAATATTCCATCACGCTCCTGGACCATGCCTTATAGATGGTGGACAGGCTTTGAGAAGACAAGTGGTGAGTTACTCACTGCAGAATTCCCAGCCTCTGACCTGATCTTGCAGCCACATATGACTGGTTCAGTCCAGTTTCTGACCAAAGTAACCCTCAAGATGTTGGTAGAGGGGCTTTCCATATTGATAATGCCATTGAATGTCAAAATGATGGTTAGATTTTCTCTTGCTAGACATGACATTTTGTGGCGCAAATGTTACTTGCCCCTAATTAGCATAAGTTTGAATGTTGTTTAGGTCTTGTAGAAGAATTTGTGGTTGTGTTATGTATTATAGTTGTTGTATGTTATGTTGGGACCATTTCACTTTGAGGTGTAAATTATGTGACACTGGTGAGTGTTCAACCAGCACTCATGGGCTTGTTCTAACTTGTTTGAGCTTTTACAGATTACACAGCTTCAGAATAAAACCTCTCTTTTGGATTGCAACAAACAATTAGCTCGTATACCCTTAGTTCTGACTGGAGCTTAATAATTACCCAACACAAGACAGCTTCAGCATCGCAGGAGTTGCAAATGATGTGGAATATCATGCAATCATCAGTGAACTTCTGACCTTATAGTGGAGCGAGAGTCATTAATGAAGCAGCTAAAGATGGCTAGATTTAAGGCAGTGTCCTGAAGAACTGCAAATCTTCAAACCTGATAGACGTTTCTCAAACAAAGGGCTAAAGTTTCTCTTCCACAGATTCTAGCTGGCATAGAGTCATAGAGTCATAAAGATGTACAGCACAGAAACAGACCCTTCGGTCCAACTTGTCTATGCTGACCAGATATCCCAACCCAATCTAGTGCCACCTGCCAATACCTGGCCCATATCCCTCCAAACCCTTTCTATTGATATAGCCATCCAAATGCCTTTTAAATGTTGCAATTGTACCAGCCTCCACAACCTCCTCTGGCAGCTCATTCCGTACACACCACCCTCTGTGTGAAAAGATTGTCCCTTAGGTCTCTTTTATATCTTTCCCCTCTCACCCTAAACCTATGCCCTCTAGTGCTGGATTCCACCTCAGAGAAAAGACGTCTATTTATCCCCTCATGCCCCTCATGATTTTATAAACCTCTATCTGGTCACCCCTCAGCCTCCAATGTTCCAGGGAAAACATCCCCAGCCTATTCATCCTCTCCCCATAGCTCAAATTCTCCAACCCTAGCAACATCCTTGTAAATCTTTTCTGAACCCTTTCAAGTTTCACAACATCTTTGATAGGAAGGAGACCAGAACTGCACGCAATATTCCAACAGTGGCCTAACCAATGTTCTGTATAGCCGTAACATGACTTCCCAACTCCTGTACTCAATACTCTGACCAATAAAGGAAAGCATACCAAATGTCTTTTTCACTATCCTATCGACCTGTGACTCCACTTTCAAGGAGCTATGAACCTGCACTCCAAGTTGCCTTTGTTCAGCAACACTCCCTAGAACTTTATCATTAAGTGCTGAGTATTTTCATCATTTTCTATTTTCTTTCTTATATTCAGCAGTTTTCACTTTTACTTAACTGCACATTTAGTAAAAGAACTGAAAATTATGATTGCATGCGACTAGTCAGACGATAGCATTGATATTCTCAAGTTTATTCGCAGACTTACTACTCGCCCTGTGTTTGCAAACCTAGATGGAAACACTTCAATTTTAAAATTCTTTGAACCTTGTTTACAAATTTCTCCACAAGCCCTTCTTTATATTTGTAATCCTCTGAGAAGTTTGCAGCCCTCTAATTCTGGCCTTTTGGCTCACCTTGGTTCTAATTACTCCATTTTGCCGACTGCTTTTTCAAAAATCTGAGCCCTAAGTTCCGGAATTCCCTCCCTAAATCTGTCAGTGTTTTCACCTCCTGAAATAACATACAAACCAGGAGTAGGAGTAGTCCCTGAAAGGGTTTCTTGAGCCTGCTCTGCCAAACAATTGAGTCATAGAATCATACAGCACAGAAACAGTCCCTTCAGCCCAACCACTCCATGCCAACCAGATTTTCTAAACTTAACTGGTCCCATTTGCCTGCATTTAGCCCATAACCCTCTAAATCTTACCTATCCATGTATCTCTCCAAATGTCTTTTAAATATTGTAATTGTACCCCCTTCTATGACTTCCTCTGGCAGCTTGTTCCCTTTGTGTGAAAAAATTGCCCCTCAGATCCCTTTTAAATCTTTCCCCTCTCACTTTAAACTTATGCCCTCCAAGTTTTTGACTTCCCTACTGTGGGGAAAAGACCTTGGCAATTCACCTTATATATGCCCCTTATGATTTTATGAACCTCTGTAAGATTTCCATTCAAAAACACTTCTCAGGGTCCAACCATTAACTATGTAAATGATGCCCTGGTTTCTTCACCCAGAAACTTATTCACCCAGAGAGTGGTGGCTGTGTGGAATGCTCTGCCCCAGAGGGCAGTGGAGGACCAGTCTCTGGATTCATTTAAGAAAGAGTTGGATAGAGCTCTCAAAGATAGTGGAATTAAGGGTTATGGAGATAAGGCAGGAACAGGATATTGATTAGGAATGATCAGCCATGATCATATTGAATGGCGGTGCAGGCTCGAAGGGCTGAATGGCCTACTCCTGCACCTATTGTCTATTGTTTATCTCGCCAAAATGCAACGCCTCACACTTATCTGAATTCAACTCCATCTGCCATTCCTCAGCGCACTGACCCAGTTGTTCAAAATGGTGTTGCATTCTTCGATAACCTTCTGTACTGTCAACTATATCATCACTTTTGGTGTCATTTGCAAACTTACTAACCATCCATCCTATATTGTCATCTAAATTGTTTAGATAAATAATGAACAATGGTGGATCCAGCACCGAACCTTATCGCACACAGTTGGTCACAGGCCTCCAATCTGAACAATAACCTCTAAATTCATGGCTGAACTGACTCTAACCTCAAATCCACACTCTTGCCAATAATCTTTCAACATCTTGCTTACCAATAACTCTCTATCTCTCTCTTGAAAATGCCCACAGTAGTGAGGATTAAGCTGTAGCAAAATGGTTGAGTAGCCACCACAGTCAGGAGTGATTAGCAGGTATAGCATAGATTGTAAATGCTAGTTAAGAATTTTTTGTATGTAGACATTTTAGATTTGTGAAATGTTAAGACTTTAGTTACTTCTTTTTTTGGACAGTATTTATCACCCATATCCTACAAATGAATTAAAAAATGAATAGATTGGCAAAGTGGTGTTGTTCTCCTTGGAAAGCGATAAATTCAGAGGAGATTTGAAACAGGTATTCAAAGTGGAGATAAAAGTCAAAATAGACAGACAGACAGACAGAAATCATTGCCATTGGACATCGATATCAGCTGATCTGCAAACAAACATGGCACAATGGCTCAGTGGTTACTACTGCTGTATCACAGCAGCAGAGTTCCTGGTTCAATTCCAGTCTAGAGTGACTGTGTGGAGTTTTCACATTCTCCCTGTTTCTACTGGATGCTCTGCTTTTTCTTCCCAAAGTCCAAAGGCAAGCAGGTTAGACAAATTGCCTCATAGTGTCAAGGGCTGTGCAGGCTGGGTGAGTTAGCCATGGTAAATGTGGGGATAGGGTAGGCTGCTGTTCAGAGTCAGTGCAAACTTGATGGGCTGAATGTCTTCTTTCCCCACTGTAGGAATTCTATGATGAAACATTTTTTTTTTAAGAATAGGGCTTTGGAAAGGGAGTTGTATACCCAAAAATATAAAAATTTGCAAGTCAGTGGAGAAATGACAGGAAAATGGGACTGGTTAGCTCCAAGAGATCCGGCACAAGCACAATGGACCAAATGGCCATTATCAATGCTATAACGATCCTAGGATCTTATATGAAGAACATCAATGCAAGGGCTTTCAATGATGACCGTTGTCATCGACAGGGAAAAAAAAGTTTGTAGCTCTTAACCTGAGTCAATGTGGTTGCTGGAAGTGCTTTCAGAGAGACAGGTTAATAGTGAAAGGTAAACCTTGGGTAACCAGAGCTCAAGATAGATAATTAATTTTAAATAAAGAACATAATTCGTCAGGTTAAAAACTGGTAGTTGCAGCAGAAGTTAAATTTGTTTGCACTTATTTTCTTTTTTTTAAAATTGATGAATGGGTTGGAGAAAAAAGTCGCTTAGCAACGCAAGGTAGGCTCCGGGCGGCCTACACTTCTGGTACACCCGAACCTGCTGGCTGCCGGAAGTGGGAATTGCTTGACGTGCCGCTGATCAATCGGAGGACAGAACGATGAGGTGATGGAAGACACTCGACCAATCAACTTGTGCAGGAGGCGGGACCGGCTCGCCATCAGGTTTGGGTGGCGCGCGGAGCCACCTCGGGATTGTCTCAGTTGGTTTAAAGGTAAGTTTGTGACATCAGAAATATTTTTTAAAAAATGATAAATATTTTCCTAACTTTAACTTAGGGGTTGGGGATGTTTTCGATATTTTAAAAGTTATTCCAGCTGTTGGAAACGGAAACCTAAGCCATTGCTCTTTGTTTATAAATACATTGTAAATGTCCAACCCTTTTTTACACTGATTGTTTTTTCCTGAGTTAATGCAGTAATTCATTTTGCTAATATGATTTTCTCATTGTAATAATTTTCTTCCCAAAGAATATTGAGCACAATATCAGGAGTACTGGGCATTCCTTGCTCCAATACCTGTTCTCCCAGGTGAATGGTCATTTTCTATCTGTGAAACAAGACACACAGCAATATATATGTATATATGTTGAATGTTTAACTTTGTAAAATCATCCTTGGGTGCTTTGTGGGAGCGTTTGTTGAGCATTATTTGACCCTGTGTTACATATGTCAAAATCCTATAAGTGGTCTGCAGTGGGGAGAAACTGTTCCTGTTTTGCCAGATGGATCAAAAGCTGGATGGTATTAGTATAGGGTGATAAGCCACAGAAGTAATGGAGACCATGATGAACAACTTCAGTCATCAGTTAGGGTCTCAAATGCACGGCTTAAGAGTGTGGTGGAGGCAGATTCAGTTCAGGCTACCAAATGAGAATTGGATACTTATGTGAAGAGAAGAGGTTTGCTTGACTTTGAGCAAAGGTGGGAGATTGAGACACTTCTGGAGAATGAGCATAGACATCACTGACCAAATGGCCTCCTGTGCTGTAACTGTTCAATGCTATGACCTAAGGCTTGTCTAGAGAGCTCTCTTTTGAAAGAGGACGATAGACCTGAGGGGTTTAGGGATTGAATTCCAAAGTTTAGGGTTGAGCCAGCTGGGATGACATGACCAACAGTGACAGAGTAATTAAAATTGAGGTACACAAGATGCTGGAATTGGAGGACTGCTGGGATTTTGGAGGGTAGGGCAAAAACCAAGGATGAGAATTTAAAAATCTAGCTGTTGGCCAGTGTGGGCCAGTGAGCATGGGGCGCGATGAATGAATTGCAGTTGATGAAGTTAATTGGTAGATTGAATAGAGAGGAATCGTATTACATTATTTTAAAAATCTGGACAACAGTGAGGCTTGGTGCTTCCTGCCTGAAAAGTTGGTAGAGGCAGAAACACCAATATTTGAAAAGTGTTTAGGGAAGCACCATAAGTTTTGAAACCTATTGGGTGATGAAATCAAAGGCTAAAAAATTAGATAAAGCCAGATACTTTCTATGCCAGCAGAAAAGTTATGGGCCAAATGGTCTCCTATGCTGTAAATAGTTAAAAATCAAACAACACCAGGTTATAGTCCAACAGGTTTAATTGGAAGCACTAGCTTTCAGAGCGCCGCTCCATCATCAGGTCATTGTGAAGGAGCCGCGCTCCGAAAGCTAGTGGGCTGGAAGGCTGAGCTGATTGTCTGTTGTAAATATTCAAGTCTACTTTCATTGGGCTTCAAAGACTGGAATTGAGGGACATAACAAGGATAAGACCAAGGAGGTCATTTACTGGTTTAATGTAAATAAGGGCATCATCAGTAATGAGACTTTGATTGGTAGCTGGATTCTGGATTAGTGGGGCTGGAAGAGCACAGCAGTTCAGGCAACATCCAACGAGCTTCGAAATCGACGTTTCGGGCAAAAGCCTTTGGTAGCTGTAGAGATGTCATAGTGGAGGGCCATAGTGGGTGGAGAACCCATGTGAGATGGCAAGGTCAAGGTCTGACCATTAGTACACATGACTTTGAATATTGCTGTAATAGAGCAATCCTGTTAAAGCTTTGTCTTGCATTCATCAGGACAGTTGCAAGAGTGCTAAATTTTCAAAGGAGTTGACTTACCAACCAGTCAGCATACTTTTCTCATTTGCTGCTCTCTTTGAAATTTGGCATTCTTGTTTCTACCCTGACGAGTGCTGGATGAATAGGTTCAGTGGCATGTTTCCCTTTTTTCTTCCAATACTCGAAGTTCTTCATTTCCAGCAACTATACGTGAGTTTATACAGAGAGAAATATTAAAGAACGATGAAGGGAACTGAACACTGGAGAGAAAGACTGTTGAGATGACGATGGCAATCACCAATGAAGAGAAATTCCTTGGCGTGGAGATTGAGGGTAGAAACCATAATCATTAGTGAGTTATTGAGCTGATCGGGAAGCTCTATGCCAAAGTCTGATCCTGTTACAGTCGTGATTCGAGTGGTGCTGGAAAAGCACAGCAGGTCAAGCAGCATCCAAGAAGCAGGAAAATCAACATTTTGTGCAAAAGCCCTTCATCAGGAATAAAGCTGGGTGGCTCAGGGGTGGAGAGATAAATAGGAGGGGATGGAACTTGGGGGGGGGGAAGGTAGCTGGGAGCGCAATAGGTGGATGGAGGTGGGGGGAAGGTGATAAGTCAGAGAGGAAGGTGGAGCGGATAGGTGGGAAGGAAGATTGACAGATGGGACAGGTCATGAGAATGGTGCTGAGCTGGAAGGTTGAAACTGGGTAAGGGGGTGGAGGGGAAATGAGAAAACTGGTGAAGTCTACGCTGATGCCCTTGGGTTGGAGGGTCCCGAGGCAGAACATGAGGCGTTCTTCTTCCAGTCGTCAGGTGGTAAGGGAGCGGCGGTGGAGGAGGCCCAGGACATGCATGTCCTCGGCAGAGTGGGAGGGGGAGTTGAAATGTTCAGCCACGGGGCCATTTCAACTCCCCATCCCACTCTGCTGAGGACATGCAGGTCCTGGGCCTCCTCCATCGCTACTCCCTTACCACCCAACGCCTGGAGGAAGGATGCCACCCCTGAGGCTCCTAACTTCATTCCTGATAAAGGGCTTTTGGCTAAAACGTCGATTTTTCTGTTCCTCAGATGCTGTCTGACCCGCTGTGCTTTTCCAGCACCACTCTAACCTTGACTCTGATCTCCAGCACCTGTAGTACTCACTTTCGCCCTGTTACGGTCATGCCTGTATTTACCTCAACTGCTGCTGAAATCCTCATAACTGGTGACTCCTCCTCTTTCTCCATTAGAACTGAGAACTGCTTAAGGAACAGGGAGTGGTTCAGGCTTGTAACTATACATGCATTTAAAGGAAAACTAACTAATTACATAGTGGAGAAATGATCAGAGGCTAAAGTAGTGTGGGAGAGGCTCTTATGGACTGTAAGCACCAACATAAGTCAGTTGGTTTGAATGGCTTTACTGTTTAACTGCATTAGATGATAGTTAACTTGGCATATCTCTCGCCTTTCTTCATTCCAGACTCGACAGCTTTTCGTTTGAATCTTCCATTCCCTGAATTATCAAAGATTTTCCCTGGTCCTGAACTTTGCCTGTGCCCTACCTTGCAGCAAGCCCCATGGCCGTTACTTCACTCTCTCTTCTGCACTGCTTCCCTAATCGGAATATTGGCTTCTGTGCATCCTTCCCAAGCTATCAGATATGTTTTTGGGTTCAGGAGTCACAGGTATCTAAGATAGACAGTCAGCTATTTGTAAGTAGTTTATTAAGAACCAGTGGTTGATGTGATGCTTTTACTAAATAGTCAGAAAAGGAAGATGACCTGTGATCATTGGAAGCCTGAAACCAGAGGAGAGTCCAGAACTAGAGGGCATAGGTTTAACATGAGATGGGAAAATTTTAAAAGGGACCTGAGGGGCAACATTTTCACACAGAAGGTGTATGGAATGAGCTGCCAGAGGAATTGGTGGAGGCTAGTTTCAACATTTAAAAGGCATCTAGATGGGTATTGGAATAGAAAGGGTTTAGAGTGATTATGGGCCAAATGCTGGCAAATGGGACAAGGTTAATTTAGGATGGCATGGATGAGTTGGACTGAAGGGTCTGTGTCCATGCTGTACATCTCTAAGATTCTGAATCTATGACAAATGAACGGTTGGCATATTGTGTGTATTGATCTCTGTAGCTAGGGATGGCTACATCATGCTGCAGTTTTAGAGGACCCTTCCCTTCATCGAGTTCCATTTTGCCTGGTCCATCTTCTGACTGAAGAAGGCAGCCTCTTGACGAGGCCTACCACCTGGTAAGGACTTGATAGCATACTTTATTCCTGGGAGTTAGTATTTAATTTCTTTAAACTTTTCTCAGCAATGAATGCAGGAAAGTTACTCAAGATGTCACGCTGGTTCCTCCCCTGACCAGATCAATTTCCCAAAAGTAACTTGCTAGGTTATAGCTGACAGAGTTTTACTAATGTTCAATTTATTTCTTCCCAGTATAACTTCTTTTTGCGCTCAAAAGCCACCCAGACTGTTGGTTTTCCTATTAGTTTTTTTTACTGTAAATTAACATTAGTTAAACCTCAAGTAACTTTTCCCATGAGTACATGAAATAGCAACTCATATGAAGTGACTTTATCAATTCCAATTCCTTAATCATTTCTTTTTTTCATATATTAAAAAAAAATTCACTTTTTTACAAAAAGAAACCCAAAGAGATATAAAAGTACGGAAAAGTAGAAATACTATCGAGCTATTATATTGTACTACAGTAACGTTGACAATAAACTGCCTACTATTCTTCAAGAAAAAGTTGTCCCATATTTACTTAAACCAATTTAGCTTAAACTCAAATTAAATAAAATAACATTAAATTAAATTACAATCCACTCAAATTAAATTACACTACATTACTCCACTCACCGCACCCCCATCAAGGCTGCTGTCCATGGGAGCAACAGCTATTATACTTGTATTTACTAGGCTCCCTCTGCCCCCTCCCCGGGGTCCCGAGATCACCATGTACAGCCCTCGTGGCTATATAAAGGTCCTAATCAGTATTGCTGACAGATCCATGTCTATGTAATTTAGAAAGGGCTGCCATGTCTTATAAAATTGCTCTGTTCCATGGTGCACCGTACTCATCAGATAATCTTGAGGGACGTGCTCCATCACAAGTCTGTGCCACCCTGCGAGACCTGGTGGTTTTTCTGATATCCAATTCATTAGAATGTTCTTCCTCGCACAGTGTGTAAGAATATCGAATAACCTCTTCCCATGCTTACCCAGAGAGGGCAGATTCAGTAGTCTGAAAAAGAGGGACGCTGGATCTTCCCTAACTTCCATTCCCAAGATCCTTTCCAGCTCATTCACTATCTCCACTCCGCCACCCCCCCCCCCCCCCCACCACTCAGGGCGAGAAGTGGTGGAAATGTCTGTTCTGTAGTTTTTACGATGTTCACTGAGTGATGATTTGATCAGGCTTGCCATTATCAAGAAGAATAATGTTGATATCTCCAGTTCAAATTTCAGGAATGAGGTTGCTACCTTTAAGCAGTACATTCAACGAGCCAGAAATGCTTTCAGTGTTTAGAGGTAACTGCAGTTTCAAATGTAGAGTGTTGGAAAATAAATGATAATGAATGGCCAGATTGGTAAGACTCTGAAAGGCAAAGACTTTAGTCCGAATTTGATTCTGTTGATGCATTTTTCAAATGTGTAAGAGTCCTGTGGAAACAAAATCCATTGTGACACTGGTTAGAGATGAAATGAGTTAATAGTATGCAACCATATCTGTAAATTTCAAAACTTAAAATGCATTAATGTCCAAAAACTACATGAATGTTGTCTGAAGGAATGTTTTAAAAATGTAGCTGTCAGCAGAAATATTTAGTTTTCTTGTTTGTTTCTTCAAGGGACAGAGCGAAACATGCTCAAATTTACGTTTTTAAATAATCTTGCCCGATCAATAGTGAGCCAAAACACATTTTAATTTTGTTTTGTGAAATATGCTTGTTATTTTCTTCTTTGGTCGAATTTACCAACCCAGCTAGATCTGAAATCTGGCATGGACTGGATTTCATAATTGTCAGATTTGGGGTATTCTACTTGTACTTTAGACAAGTAAGCTAGTGCCCTGCTGACCTGTGAGATGCTTGAAAAGATTGGACTCAGAAGTAAAATGTTGCCTTATTGATTGTTGTGAGTCTCAACCTTGTGAATTTTAGTGGGCTATTTGACCACTGAGGCCATCACAAGTAAGCTTAATCTTGTCCTCCAAGCCTGGTTTGCATTGGATGGGAGACTGCCTAGGAACATCAAGTTCTGTAAGCTTTAAGGTCTCTTGTGGCACAGTGATAGCGTCCCTACCTCTACGGCAGAGATTCAAGTCTCACCTGTCTTAAATATGTGTCATAACATGTCTGCGCAGGTTGTTTAAAAACATCTGATCCTGTCCTGCTTCATAAACATTCAGGATGGGGCAAATGAAGGAAAGATGCTCCATTCCTGATGAAGGGCTTTTGCCCGAAACGTCGATTTTTCTGTTTCTCGGATGCTGCCTGACCGGCTGTGCTTTTCCAGCACCACTCTTATCTAGACTCTGATTTCCAGCATCTGCACTCCTCACTTTTGCTCAAATGAAGGAAAGGCTCCAGAATGAACAGGCTACAAAGCAACCCAATTTCATATTTTATAAAACTTATAAATATTATGAAAATGAATGAGAATTTAATGAACTCAGCCTGACACCATATAATCAGCCTTTAATTTCAAATGCAGTGTGCAGTGGACCTTTCAATTTCATTCTGTAAAATAAAGTGAGCTGCATTTTGCAAGGCACTATATGTATTTCTAAATGTTCATAATTGATAAATCCTTTTATTATTATGGAGTTCATTTTTACTTTGATAATTTTCTACAACTGTTATGAATAATGATGACTTGCTTTATTTGTCTCATTGTCACAGTTTGAGCACCTGCTGTCATTATTTTTCATAAATTATTGATCTATTTATCTATTCATGGCAATCAACTGCAAGGTCTAAACCACAACTCTTTACCCGAGGTACTCTTTAAAGTCTTCTATCTTTCTTCACTGCAAACTGCATTAATGCCACAAACAATGAAAGTGAATCTGGGGCTGGGGCTTAGAAGTGCTGCCTCCTTAACAGCTAATCAATTGCTGACAGCAGTTTACTTGTATTATGTGACAAAGCATTAGTTTGTTTTAAGAACAGAGTAAAACTTTGAAGCTTTTTGTTTTTGAGTTTCTGGGCCTGATGAAAGAGAGAAGAGCTTCAGGGATCTGGTTTGAATCCCAACCCTAATTTTAAAAGCAGCACGGTGGCTCAGTGGTTAGTACTGCTGCCTCACAGCTCCAAGGACCTGGGTTTGGTTCCACTTTGGGCAACTGTGTGAAGTTTGCACATTGTCCTCCGGTCTGCCCGAGTTTCCTCCAGATGCTCCAATTTCCTCCCACAGTCCAAAGATATCTAGGTTAGATGGATTGGCCATGCTAAATTGCCCATAGTGTCTAGGTGGATTATCAATGGTAAATGTAGGGTTTCTGAGATAGGATAGGGGTTGGATCCTGGTGGGATTAGATTAGATTAGATTACAGTGTGGAAACAGGCCCTTCGGCCCAACAAGTCCACACCGACCCGCCGAAGCGAAACCCACCCATACCCCTACATTTACCCCTTACCTAACACTATGGGCAATTTAGCATGGCCAATTCACCTGACCCTGCACATCTTTGGACTGTGGGAGGAAACCGGAGCACCCGGAGGAAACCCACGCAGACACGGGGAGAACGTGCAAACTCCACACAGTCAGTCGCCTGAGGCGGGAATTGAACCCGGGTCTCAGGCGCTGTGAGGCAGCAGTGCTAACCACTGTGCCACCGTGCTGCCCATAAATGCTCTTCAGAAGGTCGATGTGGACTCAATGGGCTGATTGGCCTGCTTCCAAATGATTGGGATTCTAAGATTCTATGAAGGCTTGAGCATGTCATTGTGACTTTGTGTGGTTCTTTATTCACATGTATTCTTTCCAAATGCAGTGCACAACAGTATGGTGATTGCAGGCCATGGAATCCATACGTGTAACAGCTAGAGATCTTTGCGAATATGATGATCTTGCAACAAGCCTGGTTTTGGATCCTTATCTGGGTTTTCAAACCCACAAAATGAATATCAGGTATGCCAGTTTTCTTTCCCTCATGTAGCCATAGTTGAGTGAGTGTGGTTGTCTCTGAAGCATAGCACAGATCAAAGGTTTTGGACAAAAGGGTGGAAATGAGAAGAACTTTTTTATGCAGCGGATAGTAATCTGGAAATCGCTGCCTACGAGAGTGGTGGAAGCAGAGACAATTGATTTCAGTAGGGAATTGGATAGGCACTTGGAGGGGGGAAATAAACATTCAGGGTTATGAGCATAGAATGAGGTGGTGGGTGGAGTCTGGATGGGCTGCAAGTGCTCTACGGAGTGGTGGCATGGATTCAGGAGGCTGAATGGCCTCCTTTGACTCCATAATGTCCCAAAGCAAATGTTGTGTATTAAAGTTCCACCCACAGGCTTAATGAATCCAGGTTAAGTACTGAGGGAATGCTGCGCTATTGGATGGGCTGTCATTCAAATGAGCTGTTGAGCTGAGCTCCCATTGCCTTGAGTTCTGATGACCCGAAATGTTAACTCCACTTTCCCACCACCAAAGCTGCCAGACCTGAGTTTCTCCCAGAAATTTAGGTTTTTGTTTCCTATTTCTTTCTCAGATTAACATAAAATATCTCATGGCATTATTTCAGAGAAGAACATGGATGTTCTCCCTAGTGCCCTCACCAATGTTTACCCTTTAATCAGCATTGGGAAAAACAGATGATCTAGTCATTATCACATTACTGTGTGGGTGGGGCTAGCTGGGGGCACATTTTCAGCTGCAGTTTCTATGCTACAGCAGTGACTACACTTCATGCCGTGGCTCATTGGCTGTTAAGTGCTTTGGGATATCCTGAGGATTTGAAATGCAGGCATTTGGTTTTTTTTTTGGCTGTAACCAATCTGTTTGAGTTCTATTATGCAAACCTCCATTTAAACTGCTTGTGCAGTTTAAGATGATTAAAGGATTTCTCCGAAACTACTTCATCATGGTGGGGGAGGCAAGGAATGTCGAACAAGTGGGTCTGACATTAAAACTAGATGTGGAGGTGCTGGTGTTGGACTGGGGTGGACAAAGTTAAAAGTCGCACAACATCAGGTTATAGTTCAACAGGTTTATTTGGTATAGGACTATAACCTGGTGTGTGATTTTTAACTTTAAAACTAGAGTTAGGCCATTGATAAATCACTTGTTCCCATGGCGGATATTGGAAGTTTGGAATTGTCCTTTCCAACAGACCAAGAATTAGAAACTAATGGGATGAGTTGGAGTTACAATATAGATCAGTCATGGGCTACTGGATAGAACCGGTTCAAAGGCCTGAATGGTCTTATCTCCATGCTATGCCCCCTTCATTCTGTCCAGCTTTGCTTTCTGCCTTTCTCCTAAGAGATTTCCTAAACGCTGTATTTTTGATTTCTCTGCTTTTCTCCAGCTTCTTCACTGCATTCGTCTTGTCTGATTCGGCCACACCACCGTGAACCATGATTTAAAAACCGAAGAAAAAACTGCCGATGCTGTAAATCAGAAACAACAACAGAAATTGCTGGAAAAGCTCAGCAGGTCTGGCAGCATCTGTGGAGAGAAAACAGAATTAACATTTTGGGCTGAGTGACCCTTCCTCAATTGTAAGGAAGTACCACTCTGCCCCAAAGCATTAACTCTGACCTCTCTCCATAGATGCTTCCAGCCCTGCTGAACTTTTCCACCAATTTCTGGGGTTTTTTTTTATTCCTAATAGTTTATGAAGCTACTCCTGGTAACGCTGTCTGTAAGCATGAAGCTTCTGCATGTCCATAAAATTCCACTGAGCCTGCGATATTAGCAACACAACCACAACACACAACTTAGTGTAACATTTAAGATTTGGATGAATTGAAATTTTCTTTTTTAACTAAAGCAAATTCATCAGCTCAAAGCCTCTCTCAGCCTTTCCTCTGCCTGCTTCAGCTCAGTATGGAGGTATGCAACACACAGTACCCTGCCCATGGCTTTATTCATCATCGTTCCACCATTCCCCCTCTGGTTATTGTGTGCAAAGAAGTACATACTGCTTGGAGCACCTGTTAGTGAAGTTGTCAGCTCAGTTTTTATGAAAAGAACTGCTCGAAGGTCATGGTGTCAGTTGTGGTGGTTTTACTGTGACGCCCTGTTAGAATAGATTAGATTAGATTACTTAGTGTGGAAACAGGCCCTTCGGCCCAACAAGTCCACACTGACCCTCTAAAGAGCAACCCGCCCAGACCTATTACCTTACATTTACCCCTTCACCTAACACTACGGGCGATTTACCATGGCCAATTCACCTAACCTGCACTTTTTTGGATTGTGGGAGGAAACCAGAGCACCCGGAGGAAACCCATGCAGACACGGGGCGAACGTGCAAACTCCACACAAACAGTTGCCTGAGGCGGGAATTGAACCCGGGTTTCTGGCGCTGTGAGGCAGCAGTGCTAACCACTGTGCCACCGTATTATGCTGGTCTTGACTGTCCAGCTGCTTCGCCTGTTCCCACTAGCTCTCAAAGACAGAGCAATGCCTCATCTTGTGTCAAGAGTAATGTAACTCCCAATTAACTAATATTTCTGAATATTCTGTACCACCCATTCCCCCAGTAGTGACTTGAGATAGGACTTTGTCCTATCTCAGCGATCTCTAAGAATATGTCCTGGCTTCTTTACTAGGGCTTTCCCAGTTTCTTGGTAATTTGTTAGCTCCTTGACTCTCTTCTCTAAATTAGCTTATACCGTTACCAACAGGCTCTGTGTCACCATTGTGATGGTGCACCTTAGATATGTTTTGTTGAATGTGAAACCCTGTTATATCCTGATTGGCTTGTTTGTCAACTTTTGGTGTATTTAACTGCTGACTACTAAGTCATGGAGAGTTATAGAGAACCCTTTGTTCTTATTTGACTTGGGGTTGAAGTATCGTGCCTAATTCTGGATGGTTCTGTGGTGATCTTTCATTCCAGCAACCGACCTGTTGTAAGGAGACACCAATACCTCAGGGACATTCTACAAAAGTTTCTTAAGACACGAGATTTGGAGACAGTGTATCGGGCCTTGACATTGGGAGACTGGGCTTGGCATTATTTCTTGCACAAAACTCCTCTCGAAGAAGAAATATTTAAAGCTCAGGTGAGTGAGCAGGTGGATCTATGCTAAATTTTCTCCCTTTCCTTGGGGCTTTCCTGCAGTAAGGATATTGGCAACCTTGTCATCTTACCCGAGTGCCCAGTTTTTACCTTAGGCTATACTGTTATTGAGATGATCACTGCCACATCCCATTGCAACTTCACCCAACGTTTGTATCTGTGTTTAGTAGCACAGGATAGATTAGGATAGGAAAGGCAAGAAGGCTATCGGGTTGTTATTCTCTTGTTTGCTTTTCCCTCACGCAGGATTGTTCAGGCCAACTGTGGAGTCCCTGCCACAACCTCAACAGCTTTCTCTGCCTCATTATCGGACTATGCAGTACACCTAGGGTAGAACTGCGTACCTGTGTTCTTTGTCATGATTCGGAGATGCTGGTATTGGACTGGGATGTACAAAGTTAAAAATCACACAACACCAGGTTATAGTCCAACAGGTTTAATTGGAAGCACACTAGCTTTCGGAGCGCCGCTCCTTCATCAGGTGATATTGGCACTATAACCTGGTGTTGTGTGATTTTTAACCGTGTTCTTTGCGTTAATGTTATGTTCATTATGTTAAGGCGAAACAGATAGGGGAGGTTAGGAGGTAAATAGGTAGATTGGTGAGATATCTTCACATATGAAGAAGAACTGTGGGACTGTGTCCTCATGTCAAGACAGCTCATGCATGTAGTATCTTTCCAACAGAATTGATCCCCATTTGGACATAACTTCATGTAGGCCCTGGGTTCTGTTACTTACCTCACGCCCACGATTAGAGCCGATTTTACTGCTCCTCAGATGCTGCCTGAACTGCAGTGCTCTTCCAGCACCACTAATCCAGAATTGTGGAAATCCCCTTTGTGCCATTCTGATATGTGCTAAGGAATTTATTGTATGGATAGCTGCAGCACACTCTGCACTTGCTCGCCTTCACTAACCTTTCAGACATTTCTTCATATTCCACTAATGTCGTGCCCCGGTGGGATGCTCTCTGCTTTTTTTGTGGAGATTGATGCATGTGGCAGTCCCATGCAAACATTGATTAAGTTGCTTCACGGACTCCAAGGCTGCCTGTAATTTCTGCAGTCTTGAGGAGTCTGGGTTCCATGTTTACCTAGGCTGTGTGAGGTTGAATTTACTGTTTAAGGGGGCTATTCCTCAAGTTTTGTTTGATTGTCATCCCCATGCTCATGATCTTTAGCTATGTGGTGTGGAGACTGGGCGGGGTGGGCAGATAGAGGACTTCCTCATGGGTCTGCCCCTGGGCAGCCGTGGTGGCCTGAACAAAACCAAACTGTGGGCATTTGAGGTGGTCATTTGATGTAGCTGTCTGCATCTTCTGTGGTGACGTATACACCCAAGTGCCCTTGGAATGTATGCCAGTACATATGAGGCATTCGCCAGTCGCTAGGTGCATCATCAGTCTCAGAAACGGTGTTTTACTTTGATAAGGTTTTCTATATTCCATTTCTACTACAGTGTCCCTTTTACCATTAGTTTTTTAGGTTTTGTACTTCACCATCTGACTTGGAATCTATTTCTTATCTTGGCCTGTCCCCTTTTATCAAAGTGTGCACTTTGTGGTTTGCAGGAGCAATTAGAAAACACTGAGCTATCCATTCTAAATTCTTGGTAAATGATTTTGTTCTAATCCTCTGTCTCATTTTCTGTACAATATTGGAATACAGCAACTCACTAAGGCCATAGCTTAATAGCCATTCATTGTGAGTCAGTACAGAGAGTAAAGATTGACAGGCAACTCCATTGGTATCACAACCTATCCTGATTTTATCCTCCTCCATATCAACAAACTATCTGGATCGGAATAAAGCACCCTCTCTGATTTTCTCTTCACACTTCTTCCAGCTATATCCCATTCCCTGGGCTGAGACACTGACACCAGTTGTAGCAGCCTTGTCTGAGACTATCCATTTCACTTCAAATCAGGCATTTTACTTAGTTATAGTTAATTGATAATAATTTGACCTATTGTAAGTTCAAATTTGTTTTTGGTATTGGCTTTGGTTTTATGACCAGTTAACATGCTGTGTATATACATAAACTCATCAAATCTACTGTCACGGTATTATTTGGAATACATGTTCTATTGTTAAACTCATGCATTACTGTCCTTGATTTAGGTATTCCGCTACCTTCGAATATTCCTACCTGAAAGTGGCTTTGAAATTCTACCTTGTAATCGATACTCTTCAGAATCCAATGGAGCAAAGATTGTCTCCTTAAGGAAGTGGTATGTATATTTTTGTCTTTAATGCTATATATAAATGGAGAGAGGCTGGTGTTGTGGGAGAAAACACTTTTTTTGTACCTGTAACTTGATTGGAAGATTCCCCTGGCAAACTGGGTAAATGTGGCAGCTCGTCTCGGTTCACAGGTTCTGGCCCCACCTCTGGTCTTGAGCACAAAGCCTTGACTGATGCTTCTGTACGCTTGCAGTGCTTTTGAATGAGATGTAAAACAATGACCTATCTGCCTGTTCAGGTGAGTGTCGAAGATCAATTGGAGCATTCAGAAGAGCAGTCTTCTGGATAACAACATTTATCTTTCAAATAACGTAGCCAAAGTGGTTGGTGCTGATCATTTATCTCATTGCTATTTGTGAGATCTTGCTGTGCTCACTTGCCAAAGCAACAGAAATAGCTAAGCTTCAAAAAGGTGGAAGATGTGAAAGATGCCATCAGAGCAAAAATTCTTTCTTTTGAAGTTTGTTGGGTGTAAGGATTGTAACATGAAAGGAATCTGGACAGTCTAAATTGCATTTCTGATCAGTGATTAGATTAAATTAGATTCTCTACAGTATGGGAATATACTGTAGCCCTTCAGCCCAACAGGTCCACACCAACCCTCCAAAGAGTAACTCACCCAGACCCATTCCCCTCTGACTAATGCACCTAACACTATGGGCAACTGAGCATGACCAATTCACCTGACCTGTACACCTTTGGATTATGGGAGGAAACTGGAGCACCCGGAGGTAGATACTGGGAGAATGTGCAAACTCCACACAGACAGTCAGTCAAAGCTGGAGTCGAACTCAGGTCACTGATGCTGTGAGGCAGCAGTGCTAACCACTGAGCCAGCCCCACCGTGCTGCGCAGAATAGTACAAAAACACAAATTGTTCCTAACTTCACATTGTTGGTCTTTAAACCTTTTGAGCACAAAATATTTCTGCAGAAACTCCCCTCTACCTACAGCAGGTTTGCTCATGTAAATACTAATTGTACACAATTGTGTCAGATTCTCAATGTATTGATGGATAAGATTTTGAAAATTTAAAAGTCTATGATCCCTAATCTAGTTTAAAATGTAGCAGAGAATGTTTTTTGATGCGTAACTGATCCAAAATTGAATTACAATTAAACAAAACCAGATTGTCTGTATTTTGTGAGAGGCTGAAGTTTTCAACAGTTGCTGGAAGGGCAATTGGAAAGTACAGTCTTCAGGCAGTATCACTCAGCTGTGTGTAAGCCATTAAGAACAACAAATGGGATGGTCACAGCTGCTCAGTCAAGTAGTAAACAACATTATTAAGCTTATTAAACTTTGCAGAATACATGCTCTACTTAGGATATTCTAAGTGGCACCTTTTGTAATTGGTTATGACAATGACATAGGCACTGCCCTGGAAAACATTTCATTAATGTGGTTTAGAGAGTTGAGTACAAAATGTACGCTGACATGCCCAATGTAGTACTGAGGGAGTGCAGCACTGTCAAAGTTACCTTTATTCACATGAGTGGTTAAACTGAGGCCTCTCACACCCTCACAGGTACGTAAGTGACCCCATGGCATTATTTTGAAGAATAACAATGGGAAATTCTCCCCAGTGTCCTGGACAATATTCCTCAAGCAACTTGTAATGTGGAAAACAAAACTAGTAACGATGCAGACGTTGGCTGAGGAGTATTTCATTGGTTATAAAATGCTTTGGTCAATTTGAGACTGTAAGCGGCACTTTTTTGTGATTGCTGATTTGGATTCCACTTAGCTGGACCTCACCAATGCGGCTTCCAATAGGGAACAAGGGTACTTAGAGTCATAGAGATGTACAGCATGGAAACAGACCCTTCAGTCCATGCCGACCAGATATCCAAATCCAATCTAGTCCCACCTGCCAGCACCGGCCCATATCCCTCCAAACCCTTCCTATTCATATACCCATCCAAATGCCTCTTAAATGTTGCAATTGTACCAGCCTCCACCACATCCTCTGGCAGCTCATTCCATACACGTACCACCCTTTGTGTGAAAAGGTTGCCCCTTAGGTCTCTTTTATATTTTTCCCCCCTCACCCTAAACCTATGCCCTCTAGTTCTGGACTCCCCAACCCCAGGGAAAAGACTTTGTCTATTTATCCTATCCATGCCCCTCATAATTTTGTGAGCCTCTATAAGGTCACCCCTCAGCCTCCGCGCTCCAGGGAAAACAGCTCCAGCCTGTTCAACCTCTCCCTGTAGGTCAGATCCTCCAACCCTGGCAACATCCTTGTAAATCTTTTCTGAACCCTTTCAAGTTTCGCAACATCTTTCTGATAGGAAGGAGACCAGAATTGCCGCAATATTCCAACAGCGGCCTAACCAATGTCCTGTACAGCCGCAACATGCTTGTTTGGTGCAAGAGGAAATTAACCCTAGGCTGCTTTATTATACCTAATTACTTGTTGCAGAGATGCTCAAGCTAGTTGCAGAATCTCTGAGTCCACGACTATCATGTTGATTGTGTAAAATTAGCCTTCCCACAAACTTAGAATTATCTAATTATTATATTCCCTTGTCCACTGAAGGATTATACTAGGATATGTTTTCCCGTAGAATGTGAGTTTTGATAGGAATTGACTTCCAAAACACTATCAATTTTTCATCTGTCCATTGACATCCCCACGTCAATGTAGTTTCCAGCAGGCATCAAAGGATGGTGTGGATGTGGATGTGTGCGTGTGAGGTGCTTTCCCTCCCTTATTGGGGAGATAAGGGGAGACCATTCAGACCCACACACCTGTTTGGCCATTCGATAAGATCATGGCTGATCTGATAGAAACTTCAGTCTGCATTCTCACTTACCCCCAATAATCTTTGACCCATTGATTAACACGCATCTACCTATCTCTACGTACAATATGTTGAGGAACTCTGCTTCCAACTTTTTTTCAGGAAGAGAGTTCCAACTTCACACAAAGCTCAGAAGAAAAACTCACCACATCTCTGGTTTAAACAGGTGATTCTTGGTTTTAAATGGTGACTCCTAGTTCTAGATTCTCCCATAAAAAGGAATATCCTCACCCACAGCTACCCTGGTAAAATCCCTTAGGATCTTGTATGTTTCAATTGAGCTGTCTTTTACTCTTCTGAATTCCAGCACATACAAGTCAGGTCTGTCCAACATTGTCACATGAGACAACCTGCTCACTGCAAGAATAGTCTTGTAAATATCCCCTGAACTGCTTCTAACACATTAATATTTATAATTAAGGTGACCAGTATTGTGCCCAGGATTTCAGGTGTGGTCTCATAGCTCCCTGTATAATTGCAGGATAATGTCCCTACTTTAGTACAGGATTTGTTTCCTCCCGTGGTAAATAATTAAATTCTGTCAGCTTTCCTAATTACTTGGTGTACCTGTGTACTAACCTGTGGTGATTCATGCATTAGGGCATCTACGTTCCTCTGCAATACAGAGCTCTGTAATCTCTCACCATTGAGATCATTAGCTTTTTTTATGATACCTGACAAAATGGACGCTTTCACATTTTTCTACGTTAGGCTCCAGATTTTTGTTCACTCCTTTAACCTATCTTTATCCCTTTGTAGCCTTTTTTGCAACTTAATTTTCTACCAATCTTATGTCATCAGCTAATGTCACAATCGTCTCTTCAGTCCTTTCATCAAAATCATTTATATGAGTTTGTAAACAATTGAGGTCCCAGGACTGATACCTGTGACACATCACTTGTTACATCTTGCCAACCTGAAAAAGACCATTTATGTCTAACCTCCATGTCCTGTAAGCCAGCCAACCTTATATCCCATGTTAATAAGCTACCCATTACACTGTGAACTTTAATTTTCTGCAATAGCCTACGATGTGGCACTTTATCAAATGCCTTCTGAAAATCCAAGTTTAACACATTCTCTGGTTTCCCTTTATCTAGAGCGCATGTTACCTCCTGAAAGAACTCTATTGGATTATTCCTCTTTCACAAAACCATGTTGACTCTGCCTGATTATGTTGAATGTTTCTGTGATGTTTAAATAGATAGCCTGAGGTGAAGACTCCATTGGAGAGCTCTTGCTACATCTTTACGTGGGATAAGTTTACTGGCAAAGTCTTTGGGTCCCAGAGGATTTAGGATCTTAATGGTCTGTGAGGCTAGTTTTCACACTGAATAATGCCATTCCCAAACAGCACAATGTTTGTGCAGTAACATTTTCAGCAGCTTTCCTGCCCACTGCAGTTTAATCAGCAGTCTACTTCTTATTTCACAGGAAGGAGAATGATAAGATTGAGTTGCTAGTTGGCTGCTTGGCAGAACTTTCTGAGAAGGAGGAATCCCTCCTACGCCCAGGGGAGAATGACTTCAGTGTGATGTACTCTACCCGGAAAAAATGTGCTCAACTCTGGCTGGGCCCTGCTTCCTTCATCAATCACGGTATGTAGATAACTGACCTTTTTAAGGATTATGTATTTCTGTCAAAAATATTTGCCCATTTTGTTTTATATGCTCTACATCTCAAGAAGGCTCCACTGATACTTTTATCAGACGTACGTTGTCTTGAGATTATATTCAAGTCTATGAGAACCCTGCTCACTTGCTCTTTGATGCATTACTCACAGAATATCATTGATACTCTGAAGTGGCACCCATAGAAATAATGGGGACATGCTTTTGTCCCAGCCCTAGGGAGACTGACCTGGAGCTAGCTGACCCTGAACTTACTCCATATCGGCCAGTTTCACTGCATTAGATTTTAAACTGAGACCCAGCCTTGGTTCAGTGTGAAATAACCTATGATACTACTGTTTTGTAGAAAACCATTGGAGTTACCTCTGGTGTGCTGGTTAATATTAATCCCTCAATCATCCTCACTAAAACATCAGCTCATTATTGTAGAGCTGTTTTTGGGAGCTTACTGTGCCCAAATTGGCTGCCACATTTCCTACAATGGTGTTGACTCAACTGGCAGTGAAGCATTTTCTGAGGTTGTGAAAGGCGCTATATCAGCGCAAACTTTCTTTTTGTCTCAAAACTACCCATCCTGCTAAGCTCATAGCCACTATGTCCTTAGTTAGAAGCATTGTCAATTAATCGGGGCGGCACAGTGGCTCAGTGGTTAGCACTGCTGCCTCACAGCACCAGGGATCCGGGTTCGATTCTAGCGTTGGGTGACTGTGTTTGCGCATCCTCCCCGCGTCTGCGTGGGTTTCCTCTGGGTGCTCTGGTTTCCTCCCACAGTCCAAAGATGTGCAGGTCAGGTGAATTGGTCATGCTAAATTGCCCATAGTGTTAGGTGCATTAGTCAGGAGTAAATATAGCGTACAGGAATGGGTGTGGGTGGGTTACTCTTCGGAGGGTCGGTGTGGACTTGGGCCGAAGGGCCTGTTTCCATACTGTAGGAGTATCTAACCTAATACTCCTTTCTCAGTTTGTGGTTAAATGTACTTTGTCCATCATAACGTTTATGTTTAAAACCAGTTTTTCCTTCCAAAGACAGTTTTACACTTGATGTCTGTCCTGAGAATTTGCACGTTTTTATGTTTAACAAATGTATTATCAAATTAACGTAACATCCTTTCAGTTCTGTGGTTAGGATTTGAATTTCAATCAATCTGATACGATGGAAATTTCTTGTCTCTGGTTCTAAGGAATCTAAGTGAACTTTATTTGAAGAAGTCTCCACTCAGTCCTGAATGAGCATGCACAGCCTAAACCTGTTAATAAAATGCATTAATTGGTTTTAAGTTGCTGGTTCACTTCGTTCTCACTTTTCTCTCCTCTTGTCTGTATTACATTTTATCTATTGTTTTTCCACATAATTATGTAAGAAACAATGAAGGACCCAGCCCTGACTCAACCCACCCAATGCTCTCCCATCACCAACCCTCTTCACCTTACATTAGTTCTTCGAGTAACTACCCATTTTCTATCCTCCAAGCAAATCTCCTAATCGTTCCCAAGGTTTACCCTGCATTCCCATAGCCTTATATTAAGATGAAGCTTTAGGAATTGAGGAAAGCTGCATTCCAGCACTTCCTGTGGTCCACTGATGATGTAACTTCCTTTGTGAATCCAGTATGCCTACTGTTTACTGAGTTGTTGGTTGGATTATTCTCACCTTTATTTCCAATAATCCATTCCACTATTCTACCACTGTGCAATCAGACCGAAAGCCAGTAGTTTCAATTTGTCCACCACCTTTGACTGGGAATCACATTAATATGTTTCCAGTCTGCTACAATAATGTCCCAGTGACTATCACTTCCGTCTTAATCATCATTTCTGCCTTTGAAATCTCCTTCCTCGGTCTCTCAGTGCTCTGGGATAAATATCATCTCTTCTTTGAGATTTATTTTGAGTGCTTTAGACTTTCCACCTTGACCTTCCTATGAAAGAATTGATTTATGGTCAACACTGTTCCAAATCAAGGCTTGTTGTCTTAAAATAGTAACCTTGATTTTGCTATTCCAAACAGTCCAATTGTCATCATTTCTTGTAATCAAGAAATTGATTACCTTTCAGTGAGATACTATATGTCTCAAGTTAGTATTTTTTGAAAGGAGCATGTTTGAATAAAGTTAACTTTAATTATTAATGTTCCTCTGTTTTCTCTCTCTATCTATCTCTCGCTGTCTCTCTTCCCTGAAGACTGCAGACCGAACTGTAAGGTAAGATAGCAACCGTTTTCATTTTCAGCTGGTTTTATATTGTTGTAATAGCTGCCTGATGTTGGACCAGGGGTTTTGAATGCAGTGCTCAAAACTATGCCCAGCACTTGTGACCGCTCCTCGGTGAAGGCACCAGCTCGCACTGGAGTATAAACCTCGTTCTGTATCAGCAGATTTGGTCTTCAATCTTCCAATAGACCAAGGGCTATGGTCTGGGCTATTATCTCAGTGCAGGATCTGGAGCATTGTCGGAGATGCTGCTTTTTTTGGGGGGATGAGATGTTAAACTATGGCTCTGTCTGCCAATATTTGTTCCTCTTCCAACCTACAAATCTGAGTTACTCGCCATTCCCCTGTATCTGTTGTTTGGGAAATTGGATAGAAAGGGTTGGACACTTGTTAAAATTAATTCTGTGACTGTGTTCTGTATAGGCCCCAAGGAGGTAGAAAGCTTTTCTTTGCTTGCTTGACTTTTGGACAAAACACATGCGGTAATTAGGAGTGTGACCCTGTCGTCGCATAGTTGAAGGTCACTTTGTCCAATTTAAAAAGATCTAATTCCCTTCTGGACAGAGATGTGCTAACCTGATGGGCATCAATTCTTGAAACTTTCCTGCTTCCTTATATTCACCAGGCAGTGCCTTTCTGCACAATTCACATCATGTTAATTGTGAATTTCTTCCCGTTCCCTTTATAAATCAGGAGGACATCATTGACTCAGTACAACTACCTCTGTGTGTTGCGTCCAGAAAGATATTAGTTATGTTAATTGTATTGTTAAGGGAAAGGATAAAGAATTGAAGGTATTTTTCGATTAAGTACCTTGAGCAAAAATTTCATAAAAGGAACTTCATTTGGGACTGATGATGGTGGTGAAAGCTGGACTCCATCAACCCCTGACACTACTATTTATTTGGTGTGTTTCCTTTAATAAAGTGTTGCACAACTGCTTAATTGTGAGCAGAAACTCTGGTTTAGAGCATAGAAGCTGTGTGTACCGCTCTGTAACACGGTGTCTCCATACTTCAGTGTAAAACACAACTAGCTGGATGTGTTATATTTCCTTGCTGTTTGGAAAGTGGCTGCAGAATAACAGGAATTTGCCCCATATTTTTCTGTTTTTGTCCTTCCACAGTTTGTTCCAACTGAAGGTGACCGAGCATGTGTCAAAGTTCTTCGAGACATTGAACCTGGAGATGAGATCACCTGTTACTATGGTGACAGCTTTTTCGGTGAAAAGAATGAGCTATGCGAATGCTACACTTGTGAAAGGTAAGGGATATAATCATCAAAAAGCAGAGTCCTGTGGTTTTCTGGAAGAAATGCCAGAGATTTTCAGGATATCAAGGCAGTAGCTGCGGACAGAGAAGCTCTTTAACACTTCAGGCTGATTATCAGAATTTGACGAAGTCAGGAATGAGGTAGGATTTGAGCAAGGGGTAAGTGGGACCAGGACGAAAGGAAGGTCTGTGACTGGGTGAAAGACAGAAGAGTTTGACTTCCAGGACAAATGGGAATGCTGTTGGAGCAGCGCTTGGCCCATATCCCTCTAAACCCTTCCTATTTATGGAATTTCTGATATTGCGCTCCACCACCACCACCACACCCCACACCCAACAACATCCTGCACCCTATCTCGTTGACATCAGTTGCCTTTTAAATGCTAAAGTTGTACCAGCCTCCTCCACTTCCTCTGGCAGCTCATTCCATACACGCACCACCCTCTGTGTGAAAACGTTGCCCCTTATGTCCCTTATATATCTTTTCCTTCTCACCCTGAACCTATGCCGTCTAGTTCTGGACTCCCCCACCCCAGGGAAAAGGCCGTGTCTATTTATCCTATCCATGCACCTCAATCTTAGAATCCCTACAGTGTGGAAACAGGCCCTTCAGCCCAACAAGTCCACACACCCCTCCAAAGAGTATCCCACCTAAACCCATTCCTCATTCCTCTACATTTACCCTAGATTAATGCACCTAACCTACACATCCCTGAACACTATGGTCAATTTAGCATGGCCAATCCACCTAACCTCCACATCCTTTGGATTGTGGGAGGAAACTGGAGCACTCAGAGGAAACTCACGCAGAAACTGGGAAAATGTGCAAACTCCACACAGAGAGTTACCTGAGGGTGGAATCGAACCTGGGTCCCTGGTGCTGTGAGGCAGCGGTGCTAACCACAGAACCACCGTGCCTCTTAATTTTATAAACCTCTATAAGGTCACCCTCCACTCCGACGCTCCAGGGAAAACAGCCCCAGCCTATTCAGCCTTTCCCTGTAGCTCAAATCCTCCAACCCTGGCAACATCCTTGTCAGTCTTTTCTCACTCCTTTCAAGTTTCACAACATCTTTCCGATAGGAACGAGACCAGAATTGCACGCAATATTCCAAAAGTGGCTGAACCAATGTCCTGTACAGCTGCGACATGACCTTCCAACTCCTGCACTCAATGCGCTGACTAATAAAGGAAAGCATACCAAACGCTGCCTTCACTATCCTATCTACCTGCGACTCTACTTTCAAGAGACTATGAACCTGCACTCCAAGGTCATTTTGTTCAGGAACACACCCAGGACCTTACCATTAAGTGTGTCCTTGTCCTTCAAGGGGGGAGAGGGCCTGGATTTGGAAGGTGCTATAGAAGGAGCCGCAGTAACTTGCAGTAGTGTATTTTGTAAATGGTAGACACTGCTGTTACTTTGTGCTAGTGGTGAAGAGAGTAAACGTTGAAGGTGTTAGGTGGGTGGCAATCACGTTTGTTGCTTTGTCTAGGATGGTGTCAAGCTTCTACACCGGTGACTACCAGCCCTTTGGTGAGACAACGTAAAAGCTGCTAGAAAGGAGAAAATGATCAGAAATTCATGAATGAAGCTCCATTTTATTCCTTAAACGAAAAGGTTGATCTTTGCTCTTTCCAGGCGAGGAGAAGGAGCCTTCAAGATGAAGAAGCGTGTCATTGACATGGGCGCATTCTGCAAGTATGGACTGAGAGAGACGGACAGTCGCCTGAGCCGTATGAAACAGAAGGGCAAAGGACGACGGCCCAAGGGAGCACATGTTGATTTATATCAGAAAACGGTGGAAAGAGCCTTGTGGCAGAGTGAGTATAGCCACAGAAAAGAAAAGCTTGTACAGTAAAAATTGAGTTAGCCGGTGCTCCTCCAACTGGAATTTCTGAAATTGCTCCCCACCCCCCACCACCACACCCCAACAGCATCCTGCACCCTATCTCATTGATATCAGTAGTACTATATAAAATATTAGTGTAGTCTGTCTGAAAAGACTGTAAAAGAACTGGCTAAACATTGGAAGTATTTTTCCCTCCATGTTATCATGAAAAGAGTCAAAGGTAGAGAGGTAGTAGGCTTCTGCATGTTGTATTATACATCAAGAATTGCTTTTGTTGGGTTCCTTTGATTACTAAGAATGGCAACCACCAGAAAATTTGATTTACCAGCACCACCCTATCGTGGTGCTTGCTGAATAATGGGAAATTTTACTGTTTTATTAGGTCAGCCAGTCAGGATATCTGGAGGATGGTGGTGCTGTTATAGAATGTGTGGGCGCAACAACATTCTGAGGAGTTCACTAAACGGAATTTTTCTTTTATCGATAGTTGAGCACATTAAAATTGATTCATAACCATTGTATTCAGCTTTTGTTCACAAGCTAGTTACAGATAAGAAAGATAATGTGGCTCTCCTGATCTCATCCATCGAGAACGAAGTCCCAACTCACGTGGGGTTCTTAAATGATTTTCACTTTCACTTCTCTTTCGGAAAGTCCATTCCCTAAATGCACCAGCTCTGAATTTTCCATTTACTCATTTCAAACTCTGCCCCTCTTATTTTTTTTTTACTATCACCGTTTAACTTTCCGGATTTACCTTGCCTGCATTATTTTTGAGTAAAACCTTGCCTGCATTAGTCATGAGTAAGTCTAGAAAATCAACTAGTGGAGGGTCTCCTTGTGGTTCTGCTCCTGGGCGTGACCGAAGTGGCCATCAATAGTTCTAGGCAGAGGGCTGTTATACCTGACTCTTTCGTGGTTACGTCTGTGCTACGGTGTCTGTTGAGAGGGAGTACATAGTGTTCACTGGCATGACTGAGGCCTTTAGACACTAGTGATTTCCGTTAATCATTAGTCTGTATTTTTGTTGCAATGCCACATCAGGGCTGTTTAACCTACTTTGTTAATTTCTAGGTTAAAAGAGCAAAGTTCAAGATCTTGGTCTCTAGCTCTTATTTATTCTCTCATGGGTTGTGGGTGTCAATGGCAGCACCAACATTGGTTACCCATCCCTAACTGCTCTTGAACTGAGTTGCTTGCTGGACCATTTCAGATCACAGTGAAGTGTCAACCACATTGCTATGGGTCCGGAGTCACGTATAGGCCAGACCAGGGAAGAATGGCAGATTTCCTTCCCTGTAGCATCTGAGGGAACCAGTAGGATTTCAAGATTTAACGTTTCTTCTTAAATCAGCCTAGCAATCAGCCTTGTTGCTGAATTTTACAAACTTTCCAACATCTTTGTCTCTTCTGGTTACCAGAACTGGACATGGTCCTCGAGGTGTCGACTGACCATCATGTTATAAAGTGTCTACTAAGGACATTGGCATAGCCCAGGAGCAGGCTGCATGCCCCTCACTGCTGATCAAGCAGACCACGAACAATGGTTGTAAATTCCACAGGTAAATGGGGACCCTTCTCTAAGAATCTCCTACCCCATGTTTCAAATCAGATTGGTTGTTAGATGACCCTAATGCCAGCACTAGTGGAACAACTATAATTGGTACCAGTATCTTTCTGGTGTAGAGAGGGAAAAATAGCCCATTTAACTGCTATGCAGTGAATGTTACTGGATTGTATGTGTTGGTTGTGATGTGAGGGTAGATCCAACTCCATTATTATACTCTTATTATTGGTTTAAGGGCAGCCAATTCTCACCAGCTTGAGGTCTTAGGGAATGGATGTATAGATGAGATAGCAGCAAGAGCATTGCAAAATAGGACAAAGGCCACTGTGTTTGGAGCCTGTCCGCCTATTGCCGAGCGTGTTTATTGAACTTGAGCTTTTTTTTTTTACTTTCAGCTTCAGCCAGAAGGCTGTCCTTAAGTTCACGGAGGGGTAAACGTGGAAAATGGAAAAGGCGGACTCCAAGTAGAGCCCACTCAAAGTCACCACCTGTGCTTCGCTCGACGTCTTTGCAACTGCAGAAGGCTCAGGCCGGTGAAGAGACGGACGTGGCAACCGTGACGCATTTGCAGAATGGGAGCCAGACTGCTGATCAGGGAGGGGAATCTCCTCCATGGAAAGGTGAGGCAGAAAGCCGTCACTGTGGATTTGGCCATTCCTCAGTATCCGAGCTTCAGCCCACTGCTGGGCAAACTGGTCCTGAAACACCTGTAACATTCCAGAGGCCAGAAGGCATCTTCCTGAAGGACCTGCGAGTGGATTTACACGATTGCACGAACCTGGCTGGACCATTGACCAATATAGAAGAAGCAGCTACAAGAGAAAACGGGAGGTATTTATGGGACAAGCCAGAGGTAGACCCGGGGCCAGTTACCCCCCAGTGTCCAGGAGACGTGACCACACAGAAAGCTCCAGCCAGCACCAATGCAGTCCTAGCACCTAGGCTCAAGTCAAGAAAGTTAGCACAGCTCATTTGGAAGGATTGTAATACACCTCATTTACCTGGAGTGACCCTTCCTTCATTGGACCAAGCACAAACAAAACCCCAGAGCACAAAAGAAGCCATTTCTCCAGGCTCACCACCTCATCATTTACAGACTGCCAGTGAGAAGGGGTCTACTGGCACATTGACCAGGAAACGGAGGAGGAGGAGGAAAAGGGCATTGAGAAGGAGAACCTGTCAAAAGAGGAAGAGCACACGAAGCCCAGAGATACCACCAAGGAGAGCATTTGGTTTGACCCACTTTGTGAAAATCGATTTGAGTAAGGATGCCGTCCTTGTAACCAGTGTCAAAAATGAAGCACAGAGCTCAGCACAAGGCAAGGCAACCTCTCAGCAAAACTGCAGTCAAAGTCCACAGGTTTCAGCGGACGGGAACTGTCAAGCTGCGCACTCAGCGGAAATCCGGGATGTCCGCGTAGTTCTGGAAGATATTTCGAAGATCTGTGAGTGTGCCACTCGGACATGGTACGTTCGAAGGAGGATGGCTGCGAAGCGAAGCATGGGCGCTGAGGGAGGGAGCTGTTTGGTGGATTCCAAACTGGGAGCTGAACACACAGCAGCCGACAGATTGTGGAGGACTTTGCCCTGTGCTGAGCTTCACTCTCCTGCGAGCAGGCCAGTGAGACAATACAGGTGGACAGCTCACGGGCAGAAAGCAGGTGGCCGCCAGCCGCTAAAGCAAACCAACAAAAGGAAAGCACCCGATGGGGAGAGAATAGCAACAGTGAATGGATTGGGCTCAGCAGCCATTAACAACTCAGTGCATGATGCAACCCAGCGCAAACGCTCCAAACATTTCCCAAGCTGCGCACAGGAGACAAGGGTGTGTAGCAGAGAGGTGACGGGGCTGGGACCATCACAGAGTGCAGTGTGTGCCGAGGGCATGCTGGCCCACGATTGTTTTGTTTCCTCGATGGAAGATGACAAAAGACCTGCAGCTTTCACCCCGTTTGCTAGATCCAAGCGCCTGCGTCTGGTTGTCAGTCATGGCTCTATAGACTTTGATATCTCCTCTTCGGCGAGTGAAGACTCTGTCTGAGTACTATGTTGGGGTCAGAAGTGTATCCACCCCACCCTCCTTTACGCCCTCACCCACCTCCCCCAACCCTCAAACCCCATAACGAACTATCTTACAAAAAGGAGAGAAAAAATTCAATTTCTAATGCTGCCCATACACACACACACAGAGATAATGTTGAAATTCCTTCCTCCTGCATTCTGTTATTGATGAGCTGACAGGTTGAACTGTAGCTGTTTCCCTGGTTTGCACAATGATTTTGAGATGGTGGGGCTCTACTTGACATCATCTTTGCACTCCCAAGCATGGGATTCTGCCAAACCCAATTGGAAGCCCCAAGGGATTTGACTTCCCCTGTCTGCGGGCTTCCTTTGTTCTCAACCAGTGCAGGGGTGATTAGCATTCATGTTGGCCTCATTGTAATTTGAGAATGTGGGGGTTTGGGAAATCAGCCGACCTCTACTGAGGACAGCATCAGCTGGGATGCTCTTTGGATCAAGCAGCTGGCTTAGTCGTTCCGTATCTGGGTTAAGGGGGGCACTTGACTGAGGTACCAGAGAGCTGCCACTGTCCTGAAGCTGCAGGAGTCATGAGAAGGCAGGAGAGTCGGGGAAACTTAAAGAAACAAAGCTTTATCTCTGTGCAAACTAGGAAGTGGCTGTGTCTGTCCTGCTGGTCGATTTAGGCCGTGGATTCTTGAAGTAAGTAGCTCGCGAACTGGCAAGTCACACAGCATGTAAAGTACAATTCATAGAAGTGAGATTAGTTTGAACTTTCCTTCGAGTGCTCCTTAAAGAGAATTTGAAGTACACTCTCTCCCATTTTCTTGACTCGGTCCCAGGGACAATTCGTAAAGCTTCATATAACCTCAGGATAACAACTTTTGGTGCTTATTGGTCAGCTGATGTGCTTGATATCCTTCCTCATGAGAAAAGTAAAAACTTTTTTTTTAAAGCCAAGCCTTTCCTCTTTGTGTCTGTGAAGTCTAAAAGCAGTTTTACAGGTTTTCCTTTTCTCGTGGTTCTCACAAGGTCTGAAATTTCACGCGTCTCCAAGAGTCAGTGATGTCATTCGGATTTCTGGGATCATGAAGCAAGCAGGCAGACCATTTGGCTTGTTGTCCCAGTGCTGGTCTTTTTGTTTAAACAGTTGTCTTATTTAGACCTATTTCCTCGTCCTTTCCACATAATTTTGCAATGTTTCCTTTTCACATACATTTATAATGGTATTCTCAAAGTTGTGATTGAATCTGCTTCCAGAATGTAACAATCTATTGTGTTTAAGAAAAATCTCAACTCCCTCCTCACCCAGCTCTTGTTGTCATAGAATCAGAGAGTTATTTAGCATGGAAACAGACCCTTCGGTCCAACCAGTCCATGCCGAACTTAATCCCAAACTAAACTAGTCCCACTACCTGCCTGCTCCTGGCTGATTTCCCATCAAACCTTTTCAATTCATGTATCCATCCAAATATCTTCAAAAGTGTGGTTTCAGTAAAATATAATGGCAAGACTGTTATGGAAAACACTCAGTAGTGCAGCTAAAAGTTTGGATCTTTAAAGTGGGACATAGGCAGTTAGAAACATGTACTATTCATGGTGTTTCTGTCCATGTCTTTCACTGGATTTGTGAGTAATTTGATACAGTGATTTAAGAATGCAACATCAAAGTGTTTTCTTCCTAATATCTTAGCACCAGTGTGGTAATTCAGCCCATGACAACACTGACTCTAGCTCATGGATTACAGGGTGAGAATACAATATGTCCCTGTGCTAACTGTAGAAGTGTAAACATGTGAGTCTGTTTGTGCACGTCTGGCTGTGTGCTCCCTCTGCTGGCCTGAGCTGGGTCTTAAAATTTACTCTTAGTTGTACTGTTCGTCAGAAGCAAAGGATGCTAAATCCCTGCCATTTTGTCCAGGCAGTTCAGCTAAAGAGAGTCCCATTAAAAGGAATCAAGGTTAAAGGATCTAGCTATATGTCTTAGGCTATGCATTTTTAGGCTTCCTATCTGCTGTCTGGAAACGTTCTGTCTGTGTAACTAATGACTAGGATAAGTGATTTGGCAAAGCAGTAACACATAAAGAGAAGTGTTCAGCCCTTGGAATCTGCTCCCCTATTCAGTTATATTATGGCTCTACGTCAAAATCCACCTTCCACACATACTTTGATTCCTATGATAAGTAAAACTCAATATGTCTCACTGATAAATATACTTTGAGTGTCCACAGCACTCTTAAGTTAGGGGATTGCAAAGATTTAGATCCTTTTGAACAAATCTGTCCTCGCCTCAGTCCTAACCTGAGATTGTGATACCGAATTCTATCCATTATTTGTCTCAAATTATTCTTCTTTGTTTAGTTTCTGCAGAGCAATTTTGATGTTTTATTTTGTTAAATATATTAAGTAAATGTCTGTTATGCAAGTTAATCTTGTTGCATGTGTGTATCAACCTTTTCTCAGTTGAGTTCAGGAATCTAAAAGCACTGATATCTAGGAATAAATATTGGAATAATTGCATTTCCTGCTATAAGTAAATCTGCAATAACCCCTTTTTTAAAAAAAAGATGTAATTATATTTATTTTCTAATTTATCCAATCAATATGAGAATATTGATCCCAGATATCAGATTCTGTGGCATTCTCGGAGAGTGGAATGGAATTGTAGATTGGATACAGCACAGGAAGAGGTCATTCTGTTTGAGGTACTCTCAGCAAGAGCAACTCAGTGAGTCCCACCTGCCTGCCTTTTCCAGGAACCTCTGAAATGTATTTCCTGTTCAGCTAATTATCTAAATTGGTGCTGCCTTGAAAGCCAAGATTGAATCTGCCTTTGCCACGTTCTCAGTGCATTTAGATCCTAACCCACTTGCTGCATAAATATAACTTTCCTCATCTCACCTTTTGATTCTTTTGCCGTTCACCTTAAATTGGTATTCTCTGGTTCCTGACCCTCTTACCAATGAGAAATGTTTTTCCCTGTCTACTCTGTCCAGATTCATCCTAGCTTTGAATGAAAAGCTCCAGCTTTTTCTGTCTATCTACAAAACTGAAGTCCCTCACCCCTAAAACCATTATGTTATTCTTTTTTGCATCTTCTGTAATTCCTCCTTAATGTGTGGTGTGCAGCTTGCTAGTTTTGAGCACCTCATCCAAGTATTTGTTGTTTGGATAAGTGTATATACACACATGTACACACACACACACTTCTTTATTTTTTAAAAAATTACAATTCAGTCACTGGTTTTGGATCAAGACCAATGTAGAAATGTTTATCCCATATATCAGATTTGGCATCCTTTTGCTTTTGTATCCGTTGTTGTTGATGTTTTAACATTTATATCACATACCCATTGGCTTCATAATCAAGTGGGTTTGAAGGGAACAAAATTATTGCACACATCTAAACATAATGTTTTTTATTGTCAAGCTGTTCTGATCTTTGTCTTCTCCCCTGCTGCAGCCTGCCTGCATGCTACACACCATTCCATGGAGAAAATACTTTAGAAATTAAAAATTAGGGCCAACATATATTTATGAATCAATCCAGTCGGTAATTCAGGAGAAATGTCTTTATTGAGAAGCTGATATGAACATGGAACTTGCTGCCACAGGGAGTACTGAGGTAAGTTGAATTGATCTGCTTTAGTGGCTAGCACTGCTGCCTCACAGCGCCAGAGACCCGAGTTAGATTCTGATCTGGGCGACTGTCTATGTGGGGTTTACACCTTCTCCCCCTGTCTGCGTGGGTTTCCTCCGGGTGCTCCGGTTTCCTCCCACAATCCAAAGATGTGCAGCTTAGGTGAATTGGTCATGCTAAATTGCCCATAGTGTCCAGGGATGTATAGGTTAGGTACATTAGTCGGGGAAATATAGGGTAGGGGAATGGGTCTGGGTGGGATACTCTTCGGAGGGTTGGTGTGGACATGTTGGGCCAAAAGGCCTGTTTCCACACTGTGGGGTTTTCTATGAAACTAAGTGGAAGTTAGATCAGTTCTCCTGTGAGGTGCTGTCTAAGGAGACTTTCTGAAGTTATACAAGATGCACTGTAGAAATTCACCAAGGCTGCTTAGACTGCACCTTTCAAACCCATGACCACTATCATCTAGAAAGACAAGGGCAGCAGGTACAGTGGAACACCACCAGCAGCAAGTTCTACTCCAAGTCACTCCTCATCCTGATTTGGAAATACATCATCGTTCCTTCATTGTCACTGAGTCAAAATTATGGAACGCCCTTGCGTGGGTCTACCTACAACACATAGACTGCAGCAATTCAAGAAGGCAGCTCATCACCATCTCATGGGCAATCAGGGATGAGTAATAAATGAGGGGAGATGCATGACTTTTGAAAAAAAGAACAGAAGGATATTCTGGTCTGATTTGTGGAGAGAAACAGAGATAACATCTCAGGATTGTGACATTATAACAGATCTGAAAATGTGAACTCTCTTCTCTCTGCAGTTGCTCCTACTGCTACCTGTTGTGTACTTCCAGCAGTTTCTGTCTTTTATTTCAGATTTCCAGTATGTGCAATTCTGTGTTTTGAATTCTGGTAATAATCAGTAAAGTAATGAAAGGAAGCATGTGTGGACTTAAGCATATAGCAGACCACTGAGTGTCCTGTTTCAGTTTGTTAAATTCTATGCAGTCACTTATTTAGAAGTAGTTTTTTTTTCTCACCAGCATAGCTGTTACTTGAGGGGGAAAACAAACTCTATCCTCAGTTAGTTTACTGACCAGGGGGCAGTAGTATCCAAGCCAGATGTCAGTCTCTGCTTCATCTTGGAGTACGATGACAAAAAGGCAGGACATTACAGAGTTTTGGGGAAGGTGGGGGGGAGGGGGAGAGGGGGGAAGAGTGTGGTGAGGAAGAGAAAATTGAGCAGGAGTTCACATCCTGGATAAATGGATACAAAAGAATAGATAGAAACTTTAGGATGTAAAACTTAAAGCAGGACCTTTTTAATGAAATTAGGAAACTTCTAACTTCAAAATATGGTTCAAGTTTAGAACTTTATTCTGCAAATTGTACTTAATACTAAAACAAAAGCGAGATACTGCAGAAGCTGGAAATCAAATAAAATTGCCTCCAAATGAAAGGTGTAGATAGGGATACCCACACAGGCCCTGGTTCTGCCTGTTTTTTTTTTGCAACACCTTGATCCAATCCTACATGAGGACCTCCTTCCACAACACACACTCCGGTATAATTGATGATTGTTGCTTTCTGATCTCATCTGGAACTTGAAAAGGAAACAAGCAGTTTGCTTCCAATTTCCATCCCTCTCACTTTTATCTGGTCAGAAGCGAGAGTGTGGTGCTGGAAAAGCACAACCGGTCAGGTAGCATCTGAGGAGCAGGAGAGTCGACGTTTCGAGAATAAGCCCTTCATCAGGAACGAGGTATGAGGGCTAGGTGCCTGAGATATAAATGGGAGGAGGTTGGAGCTTGGGGGAAAGGTAGCTGTGAATGCAATAGGTAGATGAAGGTGGGGGGTGAAGGTGATAGGTCGGAGAGGAGGGTGGAGCAGATAGATGGGAACGACGATGGACAGGTTAAAAGGGCAGTGCTGAGTTTGAGGCTTGGGACTGGTATAAGGTGGGGGGTGGGGAACTGAGGAAACTGGTGAAATCCACATTAATCCTGTGTGGTTGTAGGGTCCCAAGAAGAAAGATGTGGTGTTCTTCCTCCAGGCGTCAGGTGGTTAGAGTTTGTCGATGGAGGAGGCCCAGGACCTGCATGTCCTTGGCAGAGTGGGTGGGAGAGTTGAAGTGTTCAGACACGGGGCAGTGAGGTTGGTGGGTGCAGGTGTCACAGGGATGTTCTCTGAATGGATCTGCATATTGGCATCCAGCCTCCCCGTTGTAGAGGACAGCACATTGGGTGCAACGGATACAGTAGATGACATTAGTGGAGGTGCAGGTAAATTTCTGTAGGATGCGGAAGGGTCCTTTGGGGCCTTGGACGGAGGTGAGGGGGGAGGTGTGGGTGCAGGTTCTGTGGTGGCAGGGGAACGTGCCAGGAGTGGGGTGTGAGCTGGTGTGGATCTGAAGAGGGAGTCACTGAGGGAATGGACTCTCCGGAACGCTTTTAGGGGTGGGGAGGGAAATATATTCCTACTGGTGGGGTCTGTTTGTAGGTGGCGAAAGTGGCAGAGGATGATGCGATGGTTACGAAGGCTACTGGGGTGGAAGGTGAGGACTGGGGTGGGGGAGTTCTGTCCTTGTTGCATTGGGAGGGATGGGGTTCAAGGGCGGAGGTGCAGCAAGTGGAAGAGATGCACTGGAGGGCATCAACCACCACGTGAGAGGGGAATTTGCGATCTTTGAAGAAGGAAGCCATTTGGGATTTTCCAAGGTGGAATTGGTCATCCTGGGAACAGATGCAATGGAGGGGGAGGAATTGGGAATAAGAGATGGCATTTTTACAGGAGGCAGGGTTGGAGAAGGTGTAGTCCAGGTACCTGTGGGAGTTGGTGAGTGTGTAGAGGAAATTCCTTCTTCAAAGATTGCAATTTCCCCTCTCACGTGATTGATGCCCTCCAGCGCATCTCCTCCACTTCCCACACCTCTGCCCTTTATCCCCACCCCTCCCAATGCAACAAGGACAGAACTCCCCAACCCCACTCCTCACCTTCCACTCCACCAACCTCCGTATACGTCACATCATCCTCTGCCATTTCTGCTACCTACAAACAGACCCCACCACTAGGGATATATTGCTCTTCTCCCCACCCACACCCCCCATCCCCAAATCAACGTACCATAGAGACCATTCCCTCTGTGACTCCCTCGTCAGATTCACACACTAACACCCCCCACCAGTTCATACCCCACTCTGGCACCATCCTCTGCCACCACATGAAGTGCAAAACCTGCACCCACACCTTCCCCCTCACCTCCGTCCAAGGCCCCAAAGGATTCTTCCACATCTGACACCTCCACCGATGTCATCTACTGTATCCATTGCACCCGATGTGGTCTCCTCTACATTGGGAGACTAGACGCCAACTTGCGGATCATTTCATAGAACATCTCTGGGATACCCGCACCAGCCAAACCCACTGCCCCGTGGCTGAACACTTCAACTTCCCCCATCAGTCTGCCAAGGACATGAAGAACCTGGGCTTCTTTCATCGATGAACCCTAAAACCTTGCAATCAACAATGTCCACCACATTTTTTGCATTTCTGCCCTCACCCCTTCCTCTCCTTCCCAGAAGCAGGACGTAGGGTTTCCCTTGTCCGTTTAATTTTCATCCCACCAACCTTTGCCTTCAAAGAATTATCCTTTGCCATTTCAATCACCCCAGTATGATGCCACCACTAAATTCATCATCTTCCCCTCTCCCCTGTCAGCATCTGTAGGGATTTCTTCCACTGTGACATCCTGGTCCACTCCTCCATTGACCCCAATACCTCATTTCCTTCTCGTGACACCTCATGCAATTACAGGAAGTGTAAAATTTTCCTCACTATCGAAGGCTCCAAACATGACTTCCGGATGGAGCAGTCTTTTGGGACCCTGCAACTACACAGGATTAATGTGGATTTCACCAGTTTCCTCTTTTCCCCTCCCCCCACCTTATCCCAGTCCCAAGACTCAAACTTGGCACAGACCTCTTGACCTGTCCATCGCCTTTCCCATATATCTGCTCCATCCTACACTCCAAGCTATCACCTAACTTCCTTTTTCATCTATCTACCACATTCTCAGCTACCTTCCCCCGCCCTGCACCACTCGCATTTATCTGTCAGCCCACAAGCCTCATTCCTGATGAAAGGCTTATGCCCAAAACCTCAATTCTCCTGCTCCTTGGATGCTGCCTGACTGGCTGCGCTTTTCCAGCACCACACTCTCGACTCTGATCTCCAGCTTCTGCCATCCTCACTTTCTCTTTTATCTGGTCTGTCTCTGATTCTTCCCTTCCTTAACTTCTGTACCTTCATTTGACATGAATGCTTGTCAGCTGATATTCATTACAAGTTCCCATCTCCAACAGATACATTGGCTACATTTCCTTATACAGTGTTTCATGTAAGCATTCCAGTCTCTCAGTTTTTCCATTGCATCTGTGCCCATGATGCCACCTTCCACAAGAGTCCTTCCAACATGTACACATTTTCCCTCAGTTAAGGAGTCCTCCATTGCCCTCTTTCCCCCACCTGAACTCTGGTGGGCAGGGCCCTCAACAATATCCACCACATTTATTGCATTTCTGCCCTCACCCCATCCACTGCTTCCCAGAAGCAGGAAGTAGGGTTTCCTTTGTCCATTTAATTTTCATCCCACCAACCTTTGCATTCAAAGAATCATCCTTTGCCATTTCAATCACCCCAGTATGATGTCGCAAATAAACTCATCATCTTCCCCTCTCCCCTGTCAGCATCTGCTGGGGTTTCTTCCACTGTGACATCCTGGTCCACTCCTCCATTGACCCCAATACCTCATTTCCTTCTCATGACACCTCATGCAATTACAGAAAGTGTAAAATTTTCCTCATTATCAAAGGCCCCAAACACAACTTCCAGATGAAGCAGTCTTTTGCTTCCACTTCTTTCAAGTCTAGGTTACTATATTCACTGCTCCTAATGTGGCCTTTTCGATATCATGAAGACAACACAGACTGCGCAACTGTTTGGCGGAAAACTACTGCTTGGTCTGCAAACGTGACCCTGACCTTCTGGTCACTTGCTATTTCAATAAACTTGCTCTCATCCAAACAAATGTATGTCCCAGGTCTGCAGCAGAGTTGACCAACATAAGCTGCAGCAGCAACAACAGCGCTTAAATCACTATTTTGCAATTTACGGCCTTTAGGACTCACCATTGAACTCTAATCATGTTTCTCTTCCTCCTCTCCCACTCTTTGGTTTTCTTGGTTTTGCCTTTTTCAGCAGAGCTCACGTATATTCTGTCATTAACACCTACTCTGGACCCACTCACTTCTCGACAACTGTTACCTCTCCCATGGTGATCTCTAATTTCACTTATCCTCTAATCTTCCCTTTCATTCCACTTGCTGTTTCTGCCTTTTTCAACAGCATATAACCGATCACTTTTCTACCTGGCTTTGGTTCTGAAGAATTCATCGTGGTCTCAACATTAGTTCTGTTTCCCTCTTTGATACTGCCTGGCCTGCTGAGTTTTTAATATATAGCATAGGTTTGAGCTAAGAGGACAGTTGAGAATTATTTTCACTCTGAAGGTTGAGAGAATGTGAAACTCAGTGCCTGAAAGGGTAGTTGATTCAGGTCTCCTATAATATTTAAGCAGCATTCATACATTCACTATTCACAATCACTTCCATTCTTGAAGGGCAAGGGCAGCAGATACATAGGAATACCATCAGTTGCAAGTTCTCCAAGCCACTCACCGTCCTGACTTGGAACTTTACTGCATTACCAGCCATGTCAGTAATTTGTCAGTAATAGTTTTGTGGGCTTCTACCTTAGTTAACACTCATTCTCCATGTCAAAACATGCCTTCTCCACACAGACTGCCGCTGTTCAAGAAGACAATTCATCATATTAGAATAGATTCCCTACAGTGTGGAAACAGGCCTTTTAGCCCAACAAGTCCACACCAACTCTCCGAAGAGTAACCCACCCTCCTCTGACTATGGACAATTTACCATGGCCAATTCACCTGACCCGCACATCCTTGCAATGTGGGAGGAAACTGAGCACCTGGAGGAAACCCATGCAGGCACGGGGAGAATGTACAAACTCCACACAGACTATCACCCGAGGCTGGAATCGAACCTGGGACCCTGGTGCTGTGAGACAGCAGTGCTAACCACTGAGCCACCCCAAAATGCAGGTTCATGATTTGTATCTCACCTGAACCAGACAGGCTTTTGTAGTAAACAACAACGGTCACTATTTCATTAGCCTTTAATCCCAGATTTTTATTCATTTGAAGTTCGCCATCAGTCATGTTGGGATTTGAACCCTTGCCCCATGAGCATCAGCTTGGGGTTTTTGCCCTGTGTCATTACCATTACACTACCACTGCTCTATTCATTTACAGGACATGGGTGTTACTGGCCAAACCAAAATTTATTGCCCATCCGTAATTAGTCATGAAAGATGAGGAGAGATTGAGTATATTGGACCGCTACCTACTGGAATTTAGAATAATGACCCATGTCTTATAAATAAACAAAAAAAAAGGTTTATAACATGGCAAAGACCATAATGCATGGGAGCAGAAGTAGAATATTTGGCTCTTCTAGTCTATTGCACCATTTAATGAGATTGTAATTGATCTAATATTCCTGAAATCCACTTTCCTGCTTTATACCGTAACCTTTGATTCCCTTCCTGATTAAAAATCTGTCAACCTCAACTTTGAACGTACCAACCCTTTGGGGAAAATAATTCCACAGATTCAATACTGTCTGAGAGAAGAAGTTCCTCCTCAAGTCTGTCTTCAATTGATGATCTCTTACTCTGAGATTTATCCCTTCAGTCCGAGATTGTCACACAAGGAGATACAACCTCTCAGCATCTACTCTATCCAATCTTTTCAGAATCCTATATTTTTCAATAAGGTTTCTGTCATTATTCTAAATTCCAATGGGTAGCAGCCCAACATACTCAATCTCTCCTCATAAGATTAATCTTACCATATCCAGAATCAATTATCAAAGTAATTGCTCTGCAAACTCAATTCTTTTTATCTTTAAGCTCATGTATTCCCTCCCCTCCCCTCCCCTCCCATTTAATTCTAAGCCTGCTAAAGTTATGCGTAAGAAATCTCTTTGATCTTTTCAAGGCAGTGACTAGATGTCAGTTGAGGGTAGTGCAGTTGATATAATTTGTGAACTCCACTAAGGCTTTTGACCAAGGTCTTACATTGCAGTCAGTTTAAGAAACTAAGAGCCCATGATATCTAGGGAAATTTGGCAAGCAGATTTGGAAATTAGGGAAAGCAGAAACAGAGAGTTTTGTGACTGGAAGCCCATGTCAAGTGGCATACCACAAGATTTGGTGCTGGATCCTGTTCTGTTCATATGTTAATGATGTAGATATGAATTTAGGAGAATGAATCATTAAGTTTGCAGATGACATGAGAACTGGTGTTGCAAATAAAAAAGAGGAAAACCTTAGACTACAGGACGATATAGATGGGCTGGTCAGATGGTCTGAAAAGTGATAAAAGGAATTTAATCCTGAAAAGTGTTAGGTGATGCGTTTTGGGAAGGCTAACAAGGCGAGAAAGTACATATTGAATGGTAGGATCCTTGGAAGTACAGAGCTTTAGAGGTGCCTTGGGTGAGCATGTCCAAGAATCTTTGAAAGCAGTGCCACAGGTTGATGAGGTGGTTAAGAAGGCAAATGAGATTCTTGACAAATAAGAGCAAAGCAATTATGATGGAGCTTTTGTCCAACATTAATTAGTCCACAACAAGCCAGGCAGCCTCAGAAGGTGGAGAAGTTGACATTTTGGGTATAATCCTTCTTCAGGAATATCCCAACCTCCATTCCTGAAGAAGAGTTATACCTAAAATGTCAACTTCTCCACCTCTTGCTGTGGCTTGCTGTGTTCCTCCAGCTTGTCTACTTTGGATGCCAGCATCTGCAGTCTTTTTGTCTCTAATTAATTAGTCCACAGCTGGAGTTTTATTTTTGCAGTTCTGGTCACTGTACTATAAGATGTAATTGTACTAGAAAAGGTTCAGCGGAGATTAGCCTTGGTGTTTCCTGGGCTGGTGCAACTCAATTATGAAGAGAGATGAGATCAGCCAGGATTGTTTTCCTTAGAACAGAAATGGCTGAGGGACAGATCTGATTAAAATGTACAATTGTTCTGATATACATAGGGTAGATATTGAGAACCTTTTTCCCCTTAGTAGAGGGGGCATAGTCTTAAAGTAAGGAATAGGAGGTTTAAGGGGGAACTGAGGAAAGAATTTTTCACCTGGAGTGATGGGAATTCAGAACTCACTGCTTAAATGTATGATAGAGGCAGTAAGCATTCAGACATTTTAAACAAAATAAAACAAAGAACTGTGAATGCTGGAAATCTGAAACAATTCATATTGCTGGAGAAACACAGCATGTCTGGCATCACGTGTGGAGAGAGAGAGTTTATGTTTTGAGTCCAGTGACCTTCAAGCATTTGAAGGAATTTCTGTTCTTGTTTCTGAAGAAGTCACACTCAGAACATTAACTCTCCCCTGTCCACAGATGCTGTCAGGCCTGCTATGTGTCTCCAGCAATTATTTTTTTATTTTGGTTTGAGATGTTCAGTATTTGCAGTTCTTTTCTTCATACCCTAATTCAGGACTGGATGCTGGACTCATAATATTAACACTGCTTTCTCCCCACAAAATATTTACCAAGTATTTAGATGACCACTTGGCCACACACAGGCCAAGTGCTGGAAACTGGGACTAGAATAGATATAAACGATGGATTGAAGGGCCTTTATTTGTGTTGTTAAAAACTCTTTGATGGTCCAAATCACAGAGCCAAAGTCCAGTGTCATCCTATGGTTTATAATAAAAAAAACTGCTGATGATTTGAAACAAAAACAGTAATTGTCGTTGAAAATAAACAGGGTCTGGCAACTTTTATGGGGAGAAAGCAGAGTTAACGTTTTTAGATTCAATGATCCTGCCTCCCCCTCTCTGGCTTCACTGAGATAAAGGCCTCAGGGATGGAGAGGGTGAGGGGGGGCAGCTGCCTTTCAAAGATGGCGGGTGCTCAGGCGGCAACATACGCGGACAGTTGCCCCGCAGTGGCGTCACGTCCGGCCCACTGACGCAACAAGGCCGCCGCGACGCGACATCCGGCAAGATGGTGGCGCCCATTGGGCTGAACGCGTTGGAAGAATCTGGAAAGGTGGAGCGGCTTCGGCAGCGGTAGGGAGTGGCCGCACGGCCGGGAGCGGTGACCGGTGACCGGGCCAAGAGGTCGTGTTGGGGCGGGAAAGAGATTGGGGGTAAGTGACCTTCTCTCCCCCCCCCGGTAACGCTGTGTTGGAATGGGAGCCCGTGGAGGTTTTGGGTGCGGGCCAAGAGGTCGTGTTGGAGGGGGGGAGGGGCGGGAAAGAGATTGGGGGTAAGTGACCTTCTCTCTCCCCCCACCCGGTAACGCTGTGTTGGAATGGGAGCCCGTGGAGGTTTTGGGTGGCGACCATTTTGAAGCGTCTTGTTGATGGCGGAGGAGGTGCTGGGGTTAGGGGCTCAGGGTAAGGGTGGACGGCCGGGATTTTAGCTCCATGGGTATGGCTGTTGGAGGAGGGGGAGAAGAAGGCCATTTCTGCAGATCGTGTTTTTGTAGCTCTAGGTTACAAACCGAAGCCAGGACAATGGATTGTGTGCCCACTATCATATCACCCTCAGTCTCGTTAAATGGCAGTGCAGGTTTGAGTGACCTACTTGTCTGTCTTAGGCAGCTTTCCTATTCCTGGAAGCTGTGTGTAACAACTGGCTGAGTAAAGTGCACATGTGCTGCCGTTGCAGTATGCTTACTTCTGGACCAGGAAGCATGAGTTCAAGGCTCTCCCATTCTAAAGATGTGTAATAACACCTCTGAGCAAGTTGATTTGAAATTATATAATAATTGGTTGAGACTGGTCTGTACAGATGACTTTTTTTTTAAATCAAGAAGTACTTTTTTAAAAATCCCCATATTCTCCTGGCTATGTTCTATCCTTGAGATGCTAAAGACCCAGCCAAAACCAATGAAACTTACAATGGATTTGAACAAAGAGGATGTAAAAAGACAGGTTCAGTGTCAGTGATTGCAACCGAACTGGGAAGAACCAGTTGCATTGAATCAATTCTGAGAAATAAGAGTTTTGCATTTGAAAATTGAAGGATGTTCTGTTTGAAGTGTTTAAAATGGTAAAAATAATTTAAATAGATAGAGAACAACTGTCTTTGGGGGAAGACAAGGACAGCTTAAGTCATTTCAGAGAAAGCTCAGCAGTTGAAATTTCCTTATGAAGTCACTGTCTGTACTTCCACCACACTCCTAGGCAGTGAGTTCTGCCGTGGGCGGCACGGTGGCACAGTGGTTAGCACTGCTGCCTCACAGCGCCAGAGACCCGGGTTCAATTCCCTCCTGAGGCGACTGACTGTGTGGAGTTTGCACATTCTCCCCGTGTCTGCGTGGGTTTCCTCCGGGTGCTCCGGTTTCCTCCCACAGTCCAAAGATGTGCAGGTCAGGTGAATTGGCCATGCTAAATTGCCCGTAGTGTTAGGTAAGGGGTACATGTAGGCGTATGGGTGGGTTGCGCTTCGGCGGGGCGGTGTGGACTTGTTGGGCTGAAGGGCCTGTTTCCACACTGTAAGTAATCTAATCTACTCATTACAGAAAGAAAAGTTTCTTTCTTAAATCTGCTTTGCATCTCTTTCCTAAAACCTTTAATTGGTGTTCCTGCGTCTTTGTACAATCAACTTTGCCTACCTTATTTAAACAGGTTATAATTTTGTACTCTTCCATCAAAATTTCCCTTGATCATCTTTGATAATTCTTTCAACTTAGTATGGCACAAAAAGCTATTAAAATCATTTCAATTCTACCATTGGAGCAAATCTTTATTTGATGTTTCCTGTAGCTTGTGAGTTATGTCTTGCCTCCTGACGATACATTTTTCACCTGCAGCATTCCATGTGTATGTTACAAGGAGGAAACAAAATGTAGGCCAGATGGCATCTTTTTTAAAATTGAGGGATATGGGTGTTGCTGACAAGGTCATCATTTATTAATCATTCTTAATTTCCTTTCAAGTTTGTGAGCTGCTGCCTTCAACTGTCGTAATTCCATTGCGTATTGGGAAGGGAGTTCCATGGTTTTGACCCTGCCACAGTGAAGGATTGCTGATATGGTCCCAAGTCAGGATGATGTGTGACTTGAAAGAGAGCTTGTAGGTTACGGTGTTCCTATGCCTCAGCTGCCCCTGTTGTGCAGGGTGGTGGAGATTGTGGTTTAGATGAATGAAGTCATCTTGTAGAGGGTTAGTGGTTAAACTGATGGATGGGGTGGATGGTGAGCTTCTCGAGTGTAATTAGAATGACATTTGTGTTCGATAGAATAAAATAGATTTTATTGCTACATATATTCAATTAGTATAGTCACAGTTTGTTTTGTCGCCAACTACAGTACTGATTTAGATACAAAAGTACCTAGGCATAGATTCTCTTATTACAAGATTTTGGACAATACGGAAACAAAATATGCAGCATTACAGGAAAGACTTCAGTACAGCAGACCATGGTGTCACTTAGCTTCCAATCTGCACCAGGCCCTGACTGAACATTGTGCTGGCGACTAGCCGCAGCAGGGGGCTGGAAGGTTGCCACAGCATGCTGGGTGACCCCTATGAGAGGAGGCTGGAATGTCACTATGCCATGCTGAGAGGAGGTCACAGTGCCAGGCCAGGAGGTTGCCATACCATGCCAAGAGTCCGTTGGGAGATTCCCACGCCAACACCAGGAGGTTGCTATATGCCAGGCCAAAGTTCATCGTCAGAGGCCAAAAGTCAAGACAAAAAAAAAGCACTAGGGAGAAGAAAAGAAGGGCAGGTGGATCAGACCAGCTCTGGCTGGCACGTCCTACTCTGCCATCTTGCAACAACATAAAAAAGTGGAGAGTATTCTGTCTCGCTCCAAACTTGCACCTTTATAGGTGGTACACAAGCTTTGAGGAGTTGAGAGATGTGTTAGTTAATTAAACATCTTTTGAATCCATAGCTGTTGAGTTGCTGTTGAAGTCACAGTATTTGAATGGCTGGTCCAATACAGACTCTGGTCAGTGGTTAATTCCCCACCATCACCATGCCCTCTCCTACCTGGTGTTCAAAATGGATGTTGACAACGTGGGATACAGCAATGACAATGCCAGTGAACAGGGGGCACCTTGTTGGAGGTGGTCATTACCTGGCACTTCTGGTTGTGATGTTGCAAATGCAGTCAACATGTAAATAAAGCCTTTCTCCTTCATGTTTACTGACTGACCTATGTACTTCTGTAGCATGTGCAATGAGAACCTGAACGTTTGTGAATCCGGGCATAGGAAAGTAAAGATGAGATAAGACCACTAAGTCTGTCTACGGTTACTGCATCCACATGACAGTACAACCCTACTCCGCCTGTCTTTTTTTTTATTATTCATTTGTGGGATTTGGACATCGCTGGCTGGCCAGAATTGATAGCCCATCCCTATTTGCCCATGAGACGCTGGTGGTGAGCTACTTTCTTGACCCGCTGCAGTCCAGTTGCTGTGAGTTGACCCACAATGCCAGTAGGGAGGGAATTTCAGGATGTTGACCCAACGACTGTGAAGGAACAGCGGTATATTTCCAAGTCAGGATGGTGAGTGCGTTGGAGGGGAACTTGCAGGGGGTGGTGTTCCCAAGTACCTGCTGCCCTTGTCCTTCTGGATGGAAGTGGTCATGGGTTTGGAAGGTGCTGTCTAAGGATCTTGTGAATTTCTGCAGTGCATCTTGTAGATAGTACACACTGCTGCTACTGAGCACCAGAGATTGAATGTTTGGAGATGTGGTGCCATTCAAGTGGGTTGCTTTGTCCTGGATGGTGTCAAGCTTCTTGAGTGTTGTTGGGGCTGCACCCGTCCAGGCAAGTGGGGAGTATTCCATCACCCTCCTGACTTGTACCTTGCAGATGGTGGATAGGGTTTGAGATGTCAAGGAGGTGAGTTACTCGCTGCAGTATCCCTAGCCTCTGACCTGCTCTTGTAGCCACTGTGTTTATGTGGTAAATCCAGTTGAGTTTCTGGTCAATGGTATCCCCTAATGATGTTGACAGTGGGGGATTCAATGATGATAATACCGTTGAATGTCAAGGGACAGTGGTTAGAGTGTCTCTTATTGGTGATGGTCATTGACGAGAATTTGTCTGGCACGAACGTTACTTGCCACTTGTCAACCCAAGTCTGGATATTGACCAGATCTTGCTGTATTTGAGCACAGACTGCTTCAGTATCTGAAGAGTCACGAATGGTGCTGAACACTGTGCAATCATCAAACAATCCCCACTTCTCATCTTATGATAGAGGGAAGGTCATTGATGAAACAGATGAAGATTGTTGGCCCTAGGACACTACCCTGAGGGACTCCTGTAGGGATGTCCTGGAGCTGAGCTGACTGACCCTCCACAACTACAACCATCTTCCTTTGTGCCAGATATGATTGTAACCAGCGGAGTGTTTGCCCCCTGATACCCATTGATTCCAGTTTTGCCAGGGTACCTTGATGCCATACTCGTCAAATGTGGCCTTGATGTCGATGGCTGTCCCTCTTCCCTTCCCTCTGGAATTCAGCTCTTTTTGTCCATGTTTGAACCAAGGCTGTAATGAGGTCAGGAGCTGAATGGCCGTGGTGAAACCCAAACTGGGCATCGCTGAGCAGATGCTGTTTGATAGTGCTGTTGATGACCCCTTCCATCACTTTACTGATGATGGAGAGTCCACTGATTGGCTGGGGTTGGATTTGTCCTTTTTTTTGTACAGGGCATACCTGGAGAGTGACTGGCTGCCAGTAATCAAAATTCTGAGACAATTCATGTACAACAGTGTCCTTCAGGGAAAGAAATCTGCCACCCTTACCTTCTCGGGCTTAGGTGTGACCCCAAACCTATGGAACGTTTAAGACTGAGATTAGAGAAGTGTTTTTCTCTGAATGCCACTGATGTAGAACTCTGTTCCCCAGGCTGTAGTGAAGTCTGGGACTTCAAAATCTAACTTTGCTTTGAATAAGTTCCGATGGAGAGCAGACAGGAAAGTGGAACCGATACCACAACCATGTTAGCCGTGCTCTTCTAGAACATGCAGCTGGGTCAAAACAGTCTACATCTGTGTTGCTACATAGCTAACTCTTAACTGTCCTCTGAAAGAGCCAAGCAAGTTGTTTACTCAAGTGCTGTTAGAGATGGTAACAAATGCTGGCCTTGCCAGTGACACCCACATCTCATGAAGAATAGAGAGAAAAATCCCGACACAATGATACTGGTGCACTCTGTCTCAATGGAATGGTGGAAAGAATGAGAAGTTTTTCCTCCCATTCTTTGCTTGAAAGAAAGACACAAGTGAAACATTTCCGAATTTCAGCACCCTAAATAAAAATCAGAAAATGGTGGAAGTACTCAGCCATTTTGGCAGCATCTTTGAAAATAGAATCAGAGTTATGAGTTCAAGCAAATGAACTTTTTTGTTAAGAGGTATAACCAGTTTTAGGTAAGCACTGAGGCAGAAAAAGTGGGCATGAGGAGAGGGAAAGAACCAAAGGCAAGGTTTACGATCAGGTGGAAGACAGGGGAGATTAATAGCAGTGCGAAGTAAAATCAGATAGTAGGCCATGTGACTAAACCAGACTGCAGTCTGCTTTTCCCATTCAATAAGTATTTCTGGCATTTTCCATTTTGCTTTAACAGGTTGCTCTTTGGTTTTCCTTTTTTCCAGATTGAGCCTTTTTTAAAAATGGCGGACGGTGGATCTGAGAGAAACAGGCAACATCCCAACAATCTGCAGGGGCTGCTAAGGCTTGCAGTGGAAGCTGGGTCAGTGGGGGATACAGCTCCTGAATTGCATCCCATGCCAGAGGAAGTATGTGTGAATTATTTGTTGTTATTTAACCCACCTCCTGTTCCACACCCTACCCGATGGCCTACTGTTTAAGAGGCACGACAAAGTTAGACAGGTTAGCTGTCTTGGTACTCAAATACTTGCATTTACCAAGTTTGCTGTTGTGAGTCTGGGTAGCAATAAAGCTATAACAGAACATGTTGCAAATGCACTAAAAGCAAGCACCATATCTATGGAGAGAAATGGCAAGTCAACCTTTGACTAATAGCACATCATTTGAGCCATGTCTTACTCAATATTTCCAAAGCTTATTAAAATTTTGGGTGAATAACGATTAGCTTCAGTTGTAACAGCAAGTCCTTGTGAAGAATGCATGCACAATGTAGACACGATCATAACTGAAATGAAAAGAAATTCTTGCATTTTATATTGTTTTGCAGTCAATGAAACACTTTTAAATTTGCCCTCTTGTAAAGCTTGAAATGCAGCAGACAATTTGCAAACAACCCAGCTCTGAGATACAACAATGTGCTGATGGTCACATAATTGGCTTTTTGTGACGAAGGATAGATATTGACCAGGACGTTGGGGATAACTCCCTTGCTCTGAACCATGGCCATGAAATTGTTTCATCCCACGTCAGGAAGCTGCCAGGGCTTTAGTTTAAAGACATTACTTCTGACTTCATAACAAACCCTCAGTACTGTGCTGGAAGTGTCAGCTGAGGTTTTTGTCCATGTCTCTCGAGTGGCATTTGAACCCATGTCCTTCTAATTCTGAATGCTATAGCTGACACCAAAAACAGTTGCCAATTTGTGGCAGATAATAGAATCCCTGAAGTGGAGAAGCAGGCCATTTTGGCCCATCAAGTCCACACTGCCTTTCTGAAGAGCATCCCACCAAGACCCCCCCCCCCCCCCCCCACCACAAAAACTATCCTGTCACTGTAACTCTGCATTTCCCAAGGCTAATCCATCTAGCCTGCACATCCCAGGATACTGTGGGTGCTTTAATATGGCCAATCCATCTAACCTGCACATCTTCAGACTGTGGGAGGAAACCCATAAAGGCACTGGGAGAACTTGCAAACTCCACACAGAAATCTCCCGAGGCTAGAATTGAACCCAGGTCCTTGGCTCTGTGAGGCAGCAATACTAACCACTGAGACACCATGCAGATATTCAGTTTAGTGATCTATTCAAAAATTGGGAAGAAAGGTGATGTATGGCATGATCTGCAAGGATTGTTGTCTCCTAAAACTTAAAAGTTGTCTGTCTGCAGCATTAAATATCTTTGTAGACTCACTTCTCATTTCAACTTTTTAAATTTCATATCTTCCACGTAAATTTTATCTTCACCTGAATACATCACAATCCAGGAATCAAGCTGGGGAGTGTCAGGTTGATGTTCGATAAAATCCAGCTCTGCTAATTGAACTGAAGTAGCCCAGAGCCTGACATCCGTCTTGTACATGTGTTACTGCTGTCTGACCTCTTATTTCTCGCTCTCACACTCTTCCTTTTTCCACCCAAAGCGAAGACAGTGGCTGCAGGATGCACTATCGGATGTGTTTAATGGGCACCTTGATGAAGTGAAACAGATCAAGGATTGTCTTCAAATTCTGAGCGATACTTCTGAAGATGACCTGAACGAGGATGGAAGGAGGAGCAATGCACTCGATACCGTGGCCGATCTGTGTGAAAACCTAGACAATGCAGGAGGTAATTGATGTTGCCTTTGAACCCTGGGAGTCTTTTCCAATTTCTAAAGACTTGAGGAAAGTGTTGGCTTTTGTATAATAACTTTTACACTCTCACTATATCCAAAGTACTTTATCACCAATGACGTTCTTCAATGTGTAACTGCTATTATGGAGACTGGAAACCATGACTGATCTTTTTCAATGTTCAACGAAGGGAGGTTTATTAATGCTCTTTTTGCTTTATTTAGATTTCTGTAAGCTGGGTGGCATGCAGATTGTGGTCCAGAAGTTCCTGGAATGCCCGGACCCGGAGCTCCGATGGCGAGCGGCGCACCTCATTGGCACCTGTAGCCAGAATAACCCCTTTGTCCAGGAGCACGTGTTGAACCTGGGCACCATGTCCAAACTCCTGGACCTTCTGAACAGTGACAGCAACGACATGGTGCGAATCAAGGCCCTCTTTGCTGTATCCTGTAAGTGATGCCAGTTTTCCCTGGATGTAGTGGAGAAAGGGGTAGGAGTCGCCATGGTAACATCAGGCTTCCCTCCGTGCTAGCTCCATGACTATAAGAATGACTTGTGTTAATTTACCATCTTTCGTGACTCCAGAATGTCCCAAAGTGCTGCAGAGACATCCGAGTACCTTTTGAAGTAAAAACCCTGTTGTGATTAGGGGAAAAAGCAGCAGTCAATTTGTGCACAGCAAACTACCACAAACAGCAACCAGATATTTTGTTTCTTAATCGATTGAGTTAGAATATATTAAAGTTAGCTTTATTGTCACGTGCTCACGTGAGTACAGTGAAAAGTTTACAATTTGCCACTTACGGCACCATTTAAATACAAAGGTATCTTGGTATAGATTCTTCAGTACAATGTCTTTGGGGAAAAAATCAGCAAGTGAAGAAATTAAAATGTCCAGCAATATAGACCTTTAAAAGTACAAAGTCATAGGAATAAATTAGAAAAGTGAAGAGATAAAACGTTCAGAATACCAATACTTCCACAATAATATAATAAAGAAAAAATAAATTTAGAAGGAGAATTTTGACAAAGTTCACAGTCTATTTCACAGCTCTGAGCTTGAGGATCCCCCTCCCAATGTCCAGAATTCCCCCGCTCCTCTTCAAAACAGCATGGAATCATTTGTGAGCATCTGAGGGTGCTCAGGCCATATTAGAATGCACAGTGTGGAAAATTGGGTGGGACTGTCAATAACAAGCATTTATGGAGCACCTTTACTGTAGAAAGAATCTCCCAAGGAAGACATGTACACTGAGAGAAGTACAAGAAAAAGCTTTAGTGATGGCATGGGTCTCTCTACACTGCTGTCTTAAAGGTGGAGGCAAGGTTTAGAGAATTAATATCCAATGGATGGACCTAAACAGCTGCTGATATGGCCAGTGTCCAGGCCCACAGGGAGGGATGTGCAGTTGAGGAGACAATGTTGCAGTGGTAATATCAGTGAGCTAGTAATCCAGAGGTGAGGCTATTTTTTTTATTGCAAAAGGATACTTTATTCATCAAAATTATCTATAAGTATATAGGTTCTAAAAATAACATTGGAATTTGACATTCCTCTAGAGTTTCCCTGCAGTTGCAAAACAAGATAATTTTCTACTCATGCAAGGTGTCTTGGACCTTAATACACTCTTGTTACACTTTTTCTCTTTATACTCTTTACCTGTAGTTCACCTTACTCCTGATGAAGAGCTCATGCTCGAACCGTTGATTTTCCTGCTCCTCGGATGCTGCCTGACTGGCTGTGCTTTTCCAGCACCATACTCTTGACTACCCCCACCTCCAGTCCTGAAGAAGGGTTGTATCTGAAACATGAACTTCTCCACCATCTGATGCTGCCTGGGTTGCTGTGTTCTTCCAGCCTCATGTTTGGCAGAAAGACCGAAGACAGTGGTCTTTTCCCACTGCGCCTTGGTGGCAGCTGTCTTTAGTGTGTCCCTCAGCACGTGGTCCTGGACTTTGGAACGTGCCAGTCTGCAACACTCAGTCACCTCTTTACCCTGCAAGACCAACTGTTTTAGACAGACTGAGAAACATCTTTCACTGAGTTAGTGCTCCTCCAGGCGCAATCAATGCTAGAGGTTCAGGCTAATGCTTTGGGGGCAGGAGTTCAATTCTTACCATGGCAACTTTAAATTCAGTTAGTTAATTAGGAATTGAAAGCTAACCACAGTGATGGTGACCGTGACCAGTGTCATTGTCCAATAAGTCGATGTGGGTCAGTAATGTCCTTTAGGGAAAGAAATTGGCAGCCCTTCACCTCATCTGACCTACACATGACTCCAGATGCATAGCAATGTAGTTGAGACCCTCACTACTCTCTCCAATGGCATAACATGCCACTCAGTTCAGGAGCAGTTATGGGATGTACAACAAGTGCTCTTGTCAACAACATCCACGTTGCAGGCAGGCATTTGACTAGGCGTTTAGGCAGAAAGTATAAATGGACGTTTTTCTTTTTAATTTCTTCATGGAGTGTGGGCATCGCTGGCAAGGCAAGCATATTTTTAGCCATCTCTTGAGACGATGTTGGTGAATTGCCGCCTTGGTTGCTGTAGTTCATATGGTGAAGTTATACCTGTGTTTTACAATGTCCAGGTCTGATTTCTTGGGGAGGGATAAAGATTTTGCTTTTACAGTACACATTGTCATCAAATATCACCTTATCCTTGCAGATGAAGAACTGGACTGTGCTTTTGAATTAATACCTGTTGTGCTTTGTTCATTGTTTCACCAACAGTAGGTGTTGGATATCGTTTGCTCGCTGAGCTGGAAGGTTCATTTTCAGACGTTTTGTCCCCATACTGGGTAACATCTTCAGTGAGCCTCCGGACAAAGCACTGCTGGTGTTTCCTGCTTTCCGTTTGTGTTTGGGTTACTTTGGGTTGGTGATGTCGTTTCCTGTGGTGATGCCGTTTCTGTTCTTTTTTGTGGGGGTGGTAAATGGGGTCCAAGTCAATGTGTTTGTTGATAGAGTTCCGTTTGGGACCCCATTTACCACCCACGAGAAAAAGAACAGGAAATGACATTGCCACAGGAAATAGCATCACCACAGGAAATGGCATCACCAACCCAAGGAAACACCAACAGTGCTTCATCCGGAGGCTTGCTGAAGATTGTGCATAGTATGTTGACGAAACGTCTGAAAATGAATCTTTCAGCTCAGCAAGCAAACTTGCATCCAGAACTTCAACCTGAGCTACCAGTCTTCTCAAGACTTGCTAACAGTAGGTGTTTATCATACATTGGAAGGTTGACCTAGATACTAATGCAACCCCCTCTCCTCCCACTTCTTTTAGGTTTGGTGCGTGAGCAGGCGGCTGGTTTACTTGAGTTTGTCGACCGCGATGGTTTCTCCGTGCTGATGAGAGCCATGCAGAGCGGCATTGAGAAGTTGAAAGTGAAAGCTGCGTTCCTGCTGCAGAACCTGCTCATCAGCAACCCTGAGCACAAAGGTCAGAATTTGCCTTAATCAAGGTGTAGATAGATGGGTGATCCCACATCGTCCTAGCCCAGACTGAAATTGTGGGGCAATTGGGTTTGAAGTTTTATTTCTTCATTTTTCCCCATTTATCTCCCCTCTTCTACTGAAGGTGCTGACTCATGCTAGGAGGCAGTTCCACATTGGTCGTTTATCCCCAGTAAGTATTGGCAGGCAGTTTGATTTTGCCCTCCTGCATGAACACACACTGACAGAAAGAGTTGGTGAGCACTAGTGCAGGAGGCTTGTTTATGACTTCAGTCAGGTTTGTTGTGGTTGAGGCTTGTTTTGGAATCTGGAATCAACTGAAACATCAAAGTCCAGGTTTTATATTTGGCCACTCCAGTTGGTACATTTGTCCCCACAGCTTGCACTTACTGTAACAACAAAAGCTTGTATTCATATGGTGGCCATAAGGGGGCATGAGAAGTTGGCAGGTAGGATCAAGGAAAACCCTAAAGCTTTCTATAGATATATCACAAATAAAAGAATGACTAGAGAGATACTAGGGCCAATCAAGGATAGTAGTGGGAAGTTGTGCATGGAGTCCGAGGAGATAGGGAAAGCACTAAATGAATATTTTTCATCAGTATTTACGCTGGAAAAAGACAATGTTATCGAGGAGAATACTGAGATACAGATTACTGGACTAGATGGGATTAACGATCATAAAGAGGAGATGTTAGCAATTCTGGAAAGCGTGAAAATAAATAAGTCACCTGGGTTGGATGGGATTTATCCTAGGATTCTCTGGGAAGCCAGGGAGGAGATTGTAGAGCCTTTGGCTTTGATCTTTGTCATCACTGTCGACAGGAATAGTGCCAGAAAACTGAAGGATAGCAAATGTTGCTCCCTTGTTCAAGAAGGGGACTAGAGACAACCCTGGTAATTATAGACCAGTAAGCCTTACGTCTGTTGTGGATAAACTATTGAAAAACGTTATAAGAGATAGGATTTATAATCATCTAGAGAGCAATAAGTTGATTCAGGATAGTCAACACGGTTTTGTGAAGGGTAAGTAGTGTCTCTCAAACCTTATTGAGTTCTTTGAGAAGGTGAGCAAATGGATGAGGGTAAAGCAGTTGATGTGGTGTACATAGATTTCATTAAGGTGTTTGATAAGGTTCCACGCGGTAGGCTATTGCACTAAATATGGAGCCCTTGGATTGAGGGTGATTTAGTGGTTTGCATCAGAAATTGGCTAGCTGAAAGAAGACAGCTGATGGTGGTTGATGGGAAATGTTTACCCTGGAGTTTAGTTACTAGTGGTGAACTGCAAGGATCTGTTTTGGGGCCATTGCTGTTTGTTATTTTTATAACTGACCTAGATGAGGGCATTGAAGGCTGGGTTAGTAAATTTGCAGATGACACATAGGTCAGTGGAGTTGTGGATACTGCTGAAGAATGTTGCAGGTTACAGAAGGACATATATAAGCTGCAGAGAGGTGGCAAATGGATTTTAATGCAGAAAAATGTGAGGTGATTCACTTTGAAAGGAACAACAGGAATAAAGAGTGCTGGGCTAATGGTAAGATTCTTGGTGGTGTAGATGAGCAGAGAGATCTCAGTGTCCACGTACTTAGATTCCTAAAGGTTGGCACTCAGGTTGATAGGGTTGTTAAGGTAAATGGTGTGTTAGCTTTTATTGGTAGAGGAATTGAGTTCTGGAGCCATGAGATCATGCTGCAGCTGTACAAAACTCTGGTGCAGCCACATTCGGAGTATTGTGTATAGTTCTGGTCACCGCATTATAGGAAGGATGTGGAAACTTTGAAAAGGGTTCAGAGGAGATTTACTAGGATATTGCCTGGTCTGGAGGGAAGGCCTTATGAGGAAAGGCTGAGGGACTTGAGGCTGTTTTCATTAGAAAGAAGAAGTTTGAGAGGTGACTTAATTGAGACGTATAAGATAATCAGAGAGTTAGATAATGTGGACAGTGAGATCGCTTTTCCTTGGATGGTGATGGCTAGCATGAGGGGTCATAGCTTTAAATTGAGGGGTGATGGATATAGGACAGATGTCAGAAGTAGTTTCTTTACTCAAAGAGTAGTAGGAGCATGGAACGCACTGCCTGCAACAGTAGTAGAACTCGCCAACTTTAAGGGCATTTAAATGGTCATTAGATAAACATATGGATGAAAGTGGAATAATGTAGGATAGATGGGCTTCAGATTGGTTCCCCAGGTCAGTGCCACTTCGAGGGCCAAGGGGCCTGTACTGCTCTCTGTTCACGTTCTTAACATTATACAATGAGGCGTTTCACCATTGTGTTATGAAGCAACGTGTGATGCCAAATGGCATGAGGAAATTTTAGAACAGTTCGCTTATTTAAAAGAAAATAAAATAAAGAACTGCAGATGCTGGAGATCTGAAACAAAATCTGAAGGTGCTGGAAAAAAGCAGAGTGAACGTTTTGAGTCCAGAGACTATTTGTTGGAACTCTTATTTAAAGGGTTAGGCTTTGAAGAGCAGCTTAAAGGAGGAAAGAAAGCCAAAAGATATATAGGAAGAGATTTCCACGTCCATTCATGGTACAGTCAGGTTTCACCAGAGGCCAGAATTCCAGGAGGGCTGACAATTCAGAGATTATTGGGGCTGTCAGATGTTATAACGATGGGAAGGGTGAGGCCATGGTGGGGTTTAAAAATGAGGTTGGGAATTTTAAGGTTGCTTCATAGGGAGGTTAATGTAGTTTATCATGTGCAGCAGCGATGAATGGTCTGGGCTTGAAATCATTTGGAACATGGGCAGTGAAGGTTTGGGTGACATCATGTTACTGGGGCGTAAATTTGGAAGGCTACCTAGGAATGTGTTAGAATAGTCTGGAAGTAGCAAAGCTTTCCTGAAGCAGTGGGAAGTGTAGGTGGAGTCAGTGGAAGGAAGGTTTGAGTTTTGTGATAGATTGAGCTGCATTCACAATTCTGTAACCTCTTACGGTCACGGAGCAGATATCTGTGCTGCTGTGATGCATCCGGATAGGAGATGCATGTGTAAAAATTGTTAAGACTCATTGTGGCCATGCCGAAGTTCCTTAACCTTCTGAGGAAGTAAACTTTGAACTGAATGTTCAAGCCATCTCAAAGGGCATTTAAGAGTCAACCACATTACTGTGGTTGGGAGTGGAATGTGGCCAGACCAGATAAGGGAGATGTACTTCTTTAAACTATGTTGGTGACTTCTTTTTGATAAAAATCATTGATCATTTCTTGATCACTATTACTGACTACAGATTTTGCTAATTGAATTTAAATTTCACTAGCTGTAGTGGTGTGCTTGAAACCTTATCAGGGCATTAGCCTGAGCCTTGGAATTGGTGATCTAGTGACGTTCCCACTATGCCACCGTCTCCCTGAGACAGGCGATGTTACAAAGGTAGAAATAGGCATCTGCACAGAACTGTTTTATTCTGCAGCCACTCTAACTCTGGTAAAATGCAATCAAATTTGACCTGATGCAGGAGCAGTTTAGGCTTGACCACTCGGTTTACACACCAGAGCTTTCACATTAGTACAGAGCCTTAGTATTGTAGTGGATTTAGGGTCAGTACGGGAGCCGGGTATGGTGGTGTTTGATGCTGCCTAGATTTGTTCTTGTACCATTAATATGTGACGTTATCTTAGATAAGGATTGCACAGGGAGCATGTAATTTGATTCCTTGCGTGGCGTTGAAGGCACGGATCTCGCATTGCTCATCAAGGTCCTCATTAACATGGCTGCTGACAATGGCAGATCCCACTGATTTTCTGCTTCGTAGACCAGGAAATTCCACATCGCAACTCCAGTGTGTGCTGACTGAGTTCTTTTATGTGGAAATGACCCTTAACTGTAGTGTTTTCTAACCCCTCCCCCCAAAAAGTCCCTCAAATCTTTACTGGAGGTACCTTTGAAAAGTAGACAGGATTGGGCTTGTTTGTGATGCTGTGTTTGAATAGCCCACCGACTCTTGGATGGGATTTTTGTCAAATTGGGATAGAGCTGACACAGATGGAACTGCAATCCAGCAAGAAGCCAGTACTTCATAAAGGGAGGGGTGAAACTTGATCATATTGAGAGAGCAAGACTACAGGAACTGTCAACCCTGCTTCAAGCAGTAGTAGGGATTTGCAGATCCTTCATACATAATTTAAAATAGATCAAGAAGAATATTTCTTACAATGCTGTGAGGCCATTGAAATCATTGTCACAAGGCCATTGGATTACAAGTTTGCATTTTCCCTACCTACAGATGTTCTCTGCTCAATGGGGATGGTACAGCAATTAGTGGCACTCATACAGACAGAACATGATTCCTTTCATGAGCATGTTCTGGGTGCACTTTGCAGGTGAGTGAGATAAGCCTTCTTTCCCTCTCACAGTATCATTACTACTGTTTACTGACCTTGCAATTACCCACTTGTGCATCTATTCCTCTGAGTGAGCATTGGTGGACTGTTTAACCGTGGGGACTTTATCGCTGAGCTCGATCCTGTTCAGGCTCAATCGTGCACTTTCCTGCTGTGATTCCTTTAATTAGCAGGTGGAGACAAATGAGTTCAAATAGCTAACTTATTGAAGTTTCGGGATAGAGCAAATCTGTTTGATGTTATGTTTGGGGAGATTTGATAAAACTGTGGAAGATTGTGACAGGTTTACAGAGGCTGACAAAAGCAGTTACAGTTAACTGATCACACAAGAACTCAGGGACACAGATTTAAGCATTTGGACCATGGAAGGAAGGTGGAGTTTGCAAAGAACTTGCCTGATGCAGCAAGTGTTAATGGCCTGGTGCTTGTGGCTCATAACGTAGTGGAAATGGAAACTAAGAACAATTTCAGAAGGAAATGAGCAAAATAAATTTGTAGGGCTACGTCGAATGAAATTGCTCCGCAGTGAGCTGGTGTGAACTCGAGCTGCATCACTGCTCAGTAAGTTGTCATTATTCTTTATGTTGGAACATTGGAGGCATAAAAGGAGAAAGGAAGTGCTCACCTTTGACATTTACCTTCAGTCTGTGGGAGGAAAGAGTGGGTCCAAATTGGTATTTTAAGCTTAAAGAAGATCAGTTATGAGCACAAGAAAGTAGAGCTAGCTGGTAAATTAGAATAAGAAAGAGGTGAATAGAGATGCAGTGCAGACTCGGAAGAAATGCATTTCAATGAGAAACAAAAATTCCAAGGGGAGGACCCACTAACTTTAAAAAAAAAGCTAAAGACAGTTTCAAACCTGAAGGAAAAACACATAAATGGAGAATGCTGGTGAATGTCAGTAGATTAATCGCTCCTTCCTTAATTATTTTTAGTCACTCTTTCTGTTTTATTTTGTTTAAAGTATGACAAAAAAGCTGGAAGGGTTTCTTTAGATACTTAAAAAGAAAAGAGATAACAAAGTGAGTGTAGATCCTGTAGAAAGTGTGACTGTAGAGTTAATAAGGGTAAGCAAAATGGCAAATGAATTAAACAGATATGTTTCATCAGCCTTCACTGTGTCAGGTTCACAGGTAATATACCAAAAATAGCTATAAGTCGGGAAATGGAAAGGAGAGAGGAACTCGCAATCACCAGGGAAGTGGTATTGAGCAAATGACTGGAGCTGCAGCCAGCCAAGTCCCCACATTCTGATCAACTTCTTCCTAGGGTCTTTGAAATAGTGTGTAGTGCGATAGGTGATGCAGGTCGTTCTGCTATAACGTGTTTCTCCAGCACAAATTCACTGTAACGTGATTGGCAAATTGGGGAAGCTGTTTCTAAAGTGCCAGCTTTTTGAAACGTGCTGGCTGTAATGCAATTACATCGCCAACACTTTAAGTGCTGCATCTAAAGTGTGATTTTTTTTTTTATAATGCGGGGGGTTTGCACAAGAACACAACTGTTGCATTGTAGAGCTGCCCATGTGTTGGTTTCCATTTTCTAAAATTCTCTAGATTTGGGAAAGGTTCCATTTAATTGGAAAGTAACGAATGTAGCTCCTTTTTTTGATTGAAAAAGGAATGGAGACAGGGTGCAGAGAACTATAGTCGAGAGTGTGGTGTTGGAAAAGCACAACTGGTCAGGCAGCATCCAAGGAGCAGGAGAATCGACATTTTGGGCACGAGCTCATGCTCGAAGTATTAACTCTCCTGCTGCTCAGGTGCTGCCTAACTGGCTGTGCTTTTCCAGCTTTTCAACTCTGATTTCCAGCATCTGTGGTCCTAACTTTCTCCTGCTCTAGTTGTTAAACCATGATGTGCTATTTTCCGAGATGCACAGGACCAGTTATTTTTATTTTAAATTAAAAGTATGCAAAAGTTTGCTTTCTGTTGTACCTTCACTCTTTTTATGTGTGTGCGTGTGGGGGAAGGGGAAGCAAGCGCGGAGGTTGTTGTACATGATAGGCCCTGACCAGGTTTCTCTGCTTGAATGGCTCTGTGTTTTCTCTTTCCCCTCTGCAGCCTTGTGACAGACTTTCCTCGTGGCGTGAGGCAGTGCCAAGAACTGGAACTGGGTCTGGAGGACATTCTGCTTGAGAGATCACAGATGCTGAAAGATCAAGAAGAATTTCAGGTGCGCAGGAGGTTTTACATATGGCTTGACATTGGAAACCCAAGCTAGTTGCTATTGTATTATTGTTAGAATTATTATTGCACACTTATTCTCCCAGAAGCCACTCAGCTGAATCAGTTTGTTTTTTTTTGAAGGGGTCATAGGTGTTGTTGGCGAGGCCAGCATTTGTTGCCCAGAAGAGGCAATGGCCTAGTGCTATGATCACTGGACTGTTAACCCAGAGACCCAGGGAATGTTCTGGGGACCTGGGTTTGAATTCTGCTGTGGCAGATGGTGGAAGTTGAACTCAATAAAAATCTGGAAGTAAAAGTCTAAGGATGACCACAAATCCATTGTCGATTGTTAGAAACTCCCATCTCATTCACTGATGTCCTTTAAGAAGGAAATCTGCCATCCTTTCCTGGTCTGGCCAACATGTGACTCCAGATCCACGGCAACGTGGGTGACTCTTCAGGCCATTCCTGAAGAAGGGCCTGGGCCCGAAACATCGAATCTCCTGTTCCCTGGATGCTGCCTGACCTGCTGTGCTGTTCCAGCAATAAAGTTTCAACTTTGATCTCCAGCATCTGCAGACCTCACTTTCTCCTGGGTGACTCTTAACTACAATTAGAAATGGGCAATAACTGGTGGCTTGGCCAACTACATCCTCATCCCGCGAAAGAGTTTTTTTAAGCAATCCCTAATTGCCCTTCAGCTGAGTGACTTGCTTGGCCATTGCAGTGATCAGTTAAGAGTAAATTACATTGCTTTGGGTCTGGACTCTCAAGTAGACCAGACCAGACAAGGACTGCCGATTCATTCTTTAAAGGGCATTAGTGAGAAATGGAGTTTTTGACACTTGGGCATAATTGTCAATTTTACCATTATTGATTATCGTTAGTCACTAAGACTAGCTTTATATTCCAGATTTATCTTTTAATAATTGAATTCAAGTTCCACCCCCTGTTGGAGTCAACTCCATGACCCAGGCTCACTCAGCCAGTAACAATACCACTACGTCATCCTCTATCACGAGGATCCACATGAGCCTTCTCTCTACCTTTGTATTCTTTTCTCTCCTGTGTCGCATGTAAGCAATAGCTACAGAGTACAGAGGTTATTGGTCAACCTTTTGTTGCTTTTATTAGAATCATGCATTTATGGCCCCTACTTGAAAACATCTGTACGTCCAGCTTGACCTACCCTCTGCAATCTTAAGGACCTCTCCCAGAATCTACCTTCAGCCATCTCATTTATAGGGAAAAGAGCCTAAACCTGTTTAAACTTTTCTGATGCTTGTAACCTCTCAGTCCTACCGTTCAAACCATTTGCACTTCCTCTGCTGCCTCTATATTAGATTGCTTACAGTGTGGAAACAGGCCCTTCGGCCCACACCGACCCGCCAAAGCGCAACCCACCCAGACCCATTCCCTTACATTTACCCTTTCACCTAACGCTATGGACAATTTAGCATGGCCAGTTCACCTAACTGGCACATTTCTTTTTGGACTATGGGCGGAATCTGGAGCACCCAGAGGAAACCTACGCAGACATGGGGAGAACGTGCAAACTGCACACACAGTCACCTGAGGCGGGAATTGAACCTGGGTCTCTGGCACTGTGAGGCAGTAGTGCTAACCACTGTGCTACCGTGCCGCCCATTATGGGAACATACTAAACAAGTATTTTCTTTCTGCAATGTGGACTATTTGTTGCTTTCTTTGACCTGTAGAATTCTGTGAACCTGTGACAAGTCCTTTATCCACAAATTTGATATTATAGTTAAGAAAAAGAAGAAAGCATATGTCATGTATAGGCAGGAGAGATTGGGTGAAACCTGAGAAGAGTATAAAGGCAGTAACAGTGTACTTGAGAGGGAAATCAGGAGGGCAAAAAGGGGACATGAAATACCTTTGGTAAATAGGATTAAGGAGATTCCCCAAAGAGTTTTTATAAATCTATTAAGGACAAAAGGGTAACTAGGGTAAATAGGGCTCCTCAAAGATCAGCAAGGCGGCTTATGTGTGGAGCCGCAGGAGATGGGAATATACTAAACGAGTGTTTTGCATCAGTGTTTACTGTGGAGAAGGACATGGAAGATATAGAATGTAGGGAAATAGATGGTGACATCTTGAAAAAAATCCATATTACAGAGGAGAAAGTGCTAGATGTCTTGAAATGAATAAAAGTGATAAATCCCCAGCACTGTACCCTTGAACTCTGTGGGAAGCTAGGGAAGTGATTGCTGGGCCTTTTGCTGAGATATGTGTATCATCGATAGTCACAGGTGAGGTGCCGGATGACTGGAGGTTGGCTAATGTACCACAATTTAAGAAAGGTGGTAAGGAAAGCCAGGGAACTATAGACCAATGAGCCTGACATTGGTGGTAGGCACATTGTTGGAGGGAATCCTGAGGGTCAGGGTTTACATGTATTTGGAAAGGCAAGGACTGATCAGGGTTACTTAACATGACTGTGTGCGTGGGAAATCATGTCTCACAAACTTGGTTGAGTTTTTGAAGTAGTAACGAAGAGGATTGATGAGGGCAGAGCGGTGGATGTGATCTATATGGACTTCAGTAAGGCGTTCGACAAGGTTCCCCATGGGAGACTGATTAGCAAGGTTAGATCTCATGGAATACAGGGAGAACTAACCATCTGGGTACAGAAGTGGCCGAAGGTAGAAGACAGGGGAGAGGGTTGCTTTTCAGGCTGAAGGCCTGTGACCAGTGGAGTACCACAAGGATCGGTGCTGGGTCCACTACTTTTTGTCATTTATATAAATGATTGGATGTGAGCATAAGAGGTACAGTTAGTAAGTTTGCAGATGACACAAATTGGAGGTATAGTGGACAGCAAAGAGGGTTATCTCAGATTACAACGGGATCTTGATCAAATAGGCTAATGGGCTGAGAAGTGGCAGATGGAGTTAATTCAGATAAATGCGAGGTGCTGCATTTTTGGAAAAGCAAATCTTAGCAGGACTTGTATACTTAATGGTAAGGTCCTAGGGAGTGTTGCTGAACAAAGAGACCTTGGAGTGCAGGTTCATAGTTCCTGAAAGTGGAGTCACAGGTAGATAGGCTAGTGAAGAAGGCGTTTGGTATGCTTTCCTTTATTGGTCAGAGTATTGAGTACAGGTGTTGGGAGGTCATGTTTCGGCTGTACAGGACATTGGTTAGGCCACTGTTGGAATATTGCGGGCAGTTCTGGTCTCCTTCCTATTGGAAAGATGTTGTGAAACTTGAAAGGGTTCAGAAAAGATTTACAAGGATGTTGCCAGGGTTGGAGGATCTGAGCTACAGGGAGAGGCTGAACAGGCTGGGGCTGTTTTCCCCGGAGTGTCGGAGGCTGAGGGGTGACCTTATAGAGGTTTACAAAATCATGAGGGGCATGGATAGAATAAACCGATTAGTTTCTCTGGGGTGGGAGAGTCCAGAACTAGAGGGCATAGGTTTAGGGTGAGAGGGTAAAGATATAAAAGCGGCAACGTTTTCACGCAGAGGGTTGTGTGTGGAAGAAATGAGCTGCCAGAGGAAGTGGTGGAGGCTGGTACAATTACGGCATTTAAAAGGCATCTGGATGGCTATATGACTAGGAAGGGTTTAGAGGGATATGGGCCAAATGCAGGCAAATGGGACTAGATTGGGTTGGGATATCGGGTCTGTTTCTGTGCTGTACATCTGTATGGCATCAATTTTAAAGGTCAAGTTTCTGACCATTTATTTAAAAATTGGTGGATTAGATGTTGACATCTTTGCAGCCATCTGCAGTACCACAACGCTCCTGTTGACAATGCTGTACTCCTCAATCAACTGATTGTTCAGCATCTCACAGGTTCAGGAAAAAACAGGTGAAAGTTTCAGATGTGTAGGTTATGTCAAGTATCTTCCATCATACCTGACTGACTGACTGCAATTCAAAACCCAAAAGTACTGCACATCGAGTTGTGGACAAGAAGATAACTTTGTTTTATTATAATCCATTTCCTTTGTCATTTGTTGAAGTGCAAGAATTTATAATAATTGAAGAACTGTGGATGCTGGAAATCTGAAATAAAAAGGGTTATGAATTACAAAAATACTACTTTTAGTGCTTTAGTTTTCTCCCACAGTTCAAAGATGTGGGCGGCACGGTGGCACAGTGATTAGCACTGCTGCCTCGCAGCGCCAGAGACCCGGGTTCAATTCCCGCCTCAGGCGACTGACTGTGTGGAGTTTGCACGTTCTCCCCGTGTCTGCGTGGGTTTCCTCCGGGTGCTCCGGTTTCCTCCCTCTTCGCTGTCCACTATACCTCCAATTTGTGTCATCTGCAACACAGTCCAAAGATGTGCAGGTCAGGTGAATTGGCCATGCTAAATTGCCCGTAGTGTTAGGTAAGGGGTAAATGTAGGGGCATGGGTAGGTTGCACTTCGGCGGGGCGGTGTGGACTTGTTGGGCTGAAGGGCCTGTTCCACACTGTAAGTAATCTAATCTAATGTGCAGGTTAGATGGATTAGTCATGATAAATTGCCCATAGCGTCCAGGGATGTACATATTAGGTTGATTAGTCATGGGAAATGTAGGGTTACATGTAAGGGGCTGTGTCTAGGTGGGCTGCTGTTTGGAGAGTCGATGTGGACTTGATGGGCCGAATGGCCTGCTTCTACACTATAGGGATTCTTTGAAACATAAGCTGTAACCCTTTTATCCTAAATACGCACGCGATTTCAAATAGGACAAAAGACAGTTTGTCTCAATGTTTTGGGTGGAGGAGAAAACATATTTGGGGCAATACTATTTTGTAACACAAGGGCAGACCACAAAAGTAGAATGGGTTCTCAATTTTTATGGATGATTAGAGTATGAGGAGATCAGCAGAGATGCTAAAAGAATGAAATCTGTCTGACTTTAATCTTTCAACAGGAAGAGTTGGAGTTCTGCGAGCATCTCCTGCAAACTTGCTTCAGCCAGCCAGAGGAGCATGGGATGGATCGGTGATGTGCTGCTGCACTGTCAGAGAAAAGTGCTTTGATTTTTTTCAAATGGCTTCCCACCATTGGAATCTGTAAAGACTCCAAAGCCTAGAGTGTTTTGAATGAGCCTACATATTACACGTATTTAAAAATGTGGACTGTTTAAAAAACTTTTGTTTGATCTTTTAATGGTTCCAGGTAGAAATGTACAAAACTCCCAAAAGGAGCTTTTCCCGGTTACCCTTCATAATGAATTCCTGTTCGGCGTTCAATTTGTTTCCAGCCACCCTAATTTTCCTTTAGTCAACTGTAGGATAAATACAGTCAGCAAGTTGTGACTGGTATTAATTATAATTTCAGTCACTTACTGTCTAAAACCTTTAGCTGCAAATGTTTTATTTCAGGTATTAGGTTGCTGACAGACTGCTAGATAGAGACTGTCCTCAGCTATGTTGTGTACAGTTGCTGGCCTGATAGTACCAAGAGCCACTCTTGTGGTGCTGTCGTAGTGTCCCTACTCCTGGAACAGGAGGCCTGGGTTCAAGTCCCAGAGATACATGAATAGGTTGATTTAAAAAGTACTTTTAGTACAGCAATGAAAAGACATATTGTTGCAATTTGCATGCATCAGTTACCCCATTCTTTCTAGCCCCTGCTTGGCAGCTTTCCTGCAGCCAGCCCAGGGACGCACGGTTTGCTTCTGAGTGTCTGTCTGTCTGTCTGTGCTCTCGGGCTGCTGTGACGCACAAACCCAGACAAGTGACTTCAATCTGGTGAAGTTGCTGAGAACGGTACCCTAGTCTCTGATCTCGGGACACCTTTCCCCACGCACTGGTCTATAATTTGAAGTGCTCGCTGTAGCAGTTCAAATGAAAAAATAAGTTGAATTTTAAGCAGCGAGGGGCATTTTTAAACTCTGTCATCTAATGCAAGCATTTTAAGTTACCTTCTTAGTCTGGAAACATTAATTAAGCACTGTGTGCAGGATGACAGGGGTGTGATTCATTCGTGTGTTGATGACCACAAGGGTTGCTGACTCTGACTTGGCTGTGAGTTAATGCTTAACCTGCAGTTCGAAGGATTAGCTGCGGTTCTGCTGAGAGAGGGCAGCCTTATGTGTCTCTAGCTGTCAGGTGGCCTCTGGGCATCGTGCAGATCCTGGAAGATGCACACTGTGTTACTGATCACTCCACAGTTCATTCTAAATTCAGAAGCAATGTTGTATGTTGATTTAAAAACTGAAGCAAAGATATGACTGTAATAACCCGGCAGTATTTGAAGTCTTTATTTTGTTTTTCTGCAAAACGTTATGATTCAGTTTCTGTGAAAAAAATATACTTTTTGAATACATTCCAATCTACATTTTTCTTTGACTCTGGCAGTCATCAAATTGACACGATCTCCCTTCTGTGTTTTTTTTTAAACATAATCTTCACCTTTCTCTAAAATGACTCAGTGTCATGATATTGGTCCCACTGTTCACTTTCCTGAAGAAGGGCTTCTGCCCGAAACGTCGATTCTCCTTCTCCTTTGATGCTGCCTGACCTGCTGCGCTTTTCCAGCAACACATTTTTAACCCACTGTTCAACAGACAATCATCAGTAAACAACAACTTTCATTTATGTGGCTCTTCTAAGTAAAATGTGTTACTGATTAAAAAACACATTTTGTCAAAAACCTTTTGTCTTGCACTCATCAGGGCCCTTTGCAAGAATGCCAATTCACAATGTAGGTTTGCTCACTGAGCTGGAAGGTTCGTTTTCAGACGTTTCATCACCATAACTAGGTAACATCTTCAGTGAGCCTCCGGGCGAAGCACTGCTGGTGTTTCCCGTTTTCTATTTATATGTTTGGGTTTCCTTGGGTTGGTGATGTCATTTCCTGTTCTTTTTCTCGGGGCGTAGTAAATAGGATCCACGTCAATGTGTTCATTGATAGAATGCCAATCCAGTGTGAAATCCAGCATTTTCACAATTAGAGAGAAGAATGCTAATTGGTTGGTACGTGGACTTTGGTAAAATTGCCATGATGATGTTTGATAATTAAGTGCCAGGCTTTGTTTCAGTTTTTCAGACAGATTGATGACAAATCAGAGTCAACATTATAAACCCTCCAAGTGACTTCCTCAACCAGTGACTGACTATTACTTATTCATTAACTTGAAACAGGTGCATTGCACGTATGTGCTCTTTCTTTTGGCAAAGAACAGGGTCCTGTGCATTAAGATACATAGCTTCCAGTACACACTGAGAGATCAATTGACAATCTGAACTTTGTCAGCATAACTCTCTGTATACTCAGGAATCTCCAGCAATTGAATTAGCTTTATTGTCACATGTACTCAAATGAGTACAGTGAAAGTTTACGAGCAACCACTAATGGTACCATCTTAGGTACATATGTACCTATGCAGATTATTGAGTACAAATTCTTCAGAAAAATTAGAAAAATAAAGAAATAAAAAGTCCAGCATTAAAATACGAAATCATAGCAAAAAAAAATGAAAAGATCAGAAATAAGTCTTTCCATGATAATATCATCAAGCAAAAAGTTTGAAAAGAGTAGAAGACAAAATCCAATTGGTCCGTTTCTGGGCTTGAGGACATGACCCTTGCCTGTGTTGGAACTCTGAACTGGACCCACCGTGCTGCCAAAGAAAACGCTGCATGGAGTCACAGACCAACCCTGATGAAAGCAACCACACAATGCTGCTAAAAGTTTGTCAATTATCTCCAACGTTGCACACTATTTCATGTTTTGCAAATGTAGGCTGGTTGGTTGTTTTCAATCCCTTGCTTTTTGTGAACAGCTCAAGGAATATGTTGTTTGGTACAACATGCCTGTGTGTGGGATGCAGGGCATACGTACCTGATATCACACCAACACTGAAATTTATATACCACAATACTCGTTTGTGCGATGGACTGAATATCCTTTGGCATTATGGCAGCATCCTGTAAGTGGCGAGCACCACTTGTTCCTAGTATATATCAGAATGAACAACCAAGCTTCACTTTTTTGCTGAAACCTTTGAGATACCTTTGCATCTTTTATGCATTTATGCAGCAAGAAGTGCTCTGATCAGGATAACCATATTACTGAAGGTGGCATGAACACATGGCCTTTCTGATCATTAGTTGGTACATTCTTCATGGCAACACATCTACAAATCAGAATCCAATTCTCAACCAATTGGCACATTCAGACATTATAATTCAAAGTATTCTTGTGAATTGTTCTGATGGGTGTTGATGAAAAAATACATCACCCTTGCTAAAGGTGCACATGGTACTCTGGACAAGTCTTGTGAATATGGCTGTATGTGATGCATCCGGGTCAATGATTGATTTCACCCAAGCTAATAGCAATCTACCTTCCTCCAATTTCCAAGTACTTGTCAACACCCCATGGGATCTCGGTACCTCCCCACTCAGACCCATTTTAGCTGCTTTCCTGTCTCTATTTCTCTTTCCATACACTTTGGGTCAATCTATCAATGCAACTTTGTGGCCATCAGCCATCAAGTCCTGGAGTGGTACTTGAATCTAGAAGTCTGACTCTGAGGCAGAGACATTACCCACTGCTCTCTGAGACTGTTATATATTTTGCAGAAGTTTGAACTCCAAAATTACAGGAAGGACAATAAAATTCAACTTGACACCATACTGGAGCTCAAAATGTTTCTGCTTTTGTCTCACTAACTCCTTCGTTAAGTGTTGCAATTGCTTAGTAAGATTACCTTCTGTGGTTAGTACTGCTGCCTCACAGCGCCAGGGACCCGGGTTCGATTCCAGCCTCCGGCATCTGTGTGGAGTTTGCACGTGATCCCTGTGTCTACGTGGGTTTGCTCTGGGTGCTCCAGTATCTTCCCACAATCCAAAGATGTGTAGGTTAGGTGGATTGGTCATGCTAAATTGCCCATAGTTTTCAGGGATGTGTAGGTTAGGTGCATTAGTCAAGGGTGAATGCAGAGTAATAGGGTAGGGAAATGGGTTATGGTGGGATACTATTCAGCGGGTCGGTATGGACTTGTTGGGCCAAAGGGCCTGTTTCCACACTGTAGGGATTTGATGATTTGTGTTAATGTTTGGGGTATTTGGACTCTGTCATCAGTATCCCCAATAATTACCATTGCTCCATTAATGTACTAGGTAAGCATAATTTCCCTAATACCACAGTACTTAAATCAGCATCACACATAGATATAAATTGGCAACATTTTGGAAAAAAAATTACGTATTTCAAAACATCATCAGCCTTCATCCTAAATACACTTTTCTTTGACTGGTGGGATAACCGCTAAACCATTGCATGTCTTTCTCTAACAGCCACTGACCTCAAGTAATTCACAGTATGTAAGGTATTTTGACATATAGCATGTAAATGCAAATATTTAAAATCATAGAAATGTACAGCATGGAAACAGGACCTTTGATCCAACTCATCCAGGCCGACCAGATATCAAGTCCCATTTGCCAGCTTTTGGCCTGTTGTGGTTCTGTTCGCCGAGCTGGGAATTTGTGTTGCAGACGTTTCGTCCCTTGTCGAGGTGACATCCTCAGTGCTTGGGAGCCTCCTGTGAAGCGCTTCTGTGATCTTTCCTCCGGCATTTGTAGTGGTTTGAATCTGCCGCTTCTGGTTGTCAGTTCCAGCTGTCCGCTGCTGTGGTCAGTATATTGGGTCCTGGTCGATGTGCTTATTGATTGAATCTGTGGATGAGTGCCATGCCTCTAGGAATTCCCTGGCTGTTCTCGGTCCTAGAGGCATGGACCGATCACTGCAGCGGACAGCTGGAACTGACAACCGGAAGCGGCAGATTCAAACCACTACAAATGCCGGAGGAAAGATCACAGAAGTGCTTCACAGGAGGCTCCCAAGCACTGAGGATGTCACCTAGACGGGTTGAAACGTCTGCAATACAAATTCCCAGCTCGGCGAACAGAACCACAACAACGAGCACCCGAGCTACAAATCTTCTCTCAAACTTTGAGCTTTTGGCCTATATCCCTCTAAATCCTTCCTATACATATACCCATCCAGATGCCTTTTAAAGTTGTAATTGTACCAGCCTCCACCACTTCCTCTGGTAGCCCATTCCATACATGCACCATCCTCTGCGTGAAAACGTTACCCCTTAGATCCCTTTTAAATCTTTCCCCTCTCACATTAAACCTATGTCATCTAGTTCTGGCCTTCCCCATCACAGGGAAAGGATCTTGTCTGTTTATGAATTGAAACAATTGTACAATTGACATTGTTCATTAAAATAGCACCCATTTCATTTCCCCATACATTGATTCATGTAAGCATAGGAGAGAATAAACCTGTGACTGAAGGAGTAGCTTCTCACCATTTCCATCCATTCTATTTATGGGGGTGACTTTATTCAATTGAGGTCTCGAGGTGAAGTTTAGGTACAATTTGCCATATATCCCTACCAACAATCAGTGCATTTTGAACATTTTTCACTCTCAAAATTCCTCACTACAATTGTAATCGTAATACTTGAGGGGGAATGTTCTGATGGCAAACATTTCAAATTGAAAACTGGTGTCAAGTGAATTAAAATGCAGCTTTCTTTGACATTGAAAATTCCACTCTAGTGTCTCGATACAGTAGTAATGTTCTTAATATTTATGATATACATTGTGTGTCTGCACTGCATGTTATACACTGGTTTGCATGTATAGATATATTTAACTGACTTGTTCATACGTCTATTGATTCATGTCTGGGGTAGGTGGGACTTGAACATGGATTTTCTGACGCAGAGTTAGGGACACTACTAATGCACCACAAGACCCTCAAAACAATGGCAAATATGTGTCTTGAACCAATGCCCCTGAGATTAAGGTGCTCAAACCATACCAACTGAGCCAGACTGCATACAATTGAAAAGCTGTGGATGACACTTCTGTAATGGACAGATGGTATTCAAGTGGTCATGAGCCAGGAGTCCTTCTCAAGAGGTGTGATATAGCATCCATGTGCAGGCTGACCAAAAAAAATCTCCAATCAATCTGCTCAGGGATATTATTAAACAACTCTGGAGAAGATGGAACTTGAATGCAGATGTTCTGGCCTAGAGGTAAGGGCACTACCACAGTGCCACAAGACCTGCCACAACCCAGCTCTTTTATTAAACCACTCTGTTCAAACAGATTACGACAAAACACAAGAGCAATTGGGACTTGTATCTAGGTCGCTTGGCTTAAAGTAGAGACACTATTGCTGCACCAGATATTTTTCGATTGGAAGTTGCTGGAGAAATTCAATAGGTCTGCAACCTAGTGAGAAAGCAGTTAACTCTGCTTCACTGAAGAACTGAATAAGGGTTACTGGATCCAGAATGTTAACTCTGTTTTCTCACCACAGATGCTGCCAGATGTGCTGAGTATTTCCAGCAATTTCTAATTTTGTTTCAGATTTCCAAGTTCTTTGCTTTATTTTTGTGAGCAGAGATGATATGACTTTCCTCTGGGGCAGGTGGGATTTGAAACGAGACCTCCTGGCATACTGGTAGGGACACTTCCACTGCGTCAAATATTTTTCTGATCAATCTGTTCAGTGGTGTTATAGTGTAACCCTGGAGCAGGTGAGAGTTGGGGCACCTGGCCCAGATGTAGGAGCAGTACCACTATGCCAGATACTTTTCTGATCAACCTGTTTGGAGATGGGTTACGGCGCACCTCTGGAGCAGGTGAGATTTGAGCCTGAGGCTGATGGCTCAGAGTTAGGGACATACCACAGCAATATATTTTTCTGATCAGAAAACAAAAAATGTCGGAGATCACAGCAGACCAGGCGGCATTCCATGGAGAAAGAGCAAGCTAATGTTTCGACTCTAGATGACTCTTCATCAGAGCCAAAGTGAGGACTGCAGATGTTGGAGAGTCAGAGTCGAAAAGTGTGGTGCTGGCAAAAGCACAGCAGGTCGGGCAGCATCTGAGGAGTAGGAGAATCGATGTTTCGGGCACCACATTCCTGATAAAGGGCTTATGCCAGAAACATCAACTCTCTGCACCTCAGATGCTGCCTGACCCGCTGTGACCTCCAGCACTTTTTTCTGTTTCCAGCACAGATTCCAACACCTGCAGTAATTTGCCCCTATTTTCCTGATCAACCTGGCACGCCTCTGGACCTGGTGAGATTTGAGTCTGGGGCTGCTAGCCCAGAGGTAGGGGCACTACCACAGTGCCACAACCCAGCTCTTTTATTAAACCACCCTGAACCAAAAACATAAATTGCTGGAGGAGATCAGTCATTATCAGTGGAGAGAGAGAAAAGGAAAAGAGAATTAAGGTTTTGAGTGTTCTTTGGCACTCCCCACTGCTCTGGGCACATGGTCTCCCAGACCATGCCCCAGCTAACGAGGGTGCAGGGGGTGTAAGATGGTCAGCCTCTCCCTTCCCCCCCCACGCAACCGGCTGGCTAGGCACCGCGGTGCACGCCGGGATACTGGAGGACCGGGTCGGGCGGACATGTTGTGTGAAGGGAACCGGAGCGAGTGAGCGATAGTAAATAGCAACGGGCGAGCGGGAGGGAGGGAGACGGACACCGAGCCTGAGGGAGGGACAGACAGAGAGAGAGAGACACACACACACAGAGCCACCTTCCCCAACTCCCCCCACCCGCAGCCTTCACTTCACTCCCCTCCCCCCGTTTTAATCTTTAAAAAAAAAAATATTCGTTCTTGGTCTTTCACCATCTCCGACCGAACAGGAGAGAGAGAGAGAAAAAAGAAGTTGGTCGCCGAGGCCTAGCGGAAATAGGTCAATCCCCGGGCTTTCCTGGCGAGCGGGGCCGGGCTGCGGGTGAAGGAAGGCGGGCGGGGAAGGGAAGGAAGGGAGGGACGCGGGGGTGGGGGGGTAAGCCGGAGGGCAGGTTGCCGTCAGGTTTGGGAAGTGGACCAGACGGGCGCCCAATGCAGCTTCTCGGCGGACGACTGCTTCGCATTTCACCGTCTCCATCCAACCAGCAGCACCTCCATTACCGTCTGGCGGCGGGGACCTACCCACTCACCCTGATTTAAAAGTAAGTGCCTACCTCTCACAGCTTGGGACCTCTTCACTCCTTCTGTTTGTTTGTTGGGTTTTTTTGTTTGGGGGGGGGGGTGATGGTGCTGTGCCTGGTCAACCTGTGGATACTTTGATGGTGCTGTGCCTGTTCAACCTGTGGATACTTTTACATTCACTTTCTCCTCCTGTGCGTCCTCCCTCTCTCTCTCTCTCTTCCTGGTACCACTGGGGGAGGGGGCGGCTGGCAAGATTATCTTTCAAACGTGAAAATCATTGCACGAAGCATTTCAGGACAAATCATGTTTTGCTGATTTACTGAGCAGTGCAGTTTGCAGGGTTCTGAAAGGAATGCGTCATTTGTGGGAGTGCAGAGGGCACTATTCAGTTGAGGTGTACAGAATTATGAGGGGCCGAAGTGGACATGCATTTCCCTAGGCAGCGAACGGGTATAAACTGGAGGTGGAAGGTTTCGGTGAAAGTTGGGGTTCTGTTAGCCAGAGTATGGTACAGTCTGGAGCCCGACCTGAAAGGGTGTTGGGGCAGAATCCCTGTGCTGGAAATGCTGGAACCAACATGACTATGGACCAAGAGCAGACCGTGGGGTAAAGTCGATGGTTCTTCCTCAGCTGTCATTGAGGTGATGGGCTGAATAGCCTAATCCACGCTTTAAATTTCTTAATTGTTAGCTCAGTCTGAGTTCTATAAGACAAGAGCAGAATTAGGCCCATATTGGATCTGCTTTGCCAATATAGATGCTCTTCAGGAAAATAAATCAACTTGACGTCTTTTCCCAGTTCACTATTCAAAGGCCAAGGCAGTTTTATAGAAAAAAGTTGATGTTCATCGTCAGTTGAGAGGGGAATGAGGCTGGACTGTGATGCTGTTCACAGTTAAATAGCTTGTCGATATCTTTTGTTAAAATCTGTGCAGAAAGAACAAAAATTGGATGAGGTACTTGAGTAGCTGGTATCTATGGATTTCAATGTTAGTGGAAGTTAGTGTGTTCAAGTGGCCCTCACTTGACTGTATCCTATTTCTGCAAAGGATGTGAAGGTATTTGAGACAGCGTATAGGGCGGCACGGTGGCTTAATGGATAGAACTGCTATCTCGCAGCACCAGGGTCCCAGGTTTGATTCCAGCCTCAGGCAACTGCCTGTGTGGAGTTTACACATTCTCCCCATTTTTTCGTGGGTTTCCTCTCACAGTCCAAAGATGCGCAGGTCAGGTGGATTGGCCATGCTAAATTGACCATAGTGTTAGGTGCATTAGTCAGAGGGAAGTGGGTCTGGGTGGGTTACTCTTTGAAGGGTCAGTGTGGACTGGTTGGGCTGAACGGCCTGTTTCCACACTGTAGGTAATCTAATCATAAAATGTTTACAAGAATGATTTCAGGGATGTGGGGTGTGGATTGAGTGCAGATGCTGGGGCAGTTGAGAGTAAACAAAGCACATGGAATTTTTTTTTGTTAAAGGGCTGAAAACCAGAGCAGGCCAATTCAAGTTCAGTGGCAAAAATACTGACAGCAACATGAAGGAAATAACTTTGAGAAATAGTTTTTCTTAGTGGTGAATGGGCTAGGATTCAGAATGCTCTACCAGCGTGTGTGGTAAAAGTGTGTTCAATCATTTTTTTAAGGGAGTTAGATAATTGTTTCAAATAATTTGTGGCCTGTGGGTGGGGAGAAAAGAGTTGTGCTTGTAGTGAGCTGGGCTGAGATGATGGACCGAGTGGCAGTCATATCCATTATGATGATAGAGTTGATCTAAACATTGGGTTAGAAATAATGTTTTTTAAAAAAATCAAAATAGTCATTTAATCCATCAGAACTTTATTTTCGGAAATTGGCTCATCCATCCTGAAATCTGGTTGGATTTTAAATAGACTGCATGTTTTTCTTTTTCTTTTATCCCCCAGCAAATTATATCAAACAATTGCTGGTGAGGATGAAAGATCTTCCTCGTGTAAGCTTTTCTATGATTTGTCAATCTGCTGTGCTGCTGAGGAGCCAGTTCACAGCCTGTTTCGAGTTCCCATAATTTAAAAGGTGTAGACTTCAATGTGTAATTTCCTTTAGTTGCTGGATCTTGGTTGTTCATTGGAATGGAATTTGGTTTATTTAAAGTGTTGATAGTGAGGGGGAAAGGAGTATATCATTGCCAATGTGTGTTTTATGTTCACTTTCTTAACCACTATTCAATGATTTCTGCTGGAAAACTGTCTGCCTTGCATTAGAATAGGTTCTGACTGAGTCTTGGGCCCCAAAAGGCTCACAAGAACAGAGCAGCATAGGGGTGACAGCTGAATTGATAGGTCATCACCTGCAGGAGATGAGTGCTCCTGAACAACTGAATTTAAAATACCTGCAGTAAGTTCCCTGCCTGCTGAAGCAACTGGTCCACACAGAGGTTGCAGGATAGGAGGTTGCAATCTATCTTGAATTGATAACTTAGGCACACAACAATTACTGGAGATCACTGAGGTTGATGGAAATGATTCCTTGCAAAGATTTAATATCCCAGCAGGAGAAAATCAGGACAGAGGGGCAAAAGCAATTGGAGAAATTTAGAATTACATGCGCTGAATAATGTGTTCTACATAGCAATGAAGCTTCACAGTTAGTCAGGTTATTTGGACTTGAGTGATGTAATGTGACAGATTGTTTCAAGCATTTCAAAATTGTTTTATATCTTTCCATTATCATGTCATAGTATGCACCATGAAGAATGTCAAGATGATTTAATATTGGAAGATACGTGCAACATAATGGGAGGTTTTTTTTTGTTTGTGCTCCGAGTGGCTTCATGGTGTTTATCCAAGTGGATTATACAAGACTTGTGCATTCCTGATGCAGGCATGTAAAGTGGTACTGAGGGAATGCTGTATAGTCTGAGCTACTGTCCTTTGTTTGAAACTTCGAACTATTATCCTGCCAGTAGATATTCCATGTCAATGTTTGAGCAAGCATATAAGGGAGTATTCTTATTTAATCAGCACCACAGTAAACAAATGAACTAGTCGTTTATATTATTGCAGATATATTGCCAATGTAGAATGGCTACCAAGTTTGCACTAGAAAGAAGATTGTGAATTTTGGAGAGATTTAATCCAAACTGTATAAATATTCATTTGTCTTATTTACACTGGTCCAGTTTTGGTTATGGTACGTAATGTGGTGACTTTGCTGATTTGTGATGAGAAAGATAAGGTCCTTATCGCTTAACTGAGTCATCGGGTGTAAAGTATTCCATATTGTTTATTTGACAAGTATAGTTCAACTGAAATGACATTCTAAGTCACAAAGGTACATGCCTGTATGTGATTCTGTGTATATTTAATCTAGAATTATGAACTATTAAAATGCCAATCACTAAGATGTGTCCTCACTGTGGTACTTTGCTGATATGGGCAGGGAATAAGTGCATTATCTTAAGAGCTCTGATCTGGAAGAAAGGGAGATAGGGTTGTGGTGAAGGAAAGGTTTGATTTGGGAACAGTGGTAGTGTAATAGCTGGGCCGATTAATCACATGGTTTGACCAGGGTGTAGTTTCTGCAGGTCAACTTTGCAACTCTGAAGAGAGATTTAAGGTTAAAGTTTGCTCCCAATGTTCGAGAATCACTGACCATTATCGATGAGGAAGCTGATTTAATTAGGCTGCCGCTTAATTTTAATTGCCTTAACAATGTCAAACAATAACCCTTACTTTGGAAAATATTATACAACTCATTCAGTGTGTTCTATATCCTAAATTGGATTGGTTTACAGAGGGACTTCGATTATCTTAAGGACACAGGCGGGGAGTATTTAGTTCAGTTAATCGAATGCCGGATAATCGAATTCTGGATACGTGGATTAGCTGAGCATCGGGACATTGCGATCCTGCCAGATAATCCGATATTCGGATAATCGAATTCCAGATAATCGAGGTTCCTCTGTACTTCACTAAGGAAAGTTTTCTGATGGGGCTAATTTAATTTTATATGTTGAATTATTTTTAATTGTTAGGCACTTTTCTATCTTTCTCTTACTGTCAGTGTTGGTTGAAAGATTGGAACAACCGACTGGTCAACAAAGTAATAGATGCTCGTCTTTTGCTAATTGGAGCATTGTTTGGGGATTTTGCATTTGAACCCAGAACCAAAAATGAATTCCACTGCTGATCACTTTGGAAAATGTGCACGTGGCTGTTGGAAGGAGATAATTGAGTTTGGCTCTGATGTCATGTAAAGTCGGACTTTGGGCTGATGTTTTCCGCAGGTAAATGCACAAAGGATGAATGATTGTTTGAGGTTGAAGGGGTGCTTGTGGCTATGTAACTTTATCCCACTGGAGTGGGAGACATCGAGGGCCCAAGGGCCTGTACTGCGCTGTATTCTTCTATGTTCTATGTTCTATGATTGTTTGAGGTTGAAGGGGTGCTTGTGGCTATGTAACTTTATCCCACTGGAGTGGGAGATGGGAATATCGCATGAGATTTCATGATTCCCTAGTTTACCTCGATCAATGTCTCTCTTTTTAATCAAGTGCTTAAAACATGTTGCTGTTTAACTAATTCACAGTGACCTAGTTACACCACCTGCAATAATGGCAGCTGGAAAAGGAATGGGTTCGATCTGAAATCTTACTAGAAACAACTAAGAATAGCTTTTAACAGTAATCTGAATGGTAAACCAAGTGTTGCCTAAACTGCTTTCCCTAGTTCAGCCTTCATTGCTGTGCCTTTTTCTGTACCTTAAGAAAGACTGTTTATCATTGCTGCTTAACAAACTCACATGAACTTTCAGGAAGAAAAGATTAGCTCTACAAAGCTTATTCCATTTGGGAAACTGTCAACCCTACGTAACCTCCATCTTGTACCACTTAATCCCTGGTCTGAATGTCTCCTGAAGCTGTTTATATCGTTTCAGAAGATTTCTTTGGCAATTCGTTTTGCAACACACACATCCCTTTCTGAGCATCAAAAGAAATTACCCAAACTTCCCTTGGCTGAATTGTAGTCCTGGTGTTTGGAACTTTTATATATTTTGTTTAAACATTCGCCCAAAATCTTGCTTTCACTGGCAGCTCAGCTGAGATTGGAAGCTCGCCATGTTTGAGACAGTACATCTCAATGACTCATAACGTCACTGTGAACCTAAGCCCAACTATCCCATAGTGAACTTGTTTGCACTCTGACCTGCCCCATCCTCTTACGAAACTTTAGCTATATCCCCACCTTGGGTGATGCTGGAGGGAGTGGTTGAAGAGGTGTGCAGCTTTGCAGGGTGGTGCATGTTCTCCTAAAACTTGGCTCTTTCTGTTGCACATAACAGCACGTTTTAATTTGAACCATGCACATGAGAAAACTGCGGGTTTAACATTCTCACCTCTCGTTGCGTTATCTGATCTCTGAATGTATGGTAGTAAAAATGGTATATTCAGCATCTCTGGCAAGTGATCGCACTGGATTCTTGCAGTTAACTGTCTTGTCCACTGATTTCATAGTGAGATGGTGCGTGTGCAGCATTGGATGAATTTGTGGTTCAACCTGTATGATTAACCTGTGCATAAACACTTGGACAATATACCAGAGATGACTACACTCTGGCAAGTGTCAGCACACAACAGGAGAGCAAGGAAGAAAACATTTAGTTTGAGAGGGGAAAGATATGAAAGAGACCTAAGGGACAACTTTTTCACGCAGAAGGTGGTACGTGTATGGAGTGAGCTGCCTGAGGAAGTGGTGGAGGCTGGTACAATTGCAACATTTAAGAGGCATTTGGATGGGTATATGAATAGGAAGGGTTTGGAGGGATACGGGCCGTGTGCTGGCAGGTGGGACTAGATTGGGTTGGGATATCTGGTCGGCATGGACAGTTTGGACCGAAGGGTCTGTTTCCATGCTTTACATCTCTATGAAAACAGCTGAAAGAAATCTTTCCTTACCTGCTTCACAGGCTGGCCACTGGTTTGGTTCCAGAAACTCTGAATAATTCTCTCCCCTCCCCCCTCTAGCTGGTTTTGTTTATGAAATGTTACAATAAAATCACCCTGGTAACAATATATAACCATGTAGTTCTTGCAACATCCACTATATCTAAAGTAGAGCATTCTTGGCGTGTTGCACTGCTGTTGTAAGGCCCATTGCCAGACTTGGTAACAATATTAAAGTACATGTGTTTCCTGAGCTGCTGAACTATTTGGGCCTGCAACATACCCCTATATTGTGTGTTGTCTGAGCAGACCTGTTGGGGGAGGTGTTGATCTGAGGTTAGGCACTGTTCTTCCAGATAGGGCCGAATGGGAGGGGCTGCTGCTGCTAACGTACTGAGCTGGTTACATTTGCCAATGACGCAATGTTGGAAGAGTGACTTTTCCAGGAAGAAGGATGCAGCGTAAAATTTGCAAAGAAACTCCAATTACATATTGAGCCTGGCATACACTAAACAATCGTGACTTCTTCCGTGTATATTAAAAAGAGCACGGGCATAAAAAGAGCAACCATTGCATGAAATGAGATTGGCACATGGAGAAAGAAATTGAGAGTAACTACCTGTACAAAGCTGACATTTTCGGGATAAAAGACAAATACAATGAATCAGTTTAAGAAGCTTTAAATAAAAATTGTTATATAGTCAGGAAAGAGAAGGGGCTCTTGTGGCACAGTCATAGTGTCTGGGCCAGAAAGTTTGGGTACAGGTCTCACCTGCGCTGGAGGTGTATAGTCAGGAGAGATAGCAGTTATAGAATGCACTGGTTAGCTATGCTTAGAGTGCAGTTCAATGGTAATACCCACACGAGCTAAATTTACATCAGAGAAAAGAAACAGTACAGGCCCCAGGTGAAAATGCAGTGAGCTACAAGTTAAGGTTAATGAAGCTTAACCTTTGCAGTTAATAACAAAGTCAGCTAAGTAGACCCATCAATGTATCTAAATATTAAAATATCTAAAGTTCGACAATACTTCAGGCCACTGGAAAGGTATAAATTGAAATTAGTGAATTGAATTTTCAAGGAGTTAACAGAAATATTGCCTACACTGATTATATTGGTAAAAACAATGACTGCAGATGCTGGAAACCAAATTCTGGATCTTTAACTCCTACGTAATATGGTGATTGTTCACAACCAAAATGTATGAATGAATGTGTTAAGAATGTGTGGCATCAGATGTTTGATTGAGCCCTGACGTTTCTTTTTTTCGTTAGCTACAAGAAATTGTCCTGAGCAGATGTCTTGGAGCATAATGCATGGCTGATTTCTTGTCTGTGCTTGCACGCAATACAGAAATCTAAGATAGCTCAGGAAATAAAATGTGAGAGTGGCTGAAAATTTTGGTTACTCATATAGTTGACATTTGCAAGGCACTTGTGTGCAAGTTATCCTTGTTATAGATTGCTCTGGTCATATTTCTTGAAAGGAACATTGCCAACTACCTATAAATAGTGACTTTTAACTGTGGAGAAATCCATCACAAACTCTTGTGGTTGAGTTGACACATTCAAACTTCTTTCTCTCAGCTTTTGCCAATGATGGTGAGCGGTTTGATGAGGAAACAGTGTTAGTTTTACTTATTTCTTGTATCCGGTGTCCCTTGTCCAAAATGTCTGTCCTCGCAGACAAATCAAAATCGACATCTTTTCCTTTGCATTTTCCTGATAATCAGTGCTCCCTTGGCTAGTTATGCTTTCTGTAATTGCAGCATTATTGGAGAGGCATTGATGTTATTAATGTTGCAGAGACTTAAACATTGCTAAAAGGAGGCAGGAGGTCAAAGCTATTTGTCTTGCAGTCACCAGGATTAAGATGCAAAATGATAAGCATCAACTTCTTGTCTCCTTTTAGTAATGCAGAGACCTCAACTCTTTCAGTTATGCTTATGTAACTTTAGATTCTGTGCTACTTATCTCCATGGTTGCTCTCTGTTCTTGCTACCCCTTCTTAGTATTCGAAGTGAGAGTCTTTGTTTAAAATCAAGACCACTCGTAGTTTTATATATGTTACTACTCCCTGAATCTAACTCCTCCCTTCTCCTGTTTCTTCCTCTCCTGTTGTATTTTGTTAATTAAACTCCTACTCCCCCTGATCTGGAGGTGAGGTTATAAAACTATCTTTCTTAAAATCCCTACTTCTGTCAAACCAAATAACTTAAAATCATGCTTAAACCATCCTTTTCGGTTATTGCTCTATCTTTCCTGCATTTCTCAAGTTTCAGATCTATTTTTGCCTTGCATCTAGGTACCCAGCTCTCTCATTGTCTATTTGGGATTCTGCAGCATTGTCTCTTTCCCCATAAGACACAGATGTGACGATTAGAGTCACGAGTGACCTTGTGTTTGGTCACCATGGCTATTTTTATAATCCCTTTATCATCCACAATCTCTTGCTTTGATCTTTCTAGCCCTATTCAATGTCTTGACAGCATGTCTCTACGAGTCTGTTCACCATTTGGTCCAGTTGATACTTACGGCTGCCTTAAATAACTTGGTGAATTCCCTCAATAAGTGTACCAGGGATAAATCCTAGTTTCTTTCCTTTTTCAGCATTTGTATGTTACTGTTCTATCAATTAAATACACCATTCTGCTACCTCTTGACTCCAAGACTCACTTCACTTTAACTATCTGTCCCAATTTTTAAATTCATCATAACTACATTTTTAATGCTGCCAGAAATTTTGAAATCTCATCAGCTCCTGCCTTCCACTTCGTCTTGGGTTAAATCCAGTGGTATCAAAATCTTGATGTTTTCCTTCCTGACAGTCAGGTTTCTATCCCATGTCATTTGTAATAATACTGTCTTTCATGATTAGACCAACTTCTACATCTTCCCTTTCTCCTATAGTGTTGATGAGATTCTTAACTTGAAGTGACAAAGATGGGTCTTAAAGTATCTGCACAAATGTTTGTGTGTCACTTCCCTAATGGTGACTCAGAGCAAGTTCTCTAGCCTCAACCCAACATACTTCCATCATCCTGATCTCTGCTTGACTACCTATCTCATTGTATGTTAGTTTCAACATCCTTGTCCCTTTATTTCTGAGTGCCTGCAAAGGCTTAGCTCATGTCCCTACTGGTGTCTTTATATCACAGAGACCTCAAGTTAAAACCCTGTGAATTGTTTCTGATATGCATGGTGATGATCATTAAACATTTCAAAGAAACATTTACACATCAGAATTTTTGTCGATGGTTACCAAGACAGCTACAATTCTTTGGGTGTGGACCTAGGAAATAGCAATGAATACATCTGGAAGTGACTGGTAAAGTTGCAGGTAGCAGAGCAAGAGGGAAACAAGGGAGATAAACACTGACCGCTTGAGTGGCATAACAGTACAAATTTGAGAACAACATCAAGCTGTTGGCTGCCTTCAAAGATTGTGAATGTTGATGAGCCATGATTTAAAAGATAAAGGAGGAGCAGTATTTCATTTTGAAAATTCTGTGAACTGAGAGAGACTGATCAACCTGAAAGTTTCTAAGACTATTGGGAAAACTGTATTAACCTATTAACAATGCATTAATTGGATAAGAAGGAATGATTAAGTTGGTGTGCTAATCATTAATTGGATTGGTGGGCCTGGTAGTAAAGAAGCTTAGCTGACAGGGTCTTGTGACGCAGTGATAATGTCCCTAACTTTGTACCAAAAGTTCCTATCTCAGGATGTGATAGTGATGTATGTGTATCATTCCACATTCATACAAGCGGTGTTTGTGTTTGAAGTGGGATATGGAGGAGCTAGTTAAGGTGAATGAAGCTTTGCATAAGGGACATTGTTGCCACCATTAATTAAGGGTAGTTGTTGATTTCCAGCATTGGGTAGAATGCTTACAAAAGTTGTTTCTGACATAATGTAGGTTTCATTGACCAAAAGTTAAAGGATATTAACTTCAAAAGATTTTCCCTTTCTGCATGTTGAGAATTAATAAGTGTGAGGGAAAAAGTGAGGACTGCGGATGTTGGAGACCAGAGTTAAAAAATGTGGTGCTGGAAAAACGCAGCAGGCCAGGCAGCATCCAAGGAGCAGGAGAATCGACGTTTCAAGCATAAGCCCTTCTTCAGGAATTCTTCATTCCTGAAGAAGGGCTTATGCCCGAAACGTCGATTCTCCTGCTCCTCGGATGCTGCCTGACCTGCTGTGTTTTTCCAGCACCACATTTTTCAAAATTAAATAAGTGTGTACATCTATGCCTCCAGGACCACTAGTCCATATTCTACTGGGTGCCTCCTTGCAGTTTGTGGTTCTGTCTTAAAAGCTTACCTAATACTGTTTTGTGAGATTGTAATGGTGTCAACAGTCTCCTGCTCAGTGAAATATCCACTTATTCATGTAGTCGTCCAAGGCATTCCTTAGGCAAACATATTTGGGGAGGAGTGATTGTGTGAATCACTTAAACTTCTGCTTGGTGGTTAATGATTGTGATGGGAGTGTGCCTGTTTGGATATGAATTGAGAGCAGGATTTTGACACTTACAATACTGTTTTCCTCTCCCTCTGTCTGCCCCTTTCTGTCTCCTCCTATTTGAAATTCATTATATCAGTTCACTAATGATGAATGGACACTAAATTGATACACCAGAAGAGTGGCTCTTCTTTCTTTCTTGTTTCACCACTTTCAGCAGAGATGTGGTTAAGAGAGAGATGTTGGTGGAGACCAGGATCAGAAGTAAACTTGAAAGTAATGCATGTGTCTTCCAGTCTTACCTCTATATGTTTCAGAGAATATAGAACATGTCTGCAGATGGCCTATTGGGCCAGGATAGATCCGAACATCATCATAGTTGCTGCTTGCAGTGGAAATGCGAGAATGTGCTTTGATTTTTTTTTATTGAAGTGTTTGTACTGTGCCCAAAGACCAGTGTATAAGTTGGACTGGACATTTATTTCTCTCCTCATTGTTCCATACTCGAGCAAATGCTTTAATGATTTACAATTCTGTGGGAAAGCTGTTAGTCTAATACTATTGAGAGCTTAGTGATGGGTCTTGTCAAATCACTTAACACTGCACCAGTAAATACCTACGAATCACTGTCTAGTCAGCTATTATGGAGGAAGAAACTTTAAATTTAAAGTTTGTCAAAAACAAATAATTATTAGAAACAGGTTACAGTTGAATTTGGGCCCTTAATACTTTCTTTCAGCGCCTGGTTGAGGAAAAGAAACTGAAGCAGAGCTAAATAGCAGCCAGTAAAATTCACTGTTTTTCTTCGTTATTTATTCATGATATGTAGGTGGTGTTAACAAGATCAGCATTTGCCCATCCCTAAATGCCCTTACATTAAGTAAGTTGCAAGATCCATTTCAGATGGCTGTTAGGAGTCAACCACATTGCTATGGGTCTAGATTCACATGTAGGTCAGATCTTGCAAGGGTGAACCAGATGGGTATTTACAGCAATCCATGATAGTTTTCTGGTCACCATTACTGAGTCTAGCTTGAAAGGTATTTCCTAAACCACTCACTTGGAGGTGTTATTGTTCACTTCTGGAAGAGCTGGGACTTGAACCTGGCCTCCTGGTACAGAGATGGGGATAAAACACGCCACCACAAGACCACTGAGATTATCTTTAAATTCCAGATTTGTTAATTGAATTCATATTCCACCAGTTCCTGTGGTGTTTTTGAACTCATGTCCCAGAAGCATCAGCTAACTTTCGTTCAAGACAGTAGTAAAGTGCAGGCAAGGAGTTTATAGGTATTTCAGTCAATCTATTCAGACATGTTATGACACACCTCTGGAGCTGGTGGGACTTGAACCCAGATCTTCTGGCTCAGAGGTAGTGACAATATCACTCTGCCACATGAGCCCAAAGTATCTGCGACTTGGTCAGGAAGTGACAATTCAGCAAGGCTCACTTGGAATTTGAACCCAAGTACTTTCATGTACTCAGTCACTGATCATTCTAAAGTGAGAATTAACCTCCTAGATCAACAGGTCAGCTATACAAGGAATTATAAAACTTCTGACCAGAAATTGTGGTATACCATTTGGCTGGGGTGAAAGTGGTGGGATTTAATTGTTGCACCAGAGTGGACTGCACCAGCACCTGCAGGGACAGGCAAGTGTCAAAGCCATGTCAGTCTGGGAGCATGGATGTCACTGATATCTAAATAACAATTTTAAGAGGAAAGTACGTCCGTAAAAGAGAATTGTCATTTCATCTGGACGCCAGTGATTGTCGTTTAGATTAATGCTTGCCATGCTGTCTTTATTTCGCAGCCTTCCTATGTAAGAAATAAATGGCAAATGATGGTGGGCTCTTCATCTGCAATGGGCATCACGCCAGCATGTGCATTTTCATTTGGTCATGGGAATGTGATCTGAAAGATAGCAAGCTTGATGATTTTATTTCCTTCATCCCTAGCATCTGTGTTCTTAACTGCTAACCAAATTGAATTAGCTAAACCAAATATATCATTAAACTGAGCTTGGGACCTAGTGATCTATGTACCTCAGAACTGCAACTTCAGTGTAACTGTTTCCCTTTGCTTCAAAATTAAGTGCAACTTTAATGAATCTGATGCAGCACATAAACCAGTCCCACGTCAGCATGCCTGATCTCACACCAAGCTTTCAGTTAACTGAGATTTGTAACCCTTTGTGGTGGCAAATGAACATATATATGCTTGATTGGAGAAAGATTGGAGCTTGGAGTTGAAGTCCTCTGTCGTATCTGACCTGCCTGTAGTCGACATTTCGATTATACTGAGTTGCACCACTTGCAAGCGATGGCCCGTCAAATAGTCAGCTTTTTCAGGATAGGATGTACAGTGGCAAAAATAGGAAGGAGCATCAGACGCTTGCCCATCAATAGATGGGCCTTCAGGGATTGCATTCATTTTCTAATTTAATAAGGCAAACTAAATTCCATCTTTAAAAGAACTCCAGGGAATGCTCCCAAATACTGTAGCTGTGACCTCACCCTCCCTTTCATCACCTTGCCTCTTAAAATAAAGGCCTTTTTATATATTGTTTGGAAAAGCTCCTCCATCAGAGACCTGTGCACCTATGTAGAATGATGAAGAGTATCCACTTTGCGCACAATGTCTGGAGACTTCTAAAGGGTAAGTATCTGTTTTTCTCTCCATTTTACCAGTTTGATGGTGTGAGGGAATTATTGGGAGTGCAGAGGTTTTTAATGATATGTCTGCCAGAAAAGGAAATCTTCATTCACCTTTGATTCTGCTGGTTGGCTTTAGATGTGGCAGATGGTGGTGAGTGCAATGTGTAAATCATGGCATGCCAGAAGAGCAGGATACTGCTTTATCACAAAATCATCAAAGGATTGCTGGCTTCGAGATGTTTTCCTGGCCCGTTCACATATAAAGTATAACAGCACCAAGCAGTATGATTTGTTTATAGATTTGTCTGCTTCCAAACTTGGATTGGATCTTGAGTGTATTTTTAGCTCCAATAAAGTCCTGCTGATGCTAATAGGGAGCTGATTTAGCAAAGAAACCTCAATAAAAATGGCAATCTCAGCTAGGATTAATGTTAAAATATGTCAACTCGAGCGCTGACTTTGATTTCCTGTGCAACAATTTGGTATAAAACTGCTGAATGGGTTTGCAGTGCAAACGTGTTTTCCATCAGGGCTGCTTAATGAACTGGGTGCCATTTCTGAATTGAAATATGTGGGTGGCCCAAGTGTGGGTGGATGTAGATGGCTGAGGTCATTAAAGTGCTGCAGCAATTTGATTGCAGGAAACGTCTGAATGAATTTACTCCCCCAATAAGCAGAATGATGTTTACTGAACAAAATGAAAATATTTAATATTTGGGCATGTTGGCTGCCAATAAGAGGAAGCCTGGAGTGTAACTTGTGTGGGCTTTCCCTGGGTACTTTTATTTGAAGCTATGAAAAAGATAGTGCAGGTGTGATGCTTTGTAAGTTGCTGAAGGAAATGACTTGAGCTCTATGCCTACTAATCATTCATAGGCCTAAAAGGAAGGTTCTTGCTGTCTTGTTCAATGAGATGCAGAAAACAGAAAGGATGTGCTATTTAGTATCACTGGCATAAAGCTGAGGTTAAGGGTAAAAGCCCCAAACACTTTGACTAATGTTTCATGCCAGAACATGAGAGAAGCCCCTTCAGTAACTGTGACTATTAGAGCCTTGCTAGGTTACAGACCAATTGCCAGTCTCATCTGAGTTAGCTGGGGTAGGTAGCATTGAGAGTTTAGAAGATTGTTGAAGCCTACTGATTCACTGCATGGTAGACAACAGGTAAGAGGATAAAGTTTGAGCTCAGTTATGCTCCGAGACCAGCAGTCAATGTAACTAGTCACATCTGTCATGATGTAAGAACCATTCCTAGCAAGGTCTCAATCATCACCTTCGGAAGACTGACAATTGAAATGTACTGACATAGAGAAGGGAAGAGATGTTAGGTAAATTAGCACTTGAATGAAAATCCTGTCTATTTTGGTTCAAGGAATTGGAGCAAGTGAGATGTAACTTGGAGGTGATATGGCTGAAAAATTGCACCACAGTGCATCCATTTTAGTTTTGAATGGCTGACCTATTCCAGTGGGCTATACGATCTATCACATCTGCCATGAAACTGGAGATCGCAATCTTTTTAGACTTGTTCATATCCACCTCTAACTTGAATCCATCTTCATATGTTCTGCAGCACAGCTAACATGTTTCAGAACGGACATTATTTTCAGATGTCTTGCACAGTTGTTAATCATGGAATTTGGCTTATAGAATGCTAACTGCAAATGGTAGAATTTCATCTTGAGTCTCCTGCCCAGTGTGGTCACCTGTTGAGCTTGATGCTTCTTACCCCTGTCCATTTACCTTTGGCTCATGCTGTAATCAATATGTTGCCAATTACTGGTAGCTCTTGCCAGTTAACTTTTCTTAAAGCAGTTTAGGTATTGAGAATTAAGTTTCAGCAAACCTATACTCGGTACTTATTTCATTTTGTGTGCGTGTGTGTGTTGCTCGCATGGTTTTAATCTCCTCTTTTCCTTTCTCTGACCCAACATTTGTGGTTTCCCTAATTATATTTTTATATGTCTCTTCTGTCAATCTATGATGTATTTTTTTTCTTGTGCTATATCTTTGAAGGCAGTGACTCATCCTGACGTGCATTTCCGCCACTCCCTGGAGCACTTAACTACCTAGCTTGATTGTCTATTCTTATTACGTTAATTCGGCAGAGAATACTGGAAGTTTATTGATTATTGGATGGGAGGAAATTACAGCTGAACTTAATTTAGGTCTTACCCAGTAGCCAGATGTGTACTTTGCAGCAGGAAGAAAGGATTTGTGTTCATATAAAGTACAACCTTTTGGGTGCTTCCAGTCTTTTTCCAGTAGTATGTTTTGCACAGTAGTCACTGTTGGGTACATGGCAGCCAGTTTATGCACAGCAAGCTCCCACTAAACAACCGTATGGTTGTGAGCAGGCAAATAATTTGTCCTGTTGTTAGTTAAAGAATAAATATTGGCTCAGAACACCGGAAACCCCCCCCTACGTTTTTCTGAAACAGCACATCAGATTTCTTCATATCCAACAGAGAGCAGAATTGGCCTCAGTTTAACATCAAGATTATATTTTTGTGTTGAACTTTCTTGATATAAGACCTAAACCTATCACTGCCTTCTGATTTGGGAAAGATCAGGTGCAGGAGCTTTACCTGACTCTCTTCTATACTTTCCTCAAACCCACTGGTTCTGAGACCTATTTTAGCATCATTCTGCTACCTGAAATGATGCCAGCCAATGCAGGTATATAATCAGCACCTCCTGGCTTTGCGATATGTTTTCAAATTGAGAGGTTGGCTAACTGAGATGGTAGAAGTGGAAGTGAGGATTCAGTAGCGATGTAGTTTGTAAGCAGGTCTGTACTGAAACTCTTGAGTTCACTGAAAATGGAGTTCCACTGTAGCTGGGTGTTTCAAGTTTGAACTTGGTCCTCCTGATGTGTGGTGAAATAAAAATAGGAATGATATGTTTATTAAAACCACGACTTATCAAGAAGATGAAAATATTTGTTGCGTGTTTTGACAATTTGTTGAGAAGGGATTCTGAAATGGTTAGATGTGTTTCTTTGACATTGCTCCTGATCAGTGTAACAGTGGTGAAATAATTGCGTTGATTTAATAACATTTGAGAGCAAATTGAGTGTAGGGAAATGGGACAGAGAGAAATATCCACAAGGATTGCTAACTTAATTTTCTTGCTTTAAGTTAATAGAACATTGGGTGAGTATGTAAGGGCCTGTGTAAGGGCCTGTGTTCCTTCTAGCCTGGCACTCAAATTTTTATACACATGCAAACCAATGCCTCAGATGTAGAGACAGGAAAAAAAATTACTGCACAATATGTAATGTATGTAAACTGGTGTTTTGCTGAATAAACAACAATAATTAAAGAAGTACATATATGCATGTGTACATTCTGCTCTGTTTGCTGATGAGTGGGCTGTCTAAATCGACCAATAGAAAGCATTCAGGCTCCCCCTTTTTCCCCCATGTATTGTTGGATGTTCATTCATTTTTCAGATAAGCTATTTTCAGGCAAAGAAATTTAACTCTGTCTCTATATTGTTTGGGTTTTCTTCCCCCTTTAATTTTGTTCTTCAGACGTACATATTTTAAAATCTGGTCTAGCTTTTAGTTAGAAATTAACAAAGGGACCACCATTAAACAGGACATTGTTAGTGAGGTCCATGCGTGTGATACTTAAAATGTGATACTCAGTATGACACTCTAAAACATCTCGTGAGTCCTTCCGGGCAGTGATTGCTGTTTGGGTGGAAGGTCAAATGGGGCAGCAGCACCACATCTGGCCATGGATTGAGTGACCGTGATTGAGTGTATCCCTACAGGTGAGAGTCCTTGCAGCAGATTCCTTCCACCTGCAAGCAAGGACGTCCTCTTTTTCAGTTCTCTTCTCAAATGCTTTGACTTTTGCTTCAAAAGCTGCAATGTATTTTCTTTGTTTCAGGTGAGGGAAAGGCGATGGAATCTGTGCCTTACCCAGGTTAGCAATTTCACTTAAATGTGGACTTGGTGTGCTTAACCAAGGATTTCTTTGAAAAACTAATACCATCTTTGCCTTGCTCGCTAGATATATCCATCCAAAACATTGGGAATTCTAGCCCAAGGGTGGATGTGTGGGACTTGGTTAATGAGTTTAATTTACCAAGTGAGTTATTACGAGAGTGCCACTAGTTTCCAAGTTGCCTTCTCCAAAAAGGATTTCTTCCTGATGCTGATGCTCTGTCCCTAGCTCTCTAATGTCCTCTTTCTGCTCTATACAGCTGATACAGTTTGATTCCTCCCTGGTTGTGTTTTGCTCATTCTTAAGGTAAGGCTGTGTTGGCAAAGTCAGGCTTACCTGTCTCTAGTTGCCATGCATAAAGATGGTAGTGAGCTATCTTCAGCCACTGCAGTCTGTGTGGCGAAAATAATTTGGATTGCTGTTAAATAGGAAATTCTAGACATTGATTTAGAGGTCAGCAGTTTACAGCTCTGATCACCTGGATTTGGGAGCTGCCTGTCAAACAAACCTGAGATACAGTATTGTGGGTAAAGCCCAATTACAATACTCATGATCTGCTATATTTCATATCTGATTGCTTATGCACTGCAATCTCACGTTCAGAAATATACTATTTGGAAGTTAAGCAGACCTGGCGGTTTTTGAGTACAGTACTTCGTAGGGTAGCTGTCACCTATTTTGTTGAGTTAAAATAGATACAGTGCTTGTATATATTCTTTCTGTCTGCAGCAGTCAGATTCCTGAGTATTAACATATGTAACTGCCAGGGTATGCAAGTGCATCTCACTGCAAATCCTAAATTGGTTGTCGGTGTAATTCTTTGTACACACAGGATTATCCAGCAAATGCTGTCCAATTATGAAACATGACACTGGACATTGAATTGAGAGATTTGTAAGCAGAATCTGGTAGGAACCTTGCTTTCTGCAAACAGCCAAAGGGTTGTGCTGTTTGATACCATCCACCAATCTTCAGGATGTATGACCTTACACACCTGATGTTATACCAGCACCGAAGTTTATATATTCCATTCATCGTTTATGTACTCTTAAACATACATGACAGCCATTTGCTGGTTCACTTCTCAGTACTGGGCTTTGACCAATGGAAGTCAACCTGCCTGGTTTGAAGTTTCACAAAGCTGTGCACTTATATGTCAGTCATCATTGACTGGTGCATTCTCCCAAGCATTGCCTCTACCAGTCAGAGTCTACTTGTGAACTAATTAGTGCTTTCCTCTCCGAGTATGTCTTGATTTCCCCCTTACATTGGTATTCTTGAGAATTGTTCTGACGAGTCCAAGGCAAAATATTTTGATACTGTTTGTTTTGTATTTTGAATAAATATTTATATCTACGGTATTTTCCAGCTTAGACTTGTGGTTAGGCATTCTAATGTCTTTCTACAATCCAGAAAGTTCTGAAACCCGGGGTGGCTCAGTCCCGAGCATTCCAGGCTGGATATAGTGTGACTGCATTCAGGGTTTGCTGAAGTTCCTGATTTTATTGTTTCTTGGTTTTCTACAGCGCATCATGTTTTGGAAGTTTGACCTACACACGACATCACACATTGACACGCTCCTGGAACGTGAGGATGTTACGCTCTTTGAGCTCATGGACGAGGAGGATGTCCTACAAGAATGCAAAGCCAATAATCGCAAGCTGGTGGAATTCCTGACACGGCCAAGTAGTATGGAAGCTCTTGTCACTTGCATCACGATGGAACCATCTGAAGATATGGATGAGAAAGTTCGATACAAGTAAGGGGTTGTTCCAAACGTTTGATTGCAATGGCAAAAGCATTTGATTTTGTAAAATTTGGCTCTGGATGAAATTCATTTTAAAACCTTTTTCCTTGATTCTTAAAGTTATTAAGACATTGGCATGCAGTCCAGAAGTATTAGATATATTCTTACATCTCATTCATGTGAGCCTTTATTAATTTATTAGCCTAGGTAGAATATGATGCAAGGCTATATAATTGTATTATGATGGAACTGTCCCTATTAATCCAGTGTACACCCTGGATTTTCTGGCAACTATGGAGGGCTGATAACTGGGATGGAGAAACATTTTCCTCTCCCATCCCCACAATTGTGCCACTATCTATCGAGTCAGCAGATCCCATTTCAGGATAGGGATCAGAATTTGGACGATGCTTGTCTTCCATGCTAGGCAGTATATCCACCAACCGAGTGAAAAAGTGAAGAGTACAGCTATTATTCTTCCAAATACAGGGTTTATTTTCCCATTCAAACTGAATGAGACAACTCAGCAACCCTATTGATATGAGTTCAATGCATAAATCTTTATATCAAGAAAACTTAATATGAAATCTAGTTTCATTTCCATATAGTTTTGGGAGTTGAACTTTGCACCATTTCCATCTTCAGTTATGGGGTCTGCCTTGCTTCTTACCTTCTGTCCCTTTGTTCCCAACTTTGTGCAGCCTTTAAATCCAGAGCTTGGTATTGCTGTTCTTCAGAATTTTATCTTGCTACCAATTTTCTCCACTGCATCTCCTTTCTAGGAGGAGGCACCTCCACGAGCAGCTTTCTGTTTCCTGCTTGTCAAACTTCCCAGCTGATCATGCAGCACGGTGGCTCAGTGGTTAGCACTGCTGCCACACAGCGCCAAGGACCCAGGGTCGATTCCAGCCTCGGGTGACTGTCTGTCTGTGTGGGGTTTGCACGGTTCTTCCTGTGTTTGCATGGGTTTCCTCTCGGTTCTCTGGTTTCCTCTCGCAGTCCAAAGAAGTGCAGGCTGGGTGGATTAACGATGGGAAATTGCCCATAGTGTCCAGGCATGTGCAGGCTAGGTGGATTAGCCATGGGAAATGCGAGGTTTCAGGGAAATGGTAAAGGTTGGGCAGGGTGCTGCTTGGAAGGTAGGTGTGGACTTGATGAGCTAAAGGGCCTCCATCCACAATGTAAGCACTCTATGACCCTTTAAACTTGCCTTGCTTTAACTAAGACCCGGCCTTCCATAGATTCTAACTCTTTTGAATCTAGTATGTGCAATTGCAAAGTAGATCATGGTATTAAGTCTCAGAAACAAAAGTTTGTGTCTGCCCATGATTTGTGTATATGCAAATATTAGACCTTCAGCATTAGCGCAAGGAAGCATGACGTGACCGGTAGTGAGGCAGCATGAAATTCATGTCAAGTCAAACTGGTGTGAACTGCTCTATGGTTAGCCTTGTCCCCTCTTTCTTAAAAAAAAATTACATAACTGTTTTGTATGGTGGGTAGTGAATTCTTCTCTAACTGTTTCTTAAAATAGCCCAAAGTCTTGCGAGCTCAACGTATGGCAATAAGCACCAGTATCAGTAGTTATGCAATATTTTTCGAGGAAACACCAGAACCTACTAGTGGATTGCAGATAGTAAAGAAGCCTTAAATTTTTGCCTTGATCATCCAAGCAATTTTAATATTTTTCTACCTTTGTTTATATCCTATTTCTCCTGTAGTAACTATGTTTTTGCTAAGTTTGACTTCACATGTGCTAAGCATACAATGATATCTGATCCATGTGTCTATTATTTCACATGAAATCCTGGGCTGTCAGCATCAGTAAGGTGCTTGACTATAAAAGCACCAGAGCTTGGTTCAAGCCCAACTTTTCTCACCTGTGGTTTCGAGCAGGAAACTGACATTCTATGTATTTGCTGCTCCTTAGTCACTATCTAGCTATTTTTCAAAATACCAGCCATTAATTTACCCAACATCTTCCCTGGAAAAAAGCTTGCCTTTTGACCCACTTGCCTTATTAACATCCGGCTTGTGTCCAATTCTCTTTGTCTCGCAGGTCCTTCAACAAGTTGTCATTCCCAGATCAATACCCTTCTTTCTTATTTTTCATGCTTCCATCAAATTGACAGCTTTCACCAGAACCATGAACAACATTTCTTTCTTGCTTTATAATGAATTTTCTCTTCTTGAATGTCTTCGCTCACCATTCTGTTTACCAAATACAAAGTAATTTGAGTAAACAAGATTGTTTTGTTACTGTGAAATGTAGTTTAAATGCTACATTTGATCTAAGATTCTATTTGCATGATATTTCTAATCAAAGATATGATTGATACCTGTTAGATATTTACCATTTATTCTTTGAATGGGCTGATTTAAATAGCACTGGAAAAGAGAGATTGTATTATGTTATCAGATTGTATTGTAATTTCAAGGGAAATTGACTGGTTGGCACTTTAGGTGGGGAAGAGGGTGAATACAGCTAAAGATTTGCCTCATGCAAGGTGAACTTAAGAGGGCGGCACATTGGCTCAGTGGCTAGTACTGCTAACTCTCGGCGCCAGGGACCCTGTTTTAATTCCAACCTTGGGCGATTGTGTGGAGTTTACACATTATCCCCATGTTTGCATGGATTTCCTCCAGGTGCTCCAGTTTCTCCCCTCAGTCCAAAGATGTGCAGGTTAGGTGGATTGGCCATCCCAAATTGCCCATCGTGTCCAAATTGCCCATCGTGTAATTTGGGTGGATCAGCCATGGGAAGCAATAGGGTGGGTGGGAGGGCATGTGAGTCTTGGAGGGATGCTTTTTGGAGAGTCGGTGTGGACTTTTTGGGCCTGTTTCCCCACCATAGGGATTCCATGGATCTGTGGATTCTATGGAGGCATTTGGACAGAGTTCCATAGATAAGACTCACATAATCCTCATCTGCCATTGTGGACATATAGTCATTGCTCCCAGGAGTCAAAACTGCCAGCCAAGAGATTACCTCCTAAACGTTTGCAACATCAACAAATGTAGCATCTGGCATTTACGAGGATAACCAGGTCATCTGTTCTTGGCATTTTACCTTTGATTTGTCTCAGTTGGCTGGACAGCTGGTTTGTAATACAGGGTGACACTAGCAGTGTAGGTTCAGTTCCCACACCAGCTCAGGTTGCCATGAAGGACGCTCCATCTCGGCCTCTCCTATCTCTTAAGGCGCAGGACGCTCATGTTAAACCACAATCAGTTGTGTCTCACTGATGAGAGAGCAGCCCTCTGGGGCTATGGTGACTTTGCCTTCATCTTTGCCTATGATGTTGGTGCATTGAGCAATGTTGACAGAACATCTAGTAGCTTCTCTACTGGTCAACAAATAGATCTCCAGAGTCTTACCTGCGCAGGTAGATGCTGCCTTGGTTTTATATATTGCATCCATAAAGCGCATCTGTAACAGCTCAGTAGTCTGTCCTTGCCACAACAGTTGACAGTGCAACAGAACCTGTCTAAATTGTGAGCTGGGTCAGCAATGACTCACAGTGCCGTTAGTCGTTCGAAGTTCGTAGTAATTATATAACAGTGCCTTTACATCAGATTTTGAAATGCACAAACCATGAAATATGAAACAAAACACAAAGAATTGCAGATGCTGGAAGTCTGAAACAAAAGCAAGCAGCTGGAGAAACTCACCTGGTCTAGCAGCATCTATGAGGAGTAAGTAGAGTCAATGTTTTGGATCCAGTGACCCTTCTTCAGACTTCTGTGTCACTGGATCCAAAACACTGACTCTCTGTTTTCTCCTCAGATGCTGCCAGACCTGTTGAGTTTCTCTAGCTGTTTGTTTTTGCTTCATGAAATATTGAACTCTGTTGCAAGGAAGTTGTGAGCAACTTTGTTGCTAAGATTGAGACTCTCCATTCAGCTGTCTTTGCTGCTCCCCTGCCTTGAAATGCCTTCAACTTGCACAGTTTTCTGGCTTCTCTCCTTTTTTCTAAATTTGACCTCTCTCACCTCATCTTGCACATGAGACAAATCTTTGACTGTACTGACCCTCTCCTCCATCTAAAGCGCTGACTAGTCAATTTCCCTTGAAATTACAATACAATCTGATATCAAAATCTGTATTATGTCTTTTCATGCAGTTCCACTTTCTTTCAAGACTGTTAGCACCCCACCAGAAAGCCTTCATGGTCCTTTAGTCGTCATCAATTTGCATTTACTTAGTGGGTAGACATTTGCATTATTGCCAGGACTGTCACCGACCTCATTACCTTTGGAAATTTCCCACCTCCAACGTAGCCGTCTCCCAACCCTGAACAGCCGCTTCTACCTCCTTCCCAAAATCCACAAACCAGACTGCCCTGGTAGGCCCATCGTATCAGCCTGTTCCTGACCCACCAAGCTCTTTTCCTCCTACAATGCCTCAATCCACTCCCCACTTGTCCAGAACCTGCCCACCTATATCTGCTGATATAGGTTCCTCTGATGCCCTCCACCGTATTGACAATTTCCAGTTCCCTGGCCCTAACTGCCTCCTCTTCACCAGGGGTGTCCAATCTCTCTACACCTCTGTTCCCCACCAGGGTGGTCTGAGAGCTCCTGGCTTCTTCAACCAGAGGCCTGAGCAATCCCCATCTACCACCACTGCTGCTGCTCCTGACTGAACTTGTTCGCTCACTGAACAATTTCTCCTTTAATTCATCTCACTTTTGCCAAGTCAAAGGAGTGGCTGTGGGCACCCGCATGTGTCCAGTTATGCCTGGCTCTTTATAGGGTATGGGGAACAGTCCTTGTTTCAGTCTTACACAAACCCCCTTCCACAAGTCTTTTTCTCAATGTATCGATTTGGTGCCGCTTCATACTTCTGCCAAGGCCTTGAAAACTTCATTTGTTTTGTCTCCAATGTTCACGCCTGTATAACCTTCACATCGTCCATTTTTGAGACTTCCCTTCCTTTCCTTGATCTCTCTGTCTCTATTTCAGGGAATAAGCTGTCCACTGCAAAGCCTCTGTCTCCCATAGCTATCTTCGCTACAGGTTATCACACCCCACATCCTCAAGAACTTCATCCCTTTCTCTCAGTTCCTTTGCCGACATCGTATCTGTTCGGACACTACCGCCTTCCAAAACAGCACTGGTGACAGGGCTTGCTTCTTCCATGTCCATGGTGTCCCACCTACTGCGGTTGACAGGGCCGTCAAACTGTAACCATCCTGTCACCCATGCTTTCACCCTTGCCCCTTCCCATCACTCTCAACAGCGTGATCAGGCTCCCCTGTCCTCGCTTTTCATTCCACCAGCCTCTGCATTCAAAGGATCATTCTCCACCATTTCAGACAACTCCAGCAGAACACCACCAGCAAACTCATCTTCCCCTCATTCCCCCGTCTGCATTTTGCGGGGATTGTTCCCTCTGGGAAGCACTAGGCCATTCCACAACCACCACCCACCACCACCACATGCGCGCACACGCGCACAACACCAGGTTATAGTCCAATAGGTTTATATGGAAGCACTAGCTTCCGAACAACCACCTGATGAAGGAGCAGTGCTCAAAAAGCTAGTGCTTCCAAATAAACCTGTTGGACTATAACCTGATATTATGTGATTTTCTTTTTAACTTTGTCCACCCCAGTCCAACCCTAGCACCTCCAACTCATGAACATTAATGGAATGAGACCTGGCTTGACTTAGGATGCAAGTTTCCTCTTAAAACTCCCATTCTTCAATTGTTTCAATTGAACAACAGAGCAGAGTTGTATTTATATTAAGTCTTCTACAGCCAGGAGAACATTGCAAGATGTTTTACAGCTGAAGAAATACTGTGTGATGTAGTCACTGTTGTAATGCAGAAAACATGGTAGCCAATTTACACATAGCAAAGAGCAATGTGATAATGCCCAGTTGATCTGTTTTTAGTGGCATTGGCTGATTGATAAATATTAGCCAGGATTAAGGAAATTCCTGCTTGCCTTTGAAGTAGTGTTGTGGGATCTTTGTACATCCCCTTGAAGGGGCAAATGGAATAAAAGCAAAGTATTGCAGATGCTGGAAAACAGAATTTTCTTCTAAAAGCAGAAATTAGTAAAGAAACCTGTATCTGGCAGCATCTGTGGAGTGAGAAGCAGTTTAGGTTTCAAATCTAATATAACTCCTGAGCATTTGACCTCCTGAGTATTTCCAGCACTTTCTGTTTTTATTAGGACAAACAGAATCTAAGTTTAACTTCTCATCTGAAAAGTGGCACCTCTGACGTGTGGTAATCTTTCACTACAATGCTGGAGTGCCAGCCTTATTTTGTCAAATCTTGAAATGGAAGTTAAGCCTGCAGCCCTCTGACTTGGGACGAATGTTCTTCTCACAAAACGGTAGCTGATACTGAGGAGAATCTAATGTTAAAAAATTTTATTTGGACCATTTGAACCATGGCTTTAAATCAAGTGTTGTAGTATATTGTCTGTAAGTATTTAAAGGAGGGTGAATTTTAATTCAACTAATTTTGCCTTACTCTCTCTTCATTTTTAAAATCATTTGTATGCAAATCCTGGTGAGTGATATTAAAATTGGGAATGGGCCACTGGCTAATTCAGATACAGAATGACATTATCCAGCATTCTGAGATCAGATGTATCACTGCTGTACATGGAGTAAAGCACCTCTTCCTGTGTTCTACTATCTCTGTCCCACCATTGCAGAAATCCTTACTGGACTCACGTATTTTTTCATTTCTCACAGACCAGTCAAAGTGAAGTTGCAAGATTTTTGGCATCAAAATTTTGGCTTATGCTTTTAATATCAATACCTCTGATATTGCTGCCTCCTCTAGCAATGTTCTTTTCATTACCTGCTATTATGTGTCTAATTCAATATTTAAATTCATAAGGTATATTGTCAGAGGCAGTAATGTCTTTCTGATTCAGAGGAACAGACACAAAGAACCTCAGGTTTTAGGTTTCATCTGACGGACGGCATTTTTGAGCAATTTAGCTCTCCCTCAGTGCAGCTTTGGAATATCTCCACCGTATTGACAATTTCCAGTTCCCTAGCCCTAACTGCCTCCTCTTCACCAGGGGTGTCCAATCTCTATACACCTCTGTTCCCCACCAGGATGGTCTGAGAGCTCCCGGCTTCTTCAACCAGAGGCCTGAACAATCCCCATCTACCACCACTGCTGCTGCTCCTGACTGAACTTGTTCGCTCACTGAACAATTTCTCCTTTAATTCATCTCACTTTTGCCAAGTCAAAGGAGTGGCTGTGGGCACCCGCATGTGTCCAGTTATGCCTGGCGCTCTTTATAGGGTATGGGGAACAGTCCTTGATCCAGTCTCCATGCTTCAGGCTCTCTGCCTTTATTCCTGATGAAGGGCTTTTGCCCGAAACGTCGATTTTGCTGCTCTTCGGATGCTGCCTGAACTGCTGTGCTCTTCCAGCCCCACTAATCCAAAATTTAAATTCATAATGTTAATGAGAAGATGAAAAATGATTAGGATAAAGTATTATCATTGGCCTGAGTGTTGTTATGGCCTCCTTTGTATTTGTTAAGTTATCTCACATGATCAGCTCTGCTAATTTGCACTTTCTGCACGGAGGGATGGAACTGCAGCTTAAGATCCTCAAACCATGAGTAAAAATACTAAGTCCCTGGCAATAAAAACTGAATTTACTTGTTCAAGCACCATAAACTACTAGAATCTAATTATAAATGGGCAGAATTTCGGAATGAGATCACAAAATGGTTGTAAAGTTCCTGTAATAAAAGTGCAATTTTAGTCATTTGGTCATGCAAAAGCTGTAATCCTGACAAGTGAAGCTTTCACCCCTACATTTACATTTCATTTCTTTCTTCTCTTCCCACCTCTAAATTTTAGGTATGCACCACAGCAAGTTATAAAATAACATCAGTCTGGTGCTTCTGGTGTTGGTTCTTATGAAGTTTATTACTTTGTATGTCAATTGACATACAATCGTGCATCTAGGTCAGAAGATTATGGATTCGTGCAGCTCAAGAGGTTTCAGTTCATAATCTCAATTGATATTCCAAAGCTGCACTGAGGGAGAGCTAAATTGTTCAAAAATGCCGTCCGTCAGATGAAACCTAAAACCTGAGGTTCTTTGTGTCTGTTCCTCTGAATCAGGAAGACATTACTGCCTCTGACAGTATTGCTCACAGAGCTGCAGGCTTTCTGTGTCCTTGCCAACATTCCTCCTGCAATTAACACCACCAAAAAAAAACACACTGGTCAATTTTGGTGCTGCTCCAGATACAGAAGTTTCAATTCGTAACCTTTATATAAATAAAACAGTGTTCTATTTCCTGATGAAGGGCTTTTGCCCGAAACGTCGATTTCAAAGCTTTTCGGATGCTGCCTGAATTGCTGTGCTCTTCCAGCACCACTGATCCAGAATAATAATTATTTATGTCAAGTACCCTGAATCTTATTAACAAGTCAGAGCTTATGAAATAAATGCTTCTGATCACAACAGAGTTTTAAATACAAGTCCATGCCCTCTTGAAAGAAGGACTTGCATTGAGAGAGCTCTAGACATCACCTTGAAACTTCTAAGTGCTTTTCGAATGTAGCCACTGATGCAATGCAGGAAGTGCATTTGTAAATTTGTGCACAGCTAGATCCCATGAACAATGATGAAAGATTTTCTTTTCATGATTGAGCAATAAATATTAGCCAGAATACTGATTGGGGCGAACATCCCTACTCCCCTTTGCTTAATGCTGTGCGATGTATTACATTTGTCTGAAAGAGCAGGCATGGCCTTCGTTTAGCATCTTGCCGGAAAGGCTTTACTTAGTGCATTTCTCCATTAGTACTGTTTCAGGTAAGGTCAAGTACTCCTGATTCTGGATTAGCTTGAACCCATAGTCTTTTGACTCTGGCGAGAGTGCTACTTGTTGAGCCACGGCTCAGTTGAGAGATTTGCTTTGCCTGTATGTTTAAATAAATGTGTATTATGTTGGTAGTGTGCAAATTTGGGCTCAACTTGCATAAAAGCAACTTCCACTTGAGTATCTTCAGCATTCACTCAGTCCACTATCAATGCACAGTGGCATTAGTGTTGACCAATTATAGGTGCACTGCACGACTTAACAAGGCTCTTCCAGCAGCAACTTCCAAACCTAAGTCCTTTACTATCTCGCAGGAGAAGGGCAGCAGGCACATGGCAATATCACAGTCTGTGAATTTCCCTCCAACTCAATTACTATCCAGATTTGGGATTTATATTGCCACAACCTTCAACGTTCCTTATTCAAGACTGTGGACTCCCTTTCTAACAGTTTTGAAACAGTACCAGCACCACTTGGGCTGCAGCGTTCCAAGGACGCTGCTCACTACCTTTCTAAAGGGCAATAAATGCTGGCTTAACCACTAACACCCACATCCATTGAAACTTTTTTTTTTCAAAAATGTCCTATGTTCTGCAGAAACAGGCATGTATTGAAACACTTGAGACTGAAACTATTTCCAAGACAGGAACATTTGTTCACTTGGACTTCCTTACAATCAATGAATTGCTTTTGAAGTGTAGTTACTATGGACCAACCAGTCTGAACACAGCAGCATCTGGAATGCAGCAGTAAACTGTCCAACCAGGGATTAATGTCCAGATTAGTGAGTAGGCTCTTGCAGTTCTTCAAATATTCCCATTGATCATTTGCATCCACCTGAACCAGTAGGTTGTGCCTTGGGTTTCCTGTGCCTTCTGAGAGATGTGCTTCCAATAATGCAGCACTTCCTCTGTGAAGCACTGAAATGTTGCGAATAAACGAGGGGATGAATGCATGACCATGTGACTCAAACCAAACTTTAGCTAATGAACAGTGACGCGCCAGGAGCAATTTTTGCTCGCTGCTGTGACAGTTCTCGAACATGATGCTATCTGCTGAAAGTGTGGTGTAGGTCATATTCGTTATCGCAGTTGTGGTATATGGGAGGCTCTGTGGGTAACAGGCTCCTCCCTAATTCAGGGGAGAGGAGGAACTGTAGATGTCACTTGCCATAGTGGTTATTGGAGCTGGTCTTGTGTCTCCCATAAACGGAAATGTCGGGGAGGGTGGCACTTGTAAAGAAAGGAGAAAATTGTTTTTTTAACTAGAATGAGTACATTGATGTGGCCTGAAATGCAGAAGTTTCAGAACACACTGCATTTGTATTCTTGGGGTGAAAACTGTTGATCTACAGCCCAGACTCTGCTTGTATTCTACTGATCCAGAGTCAGTTGCAAATGTGGCTCATCAAAGCACTCTTTAACTAATAATGTTGTGCAATGAAGTGTTTCCCCAGAATTGTCGTAGAGAACAGCAAAATTAAGATTCTGTGGGTGTAGAAAATCTAAAGTAAATGTAAAGTGCTGGAAATAGTCAGCAAGCCTGCCAGCACCTGTGGAGGGAAAAACGGCCCTTGTTTGTGAGAGAGTGAAGAAAATGACTTCCTCAGAACCATCTGGAATGAACAGATTGAAAGGCTAGTAGAAAACTGTCAAAGCGAATCAGTATTTGAAAATGAAGGGCTCCGAGTAAAAAGGTGAAGAGTAGGACTAATTGGATCATCTTTCAAAAATCTGTCACGACATGAGGGATCTGACTGGATTTTCTGGCAAGGTTTGTAAGGATCGTGACAAGGAAGAGGGATAGCTGCAGGCTGATTACTTGCGCCACGTGGCACGTGCACACACCCTCCTCATTTGTTCTTCTCTTAACTGCATCCTCCCACCCACTAGGATTTTGCTTGTCTGTTTGAAGTTAGAAACCTCAGGATAGAACTGCAATCAAGCCATGGATCCTCCCATTCTGTATTCCTCAGTATGGTTGTGAGTGAAACTTTTAACCACTAAACCATCAGGGAGTTTGTGGGAGGAAAGTTAGCTCCTGAACTTAGTTAATTTTAATCTGATCTGCTGCAAACAGGCTTCTGCTTTTTTTTTTGCAACCGTTTAATGTAATTGAGTGGAAGGATACTTGCTTTCAACTAGCTGCATTCAGTTGGTGCTCCAGTGGGTACAGTTGTGGTTAAAATAGGCCACTAGAACGATGAGGAAGCTTTGCATGCGTCTGGTATCCAAGTGCTGCATGGAGTAAGAGCAAGGTTAACTCTGCATTTAATCAAAACAAGCGGGTTAGGAGAAGTCCAGTTGTCTGTCAGGCCTGCTCTGCCTTTTGATAGGATCGAGACTAATATAATTGTGGCCTCAATTCCAGGTTTCTGCAAATCCCCAATACCCTTTGTTAATCAAAACTGCATCAACTTCTGCCTGAGAAATATTCAACAACTCCACCTTCACCATTCTCTGGGAAGAGAATCAGAAAAAAAAAATTTCCTCCAACTCCGTCTTGTCTGGGACACCCCTTATTTTTAAACTATGTTTTTCCAGCATCCACCCAGTGAACTCCCTTCAGAGCATTGAAACAAACCCCTTGGGTCTCCGATGGGTATTGGCCCATCATGCCCAACAGTTCCTCAAACGTAATTTCTTTGTGCCAGGAACCGGTTGAATGAACGTTCTTTCCTAATACTCCTAATGCAATTATGTCATTTTCGAAAAACAACCCGCTACAAAGGTACACTGTTCTCTTGATGTGGTCTCATCAATGACCTGTGCAACTGTCGCAAAATATCCCTTTATGGAATAATATTCCATTTCCCTTCCAGTAGACAACTACAACGTACCATTTGCCTTCCTAATCCCATGCCTATCCTGAGAATGTCTCTCTCTCCCCCTGTCTCTCTCTCCCCCTGTCTCTCTCTCCCCCTGTCTCTCTCTCCCCCTGTCTCTCTCTCCCCCTGTCTCTCTCTCCCCCTGTCTCTCTCTCCCCCTGTCTCTCTCTCCCCCTGTCTCTCTCTCCCCCTGTCTCTCTCTCCCCCTGTCTCTCTCTCCCCCTGTCTCTCTCTCCCCCTGTCTCTCTCTCCCCCTGTCTCTCTCTCCCCCTGTCTCTCTCTCCCCCTGTCTCTCTCTCCCCCTGTCTCTCTCTCCCCCTGTCTCTCTCTCCCCCTGTCTCTCTCTCCCCCTGTCTCTCTCTCCCCCTGTCTCTCTCTCCCCCTGTCTCTCTCTCCCCCTGTCTCTCTCTCCCCCTGTCTCTCTCTCCCCCTGTCTCTCTCTCCCCCTGTCTCTCTCTCCCCCTGTCTCTCTCTCCCCCTGTCTCTCTCTCCCCGTCTCTCTCTCTCTCTCCTCGTCTCTCTTTCT
>NC_057748.1:10321610-10412164 GCF_004010195.1 Chiloscyllium plagiosum | reverse complement strand
GGGACAGAGCGCCTATCCACCCCCCCCCCCCCTCTCTCCCCCCCGTCCCAGTTCAATGGAGACACTGACCCCTCCACCACTCCCCAACCTTCCTCTCTCCCTCTCTCCCTCCCTCCCCCTCTCTCATTCTCTCTCTCTGTCCCCCTCACTCATTCTCACGCACACACTTCCTCTCGCGTGCTGTCTCATTCTCGCGTGCACACTCATTCTCACACTCGTTCTCTCTTTCTTGCGAGCGTGCCCCACTCTCCGTCTGTGTCTCTCACACTGGCTTATACCTCTTGCAATGCTCAAAAGAAAATTTGCTAATTTTTCCATAACTGTTACCTTGATTGTATTGAACGTTCCAAGCAATCTTGTATCTTTTGTGCAGCGCTTGTATGGAGAATATGGAGATCCTTATATGCTGTTGGATTTATCGGAACCATTAGTGTTGTTGCCAATATGTTCTGAGGGTTGGGAAAGTTGTCCTCAAGCCAGTGCTCTTAATTTTTTTTAATGCACTTCTGTCCTGATCCTTTACACTACTAATTCTTCTATCTCTGCCACTACTAATTACAGACTTTTAATCACCCTAATGTTATGTAGCTGAAACTGCTCCCACCCAGACAGAACTAAGTTAGCCAGGATGAAACATATAATTGTGCTGTTGGGTCTGCTTAGTATGAAAATTCCCCACACCCTGTACTGTGCCTGAAATCTCAGTAATGCGAATGAACTAGTTTTTCTGAAAAGGCCTCTTTATAATGCAGAAAATAGCTTTCACTGGGAATGTTTAATCTACAAATTAAGCTATCTCGATCCAGGTACCCTAATATATCCTGTGAGATCCTGACTGCTGATGTGACACAGGTTAATGATGCACTGGGCGAGGATGAGTCACTGCTGAGCCGTCTCTATGCCTTCCTGCAAAGTGACAGTATACTTAACCCTTTGTTGGCAAGCTTCTTCAGTAAAGTAATGGGCATCCTCATCAACAGGAAAAGCGAACAGGTATGTGACTGAATTTGATTCTTTTAAACTGGGTGTCCTTAAGCCAGTGCACTTAATTTTTATTTAAAGCACTTCTGTCCAGATCTTTTACACTACTGAATTCTTCCTATCACTGCTACTACCAATTACAGACTTTGCTGAGAGCTGCAGGGTTTCAAACAACAGCAACAACAAATATTCGCATTTGTATAGCACCTCTTAATGCAGTAGAATATCACAGGCTGCTTCAGAGGAGCATAATCAAAGAAAAGTTGCTGTTGAGCCAAAGAGAGCAGCTCTGGAACATATGACCAAAGGATTGGTCAGTGAGTTAGAGTTGACTGCGAGCAGGATAATTAAGTGCTTTTGAAAGGATGGTCCCAGGGATAAATGACTGGAGCTAATTGTGGGGATGAAGGAAGCATAATAGTCCAGAGTTAGAGGAATCTGCAATTCTTGGTGAGTGGAGGAGATTTCAGTGATGGGGAGGAATTTAAATGCTGCTATAAAATCTTAAAATGGTGGCCTGAAAACGTTTAGTAGATTTGGGAATAGGGAAATGTTGAGTGAAAGGGTCGGTGTGACTTAGAATTTAGTCGACAAAGTAAATGGAGATAGAAAATAGGAGGCCAACAGAGAAGAATTGGAATACTCAATTGTGCTGGGAGCAGTGTAATTTGAAGCTAGTTAAAGTATTAAATTGATTTTGTTTCCTTTCATAATTTCCCAGTAGGAGAGGGAACTTTGGGTAGATGGGTAGGAAGTGGATGGAATCTAGGGTGACCTACGTTCCAGACTGAGATGACGTGGGTCTGCTGACTAGAGATCCTTTGTGTTTCCTTTTCACCGATGTTCCTAACAGGCAGCAGATCATACGACCCAATGATGCCGAACAGGATGATAAATGCAAGAAATGGAAAAATTTCAGTCCTCCACAGTGGAGATTTTCTTCTCTGATGATGACTGGGGGTGATTGAAGCAGCATCAATAAGCATGCAGATCTCCATTTCCTGACCTAGAATTGCTGCTTCCTCTAATGGAATGCACCACCATTTCTTTCTACTGATCTTGAATCGTGATGCCTGCTGTGGAGAGGCTGCAGAGAAGGGTAACAGTGTAGCTTGGATTCTCAGACTGATCTGTAGAAGTTTGAAGTAGATAATCCATCCTCATTCCTGGTTAGTGATTGTATGTAATTCACTAAGCGTCCAGGACACTGAGAACAGAGGGAAGTGAAGATGGCTCGAGGCAAAAGAGTGCCAGCTCTTTTTCTCGTTCCTTGCAGAACAATGTATTCCTGAACAGTAGTTCCACCAGTGCCTCACTCAAGTGGAAATGGGTCTGGGTGGGTTACTCTTCGTAGGGTCAATGTGGATTTGTTGGGCCAAAGGGCCTGTTTCCACACTGTAGAGAATCTAATCTCATCATTTTTTGTTAACTAGTGACAGAGAGGGGTTTTGTTTGTCTCTGATTACTAAAGTTTTACAGAAAAGCCTGATTCGTTCTCTGTCTGACATAATTCTCACACAATTCTATAACTCACCCGTAGCACCTTTAAAAATTGGGAACGGTCTGAACAAACACCAAGTCCTTTGTTGCTGTACAGGTGGCGAGGTGGTAGCCTACCACCTCATAGGGTCATAGCTGTAGAGCACAGCAACAGATCCTTCGGTCCATCTCCTCTATGCTGACCAGATATCCTAAACTGATTTAGTCCCATTTGCCAGCATTTGGCCCATTTCCCTCTTAAACCCTTCCTAGTCATATAGCCATCCAGATGCCTTCTAAACGTTGTAATTGTACCAGCCTCCACTACTTCCTCTGACCATACACGCACCACCCTCTGTGTGAAAAAGTTGTTCCCCCCCCACAGGTCCCTTTAAATCCTTGTCGCTTCTTCAAATGACTCTGACTATTGGAGGGCGTAGAATACAATCCTAATTCCTTTCTTATTCCTCAGTTCCACCCCATGTAACTTCACTGTTCTCCCAGGAATATCCTACCTAAGTACAACTGTACTGGGTTATCTTTCACCAAGCCACCACTCCCCTCCTCTCTCGCCCCCCTTTCTGTTCTTCCTATAGCATCTCATCTTAAGGATTTTGATTAGGCTGAGCCAGAAATTGGGATCGTGGTTGGTAGGTTGTGACTTAGGAGCATCCATATGAATGTGGGATTGAGACAGTGGAATGAAACAATAATAATAATCTGCTACTTTTGCCTGTCTGGACTGTGTAGACAGTTTAAGAGGTGCTTCACTTGGTGCGTTTGTACGTTCTGAGTACCCAAATGCCACAGTAAAGTTATCAAAGATCAGATTAACTAACCACCATCCCACAGGTGCAGATTGCCAGTTATACTAAATTACCGTACAAGACACGAAGCACTCTGCTGCAAAGGAGGCAAGGCGTAGTGTGGGGGAGGAGGAGGAGGAGGGTGGCAAGGGGTGGTTGGAATAACAATACCTAGGACGAAGGGAAATGATGGGAATGAAGTGAGGGGAATGAAAGCAACAGGATGAATATGATGTGGGAAAGATGCGATGGGAATTTGAAGTGCTGTTGTGAAAAATAAACATAGTACCTGCACCACTGATCCTTTCTTGCCAGTTAATCTAAATTAGGAAGCTGGGAAAGTTATGCTGACTCGTGTGTGTTTAGTAACTTTTGACACATGCGGAGGTTTTGCTTGGCATTAAACAATGGCAGGTGTTTTGTGATTAAAAATAAATCCACTATGTAAACTGACCACTGGTGTCAACATGGACAGATTTTATCATCTCTTGTTCTCTGGATGGATGAACATGCCTTTAACCCAAATGGACAGGGTTATGATATAGCAAATGCCCAAGAGCTGATGAAAACAGTTCCTATCTGTTTACTTTTCAGTTTCCTGATGAGTGCCCTGTGCTCTCAAGATGTTTGTCGTGGTGCAATGTTGTGCTTCTAATTCGAGACTCTGGTTTTAATAAAAAATACATCAGAAGGTGTGCTTAAAAATTAGTAGTTAGAATTAAAATTCCTTTCTCATTTTTGCAGATTTTACAATTCTTCAATGAATTTAGAGAACTGTTTGTAAATTGTTGCAGTTTGATAATCAGTTTATAACAGTGCAAAACTAGTCTATATCAGCATTGTGGGCAAACGTAGCTTCACGAACCTTGTCAATACTAATATTTGGTTCTGATTTGGAGATGCCGGTGTTGGACTGGGGTGTACAAAGTTAAAAATCACACAACACCAGGTTGTAGTCCAACAGGTTTAATTGGAAGCACACTAGCTTTCACCTGATGGAGTGTTGCTCCGAAAGCTAGTGCTTCCAATTAAACCTGTTGGACTACAACCTGGTATTGTGTGATTTTTAATATTTGGTTCAGTTGTGAATGTGAAGGGAAATAAATGTATGAATAGATTAAGAAGATATCAATTTAATCAGCAAAGAAAGCTGCTTCATTTGAATTCTAATGGTGGAGATAATCACCGACAGCACTCAACAGTTGGAGAGTTTTAATGGAACATGCCCTTATGTTGTACTCCAGGGGAACACACCAAGGAAGCTTTCAGCACCACAGCAAGCCTATCTGTCATGGCAGAACTGCATGTCAAACCCTCAGTGGAGGAGCTCAGCGAAACTGTTGAGTCGCTTGCTATAGGCAAAGCTCCAGGTGATGGTGCTATACCACCTGAACTCGTGAAGCTCAGGAAGTCGGCATCGACACAAAATCCTCTGGTAGGTGGAGGATCCGCTTGATTGTGACCCTGTACAAAACAAGGGTGACACCCAGAGATTGCAACTATGGAGTTATTTCCTTGCTGAAATCTGCAGGAAAATTATTTGCCAGTGTTGTACCTTTTGAGCTATTCTTCTCTTTGCTGCATATACCTTCAGGTTATCTTTAGAGAGGGTCTACTGATACATCAATGCTGACCAGAAACTGTTCAGCCTTGTTCACGAGAGATTCAACTTCAAGGTGCATCAAGTTCTCTTTGAATTGCTTTAGAATGATAGCGCCATGGTAGCATTCCATGAAAAAAGTGCCTTCAGTAGCAACAAAACAGACTTCCTCACATCTGTGGAGTTCAGTTTGTCCGTCAGGAAGGCAAATGTCATTGTCCAGAATGTCGCCATGCTACCATCTGTCAGGGGGTGGAGGTGCCAGTGTTTGACTGGGGTAGACAAAGTCAAAAATCTCACAATGCCATATTATAGACCAACAGGTTTATTCGAAAGTACAAGCTGTCAGAGCACTGCTCCTTTGTTGGGTAGCTGCCTCACAAAGGAGCAGCTCTCCAAAGTCTTGTACTTTCAAATATACCTGTCTGTCTATAACCTGGTGTTGTGAGATTTTTAACTTTGACCATCTGTCAGTATTGAAAATGCAACATTGGAGGATTGTTGCTAGGTTCACAAGCTATCCAAGCTGTATGATTATCCATCCGATAAATGATGCTAAAGTCAGCACACAAATCGCAAATGCTGCAACTGTTAGGTCGAAACTGAGTGAGAGTATGTAGAAAAACAGCAACCAAACTGTAAATCTACCAAGTTTGTTCCCTCAGTGTTGTACTGGTGTGGCTGAGACCTGGGTAACACATGCTAGATAGAGAAGACTTTCCATCTTTCCTGTCTTAGACATGTTCTGCTAAGAGATTCTGTGGATAAGGTTACCTTATCCACTTATAGTTCTGTAATATGTTAATTCCATCTGCACACTCTTGTTGCTAATCCAACGACCTCTGTGGTGGCTTCGTTGTGTTCTTCGGTGTTCATCCAAAGACCTGCTGCATGCTGAGCTCGTTATTTTGCTTTGACCTCCTGGCATCCATAACTTTGCTACAAGCACACCAAGTGAAACAGGAAGATCACAGAGATTGATGCTGACAAGTAGGAGGGCGTTGCTGATAGTCATGACCTCTGAAGCCTAATTGTCGAAACGGCAATCGAAGAGGTTAGCAGAAATGGAGAGTTCAGCTGGCCAGGAGGAGGGCCCAGAGGGGAAAGAAACCAGCGAGTCAAGCACCTTCTGAACCCAAAGCCTTCATCTATCAAATGCAGCAGAGACCTCAATGCCAGAATGGACTCCTGAATCCCAAAGGATAATGCTTACAATATATTAAGAGTTAACAACCACAGCACAAACAGTTATCACTGATTATGAAAGACCTCTTCGGCAGCACACCTTCCCCCATTCATGACCTCTGCAACCAGAAGACTAAGAGCAACAAATAGCTTTGAAAATGATAACTTAAAACTTCCCCTCCAAGTTGCATATCATCCTTACTCGGAACTGTATTGCTGTTGCTTCATTGTCATTTTGGTTAAACTCCTGGGCACCCACAGACCACGGCGATTCAAGAAGATTGTTCATCACCAACACCTCCATTGTGAGTTGATGGAACCAAATGGTAGCTTAACTAGCAACTTCCACACACTCTTAACACATTTTTAAAAAGGTAACTTCCAATTTCTATGCAGGAAAAGTTTCACCTTTGACCAGTGCATTAGGGAGAGACAAAAGCTGTTCTACTTGTGATAAATTCCATGCAGGTAGGGTACGAAACACACGTAGAACACTAACTAAATAGTAATGCACTTGCTAGGCTGCATTTTCTGATGTGTTTAAACTTTTTATTTTGCAGATAGTGGATTTTCTACGAAAGAAGGTTGATTTTGTAAACTTATTGTTAAAGCACATAGGAACCTCGGCCATTATGGACCTCCTACTCCGGCTTCTCACGTGTGTAGAGCAGCCTCAACTCAGGCAGGATGTGTTGAATGTAAGTAGCCTTTAGTATTCTTCATTTTGGAATGCAAGGTAATTTTGAAATATTGCTGGAATGAAAGCAACGAAAGAGGGCCTGAGATTCAAGTCAATGTACAGACTCCAAAAGATAAGTATTGAGAGACATCTATAATGTGAAAGCATCCTTTTGAAGGAGGGACTGAAACACTGGTAATTGTGCAGATTTCTCTGGAAAGGGGATACTGAGATACTGAATTATTATTACATCTTGCATTTTATCATAATTTGGTTAAATGCATTTGCTGATTAAGCTTGGAATCATGTTAGAAGGAGGGGAATGCAATGGCAAGGGTGAATAAGGTAATGGGAGTTGATGAAGTGTACTAATTTGACCGCAGATATTTTACAGGTTTATGCTTATGAACTGCCTGATTCAGTCGTCTAATTTTAAAAAAACAATAAGTTAAATTAATGAGAATAAGCACACACTGGCTCAGGTTTACTCACCCTTTCTAACTCTTGAGAGATAATCAGGGTTTCAATTTGAGAAAGGATAATGGAAGTACTTGCAGTGGTGGCTTTCAAAATGGTTGGATAAATATTTGAAGAAGGGGATAAAATGCACAATTATGGGGATAGATTTTGGGAAACGGTATTAATCTTTTATCCCTTTTAAAGAGCTTGCAGTGGCGCAAGGGGCTGAATTGCCACCCTGTGGTGTTTGACTCTGTGTCCATGAGCATTTAGGTTCATGTATTCCATGGCATGCTCCTCTTTGGGATGCCCCATCAGAAAAGTTTGTTTTTGTCCTGCACTGAGTGTTGTACTTGCCTTTCCTCCGTAACCATTTCTGTAACCCAACAGTGGCTGAACGAAGAGAAAATCATCCAGAGACTCATCGAGATGATCCACCGTTCCAAAGATGAGGATGTAAGTGCAAGTGTCCCATAAAATCCAGGAAATGGCGAACGAACTAATCAGTTAATTCCTTTAATTGATTTAGTGCATGTTGACTTGCTGATAAATTGCTCAGAACCGTTTTACTGCTAAGCCCATTATGTCATCAATATTTTGAAGAGTTTTCCCTTTGATTGCACTTTAGAAACGCCGTCCGTTTCCTGTCTGACTAGGAATTAATCATTTAGGCCCAGAAGTGCTGCCTATCTCAAAAGATAGGCCTTCAGCTAAACTTGAAGATGGTCACATTCAGATCATTCTGTGGGAATATCTTTGGACATTGCTTTCTGTTTTGGCATCATGGCTACGTAGAATCATGAGAGTCATACTGTTCGGAAATAGACCCTCTGATCCAAGCAGAACAGAATGCCAATCTGACCTAGTTCCATTTGCTGCATTTGGACCAAATCCTGTTATACCCTTCCCATTCATTTGCCTATCAGGTGCATTTTTAAATGTCGTCTTTGTACCCGCCTCCACTTTCTCTTGCAGCTCGTTCCATACACAGACCACATTCTATATGAATAAGTTACCCCTCGGGTCCTTTATAAACCCCCTACCCCTGGCCAAAACCTGTGCCTTCTAGTTTTGGGCTCCCAGTTCAAGAAAAATGCCCTTGGCTATTCACCCTACCTATGCCCCTCGCATTTTTTAAAACCTCTATGATGTCACCCCTCAGCCTCCTACTCTTCAGAGGGGAAAAATAGCCCCAGACTAGTCAGCCTCCCGCTATAGCTCAAACCCTCCAGTCCCAGCAACATCTTTGTAAATCTGTTCTGCCCCCTTTCAAATTTAACAGCATCTTACCTGTAGAAGGACAACCAGAACTGTACACAGTATTCTAAAAATGGCCTCACCAATGTCCTGTACAACTGCAACGTGTCATCCCAACGTCTATCCGCAATGCTCTGACCAATGAAAGCAAGCATGCCAAACACCACCCTGTGCATCTGCACCCCTAGGTCTCTTCATTCAGCAACACTCCCCCAGGCCCTACCATTAACTGCATGAATCCTGCCCTGGTTTGCCGTACCAAAATACAGCATCTCCCATTTATCTAAATTGAAGTCCATCTGCCACTCCTTGGTCCATTGGCCCATCTGATCACGGTCCAATTGTACTCAGATAATTTTCTTCACTGTCCATTACACCACCTATTTTGATGTCATCTGCAAACTTAATCATACCTCACATTATCATATCCAAATCATTTATATAAATGACAAAAAGCAATGGACCCTGTACTGATCCTTGTGGCGCACTACTGATCATAGGCTCCAGTCCGAAAAACAGCCCTCTGCTACCATCCTCTGTCTCCTACTTTCAGGCCAACTTTATATCCAATTGGCTAGCCTCCCCTGGATCCCATGGGATCTAAGCAGTCTTCCGTACGGAACCTTGCATATAGACAATGTGTACCATGTCACCGCTTCAAAAAACTCAGTCAAGTTAGTGAGACACAACTTCCCATGCCCAAAGCAGTGTTGACTATCCCTAATCAGTCCTTGCCTTTTCAAATAAATTCTGTCCCTCAAAATCCCCCGCAACAACTTTCCCACCATGAAACCTGAAATTGTCTGCTCATTTATTGTTTTTGTTTGTAATCTAAGGCTGAGCTAACACTACAAACTGGAAAACTGAAACAAAGAACAAATCCCAAACGTGTACAAAATGACTGGTTCTTGTTAAAACTAGCATGAAATCTCCCACAAAGATGCCAGCAGGTTCACAGATGTCGAAGCCATTTTTATGAAAGTAGTAGATTAAAAATTTTACCTGTCACATTTTCCAGTCGTAAATCTTGATGTTTTCCAGCATGATTAAGTACCCTCACTTTAAAGTAATGTAGGGATCCTGTTTAAATAAAAGATTGAGTTTTCTACAGCTCAAGTTCTCAGCTTTCAAATAGTCATGTCTTGCTCATTTGATTAAAAACCATGAAGTGCCCACATTTGATTCCTGATCTGTTCTGAGTTAGCCGTTCGCTATCAGGATTACAGTTCATCATGCAAGTATGCATTTGCATTGATGTCAAATCAGGATGTCTTCTAAAATTGAATAATGTTGAAGCTTACTGACAGCAAATTGCCATTTGCTTTAATGTACAGAAGGAATGGAATGTCTTCAGCTGCAGAAGGAAGGAGAAAGAAACAGATGTCTTTAAATTGGTGAATAGCTTTGTATCAAGTTTTTTCAACTGTCCTCCTTTCTCCTCTACTGAAGGCATAAACTTTGCCTTAAGTTCAGTTACACAAATGCGGTTGCAATCCTTTATGTAACCTATGTGACTACTCTTCAGTCTTACCCCAGGCTATCTGATTTGAAGGCTTGGTATTCACAACCTGCAGAATGTAATCACAAAGAATTCTAGCTACTTCATTGCCATTTTTACAGTAGTGCGCTTTCTCCTGTGTTTATCCAGGTGAAGTTGCCAACCCAAAACAGTTCGTTGAGCCTGAACTTAAAGCTGCAGCAAGCAGTGCAGTCCGTCTAATCTATGGACAGCAAACTTGTTGGAACATTTTGTGCAGATATTACATTAATCTTTAAGATTGGCAAACTTCTCCCTTTAAAACTCATCCAAAGTAACCTGAGGTTCTGAAAGTGGTTTAAATGTTTGAGGAAGGTAAGGGTGTCAAACCTGAGGTGTTAGGGCCACCTAAAGCCCTGGTTCAGCCCTGAAGCCTGTTTTACTCCCAGCCTGTTTGGAAAAACTGGTGTTAGTGCTTCTACTTCATTGAACACCAAGATGTGTTGTTATCAGTAACTTGAGACACATGTGGATTAATGGGAACAGGAAGCTAAACTCCTAAATCTTCATTGTACCTAAAAGGTAGATACTTAACACCAAAGTTGATCCTAAACTGGATTTCTGGCTTCCCACGAAATTTGCTGGATGTTAACCAGCAAACTCTTAATGGTCTTTTTACCGACCCCACATAGGAATAACTCCTGGTCAGCTTTGAAATAGTGCCTTGCTTTATCAGAGCCAACTGTGAGGACCTTGAATCTTGTCTGAAACATGCTGCCTCTGAGTACAGCACTTCCTAAATGGAGTCTTATTTTTGTATTGGTTCATGAGATGTGGGCATTGCTGGCTGGCCCAGCATTTACTGCCCATACCTAATTGCTGCTGAGGAAGTGAAGGTGTCAGCCTAGGTTTCTCTGCGTGAGTCAGTCGATTATTTTTCCCTCCATCAACGTCAGTAAATAGCCCTTATCACGGTGCTTTTGTGGGATCCTGCACGGTGTAAGGCGGCTTGCAAAGTAACAGTCGTTTTTTTCTACATTGCAGAAGTAGCTAATTCAAACCTTCGTCATTGTTTCAGAAGTACTTTTGGACATTCTGAAGTCACGAAAGGTGTTATGTAAATGTGTGTCCTTTTCTTTCAACTGAATTTAAGGAACTTGACTCAGAGTATTGAACTCGATTTTGTTCATCAAGGACCATATTGATATTAAAATGCAGTGAAAAAATTCATATTTTGCATCAATTCTGGTGACCTACTAATGTAGTGGTGCTCTATTTCTGCCTGGAATTTCTCATTTCCTGCCTCATTAGTATGCCTGTTCACATGTTTAAGTGTGATTTGGGAGGTGGAGTGGCAATTATCACAATCTTTTCAGCAGGTAATAGGGAAGGCAAATGGAATATTGGCCTTTATTGCAAAGATATAAAGGTAGGGAGGTTTTGCTAAAACTATACAAGATGCTAGTGGGACCATACCTGTGAGTACTGTGAACAGTTTTGGTCCTGTTATATAATGTGTATATATAAGTATATATATTATATGTATATATGTAGTTTAAAAAATAGAAAGCAATCAAAGAATGTTCACTAGATTGATCCTGCATATGGAGGGATTCTTTTTTATGAGGAAAGGTTGAGAAGATTGGTTCTGTACTTGAGTTTAGAAGAATGGGAGGAGACTTTATTGAAGCATATAGAATTCTTAGAGGGCTTGTCAGGATAGAAGTTGAGAAGTCGTTTCTCCTTGTGGAATAACCTAGGACTAATGGGCATAATCTGAGGAAGGAATCGATGAGAAATGAGGGCAAACTTCTTCAAGGGTAGTCAATCTGCAGTATTTTATTGCAGAGGGCTGTCGAGGATTACTAGAGTAAGATTAGGGCCAGTCAAGCATAGTAATGGGAAGTTGTGTGTGGAATCAGAGGATATAGGGAAAGCGCTAAATGAATACTTTTTGTCTTTTTCTAGTGTGAACACTGACAATGTGGCTGAGGAGAATACTGAGATACAGGCTACTAGATTAGATGAATTTGAGGTGCATAAAGAGAACATGTTAGCAATTCTGGAAATTGTAAAAATAGATAAGTCCCCTGGGTCGATTAGGGCCAGTCAAGCATAGTAGTGGGAAGTTGTGTGTGGAATCAGAGGATATAGGGGAAGCGCTAAATGAATACTTTTTGTCTTTTTCCAGTGTGAACACTGACAATGTGGCTGAGGAGAATACTGAGATACAGGTTACTAGATTAGATGAATTTGAGGTGCATAAAGAGGACGTGTTAGCAATTCTGGAAATTGTAAAAATAGATAAGTCCCCTGGGTCAGGTGGGATTTATCATAGGATTCGCTGGGAAGCCAGGGAGGAGATTGCCAAGCCTTTGGCTTTGATTTTTATGTTGTCATTGTCTACAGGAATAGTGCCAGAAGACTGGAGGATAGAAAATGTTGTTCCCTTGTTCAAGAAGGGGAGAAGAGATAACCCCGGTAATTATAGACCAGTGAGCCTTATTTCTGTTGTAGGTAAAGTATTGGAAAAGGTTATAAGTGATAGGATTTATAATCATCTAGAAAGGAATAAGTTGATTAGGGATAGTCAACACAGTTTTGTAAAGGGTAGGTCATGCCTCAGAAACCTTATTGAGTTCTTTGAGATGGTGGCCAAACAGGTGGATGACGGTAAAGCAGTTGATGTGGTGTATATGGATTTCAGTAAGGCATTTGATAAGCTTCCCCACAGTAGGCTATTGCAGAAAATACATTGGCATGGGATTGAGGGTGATTTAGCAGTTTGGATCAGAAATTGGCTCGCTGAAAGAAGATACAGGGTGGTGGTTGATGGGATATATTCATCCTAGAGTTCAGTTACTAGTGGGGTATCGCAAGTATCTGTTTTGGGTCCACTGTTGTTTGTCATTTTTATAAATGACCTGGATGAGGGCATAGAAGGATAGATTAGTAAATTTGCAGATGACACTAAGGTCTGTACAGTTGTGGATAGTGACAAAGGATGTAGGTTACAGAGAGAGATATAGATAAGCTGCAGAGCTGGGCTGAGAAGTGGCAAATAGAGTTTAATGCAGAAAAGCATGAGGTGATTCACTTTGGAAGGGGTAACAGGAATGCAGAGTACTGGCCTAATGGTAAGATTCTTGGCAGTGTAGATGAGCAGAGAGATCTTGGTGTCCAGGTACATAGATCCTTAAATGTTGCCACCCAGGTTGGTAGGGTTGTTAAGAAGACGTACGGTGTGTTACCTTTTATTGTTAGAGGGTTTGAGTTTCGGAACCTTGAAATCATGCTGCAGCTGTACAAAACTCTGGTGTGGCCACACTTGGAGTATTACATACAGTTCTGGTCACAGCATTATAGGAAGGATGTGGAAGTTTGGAAAGGGTTCAGAGGATATTTACTAGGATCGTTGCCTGATCTGGAGGGAAGGTCTTATGAGGAAAGGCTGAGGGACTTGAGGCTGTTTTCATTAGAGAGAAGGAGGTTGAGAGGTGACTTAATAGAGATGTATAAGATAATCAGAGAGTTAGGACAGTGAGAGCCTTTTTCCTCAGATGGTGAGAGCTAGCACATAGGGACATATCTATCATCCCCCAATTTAAAGCTATAAGACAGATGCCAAAGGTTTCTTTACTCAGTAGTAAGGGCGTGGAACGCACTGCCTGCAATAGTTGTGGACTCGCCAAGTTTAAGGGCATTTAAATGGTCATTGGATAGACATATGGATGAAAATGGAATAGTGTTGGATAGATGGGCTTCAGATTGGTTCCACAGGTCGGTGCAATATTGAGGGCCGATGAGCCTGTACTGCACTGTTATGTTCTATGAGGCTGGCTCGCTTAGTATATTCAGGATGTAGATAGATAGTTAATCAGGAAGTCATGAGGAAAAGATAGGTAAGTGGCGATGTTGTTGTCAGATCAGCCATATTCTCATTTAATGGCGTAGCAGACCCGATGGACCGAATGACCTATTTCTGCTTCTGTGTCACGTGGTTTTACCTTATCTGTAGATACATTATTGATTCTATCCAGCTTTGTGTCTTGCCCAGAGTTTCCAGTCAAAGAAGTTCACTCTAGAGGACTTGTTCTATGGGCGGTGTTCAAAGCTCCTTTGTTCTGAGGCCTGAGGCCAGGGATATCTGAGAATTAAAGGCGAATCCAGCAATAACATCTTGGCAACAACCTATCACTCAGATCTCTGTTCTGAAATTTGCTCTTTGATTTTGGGACTAATTATTATTTTTCATGATCAAATTACATTCTTGTTCCATTTGAAAGAACAGTCATTGGACTCGAACCTTAGCCCTGTTTCTCTCTCCAAAGATGCTGTCAGACTTGCTGAGTTTCTTCAGTACTACTTGTTTTCATTACACTGTAAATTGTGCCTTGTGATTAATTGTAATTTTGTTCCTTTCACTGTCCCAGTTTTGCAGTGTTACCAAGGTGTATCCATTATGTGATGATTTTATATTTGTTTCTTTCAAAAGTGGGGAGAAATATAATTTTATTTAGAAACTTAAGCAGATTAGAGAAATATTTGATTGATTTAACTCTGAGTTTAGTACTTATTGAGTAGCCATTTGGAATGATGCAAGTTGTCTAACTTAGCTACCCTTACCACTAAATAAGGCCATATCAAGGTTTTTATTTTATTCATTTCGGGGTGAGGATGTTGCAGGCTCGGCAGCATTTATTGCCCATTCCTACTTACCCAGAGGGCAGTTCAGAGTCAGCCAGTTGCTGTGGGTCTGGAGTCCCATGTAGACCAGAAGAGGTGCAAATGGCTGTTTCCTTTCCTAAAGAATATTAGTCAACCTGATTTGTTTTTTTCTAACAACTGACCATGGATTCATGGTCATCATTAGATTCTTAATTCAAGATATTTTTATTGGATTCAAATTCAACCATCTGCTATGGTGGGATTTGAGCCCGGATCCCCGGAACATGACCTGGGTCTCTGGATTAACAATCCAGCAATAATACCACTAAGCCATCACTTCCCCAAAGTAAGGAAGCCATATCGAGATTTGAGCACATAATTTGGACTTGCACTCAAGTGCACTGCTAAAGAAAAACTACCCTGTCAGAGTTGCCACCTTTTGTACTAGATGTTCAATTGAAACCAGAAAGTCTGCTGTGTCTGGTTTTGTGAATATTAAAAGATGCCATTGTACTATTAGAAAGTGAGCTGGCAATTCTCCCATTGTACTGACCCAGAATTTTTTCAATATTCATCAAATGTTAAAACATATAATTTAGCTGATCCATTCATCCTTTGCGCAAATTGGTGAATGTTCCATTTGCTGTGCAACCCTTTGGGGAACCTTCAGGATAAGACGGGAGAATATAAATGAGACTTTGATAATAGATAATCTCATGAAAATTACGGTCTTAATAGCTTTGTTTTTCTCCCTTCCCATTCCTTTATCTTAGCAACACTCTAATGCGTCTCAGTCTCTGTGTGATATTATCCGACTAAGCAGAGAACAAATGATTCAGATTCAGGACAGTCCCGAACCAGACCAGTTGCTGGCCACACTTGAGAAGTAAGTTTAGTGATTTCTTCTTTTGAATTTCTGGTAAGTAATTGTCTTTGAAAGGATGTCTGTCCTGTGCTTGCTTAGTTCCAAAGTAAGGATGGCTGAATTTGATTGTGAAAGCTCTGGCTTATTGCTACATCTGTTGACAATATTTAACCTTTGCTCCATCAATATATCTTCCTCAGCATATTACCTCACTCGGTCTGTCAGCCACTTTTGACTAATGCTTCTCATCATGCTTGTATTAACAGGTCTTTAGTCTGCAATTTTTTCTTTACCTTGACTTGTCTGTTGCAAAACCTTGGCATGCAGATGTGTTGCATCATGAACTGTAACAGCATTAGGACCCTGGTACATCCTTGCACTCATGTTGCAGAGCTGCTGTTCACTGGGTATAAATAGCACAATGTGCGCAGGTTTGAGAAGAGAAAAACACATGGAGAGCTGGATTGAAGCCTGAAGTCTAGCCTTGTCAATGTTAGAAACTCGTGCAGAAAAACATGTGGTGTAGACTAACTAGCATTAAGCAGTAGAATATATAGAATAGTTTATCAATTATGTAACAAGATTAGAGCCTGGAATGTCTTTGAGTATCAAGTATTGTAATATTTAGTCTTTATGCATAATAAATAGCGTTACAAAGAAACCCAAGCCTTAGACCTGTTCTTGACTTGCTTTCTCTTGACCAGTCTGCCTTGATCCCCAAAACTGTGATGGCATGTCTCTGTTAATTGGTGTATGATTATGTGTTGATGAATTTTACAATAAGTTATATTGCAGCTGTCAGCTGTGTGTAACTCCAAAATGTCACAATGTTACTGCGATTGGACAAACTGAAACTTTAAGCAGCGTTTTTAATTGTACCAAGAGGCAGTAGTGCACTGGTAAAACTATTGTTTTGGGAATAATGGTATATGAGAAAATAATTCCCCCAGAGAAGTGAGGAGTGTGCACTTTTGGGACTTGAATCCTCTGCTGTCTGTCCTTGTTGCTCTCCTCTTGTTGATTGTTCTTCTGTCTGCACCCTCACCTTCTATAAGGACGTGGGTTTACTCCTCTCCTACCTAAACAAAAAATTCAGTTTCACAACTCCCAAAAGTTGCTATCCTATTTCCCAGTCTTCTACCTGCCATCTGTATCACGGAGCATTTGGTTTTCAAGCATGTCGCAGTGGGCTTTGAACATTTCGCCCCTTGGGCCTATTCCAGCTTTCAGTGAAAATGTGATTGATCTGTGATATAAGACAACAAACAATTGATCCAGCATCAGTTGTTGCTTGTGGCAAGAATTTCAACTTTTAGCACCCTTTACTTCCTAGTAATTGAGAACTGAGTACTTTAGGGCTTACCGTTGATTGGCAACATACTTTTTAGGATGCAACTAGGTTTTTGCTAATATATTTGCTTTTTGATCATGATCTCCACTTGATTTTCTTCTCCTAGACAGGAGACCATTGAGCAGCTTCTTAATAACATGTTTGATATCGAGAAGGACGAGTCAGTGATCGTTAATGGGATCCAGGTACTGCTGACACTGTTGGAGACACGTCGGCCTCGGTAAGTGTGTAAAAAATGGAAGGCATGGCACGTGACTACTTATGAGTATTTTCACTGCCTCTGGGGTTTTTTTTTGCTGCAGCAGCAAGTTACACCACATACAAAAATTGTGGAATGCGTCAGCAGACTAAATCACTGGATCAGGTTATTTAATCAAGAGGGAGAGCCCTGGTTGGTCACTCCTCTGCCTAACCTGGGATGGAGGGTGAGAACAGTTTACAGCACTTGCATTGTCTTTACTGATGTAACAGGTTGCTGCTTAACTCTGAGAGATTCTAAAGTGGGTGTCCCACTTGGTTTGTGTGACAATGGATTGCAGGGCTTCCTGGCTTGATTTACAGTTTGATTGAAAGACTTTGCTGTTTTTTTTTACTGCGTAAAGTCTCCAAGCATTTCACATTTAGTGAATTAATTGTCAAAGTGAAGTGATGGTAGTTAACTCAAAAAACCAAACTCTATTTTTCCCTATTAGTGTCATGTGGTTTTGTGTTTGACAGAAATTGGATTTAATTTAGCATCTGTTTATCTGAGCTGAGCCTCACCAATAAGGCAGCTAATGGATTTTCCCTTTCTCTGGTAATTTTATGACTGAGCATGACCACCGTGTAGGTATCTTTGTCAAAGAGAAAACAATGTGCAAGTTTAGTCAGATTTTGTCGTACTATTATGAATGTTCTGATTCAAGTGCCAAAGTAACTGTTACAGGGTATAGGATGGAACATTTCATTTCCTTGTATGTTGGAATTCTGTTTTCAGTCCTTTTGCTACTCTTAGGAGATTAGGTATGCCCCCTTAAATCATGATGGGGATGGTGTTCTGTACTTCAGAAGCTTATGCACCTCTAGGAGCCAATTTGCCAATGCATCGGAGGAGTGGAGTTGAGAACATGTTTGCTCAAAGAAGTGTAAGGCCTGGGTAGCCTGGAAAGAAGAGGAGAGCAGATATTTTTGGAAAAATATAATTAGAAAACATGTCAGTGGAGACGGTGTCTTCAAATCCTGCTTTACAGGTTTCAGTATCATACTCTGTATCGTTGACTGCAGGCTCTACAGTCTTTCTGAATGCAGGATCTTGTTTTCTGTTGGTTCAAACTAGATTTTTAAAAAATAAATCTACCTTCAATTCCAAAAATAAACTAGGTCAGCTTTGGAACTGGCAGATTTCTTCAGCAGAGTTATCCATGTGATCACTTTGAGTCTAGGCCATCTATAGTAATTGTCTATAGTCTACACTTTATTCTGTACCGCATCCTCCTGAAATGCAAATGAGGTAAGGTAGCAAAGCAGTTATGTTACCTGATGTGTGATTCCAAAACCTGGACTAACTATTTGAGAGAGAAGTTCAAATCCCAGCACAGCCCTTGAGAAGTTTAAATTCAACTGAATTAATAAATTTGGAATGAAAACTTAGCATTAGAAGTATTGACTATGCAAGCACCAGATTAGGTTAAAAGCCCATCTGGTTCACTAATGCTCTTTAGGGATGGGGATTTGTCATAAACGTGGCTGCCATGTGTTTGATTCTCAGCTGCCCTCTGAACCTGTCAGGCAAGCCACTTAGTTGTATTCGTGAAGGTGATAACCTCAAGGGCAATGAAGGGTCTACAATAATGCCCACCTTCCATGAATGAATAAACATAGGTGCAACCTTAGTGACTGTTTGAGATCAAATTCGATACAGCTGGGAGCATGAAACAATTACTGTGCATATCTTATGAGTGAAGCCTGCATTTCTGTAACTCAGCCATTGGGAAAATACCAACAGAAGGTAAGGTATTCACTCCTTTTGCCTATCTGCCTTGAGGCCATATCCCTTAAACCTCTTGGATAACAAAAATCTATCAATCTCGAGTTTACCAACAGTTGAAAACTAATTGAGACGTCTGTTTCTTTTTACCCCCCAAATACCCATCATAATCACTCTGTTTGGCTGAAAGCCAGATGTGTGCTCACCCAATAGTTTGTACCCAAACAAATTTCACATCCATCTCTTAACAGTGGAGTACCATCCTTTCAGGATTTTTATTAGCATTTTCTGTTTTACATTTGTTGATGACCCAGCCAATAATTCTGTTTCATAAATTGTCACGGCTAATGACAGTGCAGTTCACTCGGACTTGTGTATGTTTTGGTGCAGGTCTGATCTGGGTGGTATGGGTGGCCTTTTCTGTAACCTTGATGGCCAGTTGGATCTGTGCCCCCCTGGAATGGACCACGCGTGCAGTCAGGTCAGCGCCGGGACACTACTCGCCATCAAATTAAGACTGCGGGATTTCCATCAACTCCTCCTCGACCCACCAAAGGCAAGTCTGATATGAAATGCATTCTATTATCATTACTTCCTGATGTCAGCTCCATGGGTGGAGTGTGATGGTGGCATGATGGTTATGTCACTAGACTAATATTCAAGAGGCCCAAGCGATTTCTGTGAGGTTGTGGGTTCAGATCTCACTATGGTGGCTGATGGAATTTAAATTAATTCATTGTTTTTTTTTAAGAAAGCTTGTAACAATGACCTTGTAATTATCATTGTAAAAATCCATTTGGTTTATCATTACTGTTTAAAGAAGGAAATTTGCCATCCTTATTTGGTCTAACCTTACAGAATTTAATGACTCTTAACTGCCCTTGGAAATGGCTAAGCAAACCATTTTCAGTTTAAAGGCTATTAGAGACTGCTGGCCTTGCCAGTGATTTTCATCTACAGTGTATGAATAGGTTAAGTAGTCTGGAAAGGGTACAGGAGATTTTTATTAACCTTTCTGCTTGGAGGAAAAAAATCTGTGGATTGTTGGGAAGGGGTGAAATCATTTGGTGTGAATTTGTAATAAAATGAGTAAGTGGATGTAGGTTTGCTCGCTGAGCTGGGTGGTTCATTTCCAGACGTTTCTGGACAAGCCAAACAAAGACCCGCAAGAGAATTTCTAGAAGCATAGCATTCCGACCCGAACTCTATCAACAAACACATCAAGTTAGACCCCATCTACCACCCCCTGAAAAAAAGAACAGGAAATGGCATCACCGCAGGCAATGACATCACCACAGGAAATAACATCACCAACCCAAAGATATAAATAGAAAACAGGAATCATGTACACTGCTTCGCTTGAGGCCCACTGAAGATATTACCTAGTAGGGTGACGAAATGTCTGGAAATGAACCTCCCAGCTCAGTGAGCAAACCTACATCCAGAACCTCAACCTGAGCTACAAATCTTCTCAAAACTTGCTAAAATGAGTAAGTGGTGTTGAAGTGTAATAAGGCATTGAGCATTCAATAGACAAAATGGAAGTTAAAGCTCAGATGGGACTCATCAGCTCTATTTATATCCCTGAGGATGAATTACAGATTAGGTTTTAATTAAGGGTTTCAGGCAGGCTATATCTAAAATAATGGTTTCCTGAGAATGAATTATAGGTTGGAAATAAATGAAGGTGTTCAGATGGTTTATATATAGCATAAGAGGTATCCAAGAGCAGCTTATTGGTTAGAATTTACACAAGGGTTTTGGATAGTTGGTCTACATATTAACTGATTGCTCGGATCGAGGGATAGGCTAGGCAATAATTGAGTTTGGATTTTTGTTATATTTTGTTGACGTCTTAATTTGGTTCAGTGGAATGGTTATAAGGCTATTGCTAGCTCCTTGCAGTTTGCGGTTTAGATGTTGTGCTTTCGGTGAGATTTTGTGTTCAGTGATTTCATGCAATTGTGCTCTAATTAATCTGAGTTGCTGCAAAGCAGTTTCTCCTATGTCGAGAGTCTCGCACGAGGCATTGTTAGTTGAGGGCATGTGTCTGCCATTTCGTGCTGAGATAAGGGGAAATTTCATGGCTCAAGGTAGTCCATCTTTGAAATGTTCTGTCCAGAAGGCCATGGATCTAATCAATGATCATATTCAAGACTCTCAAGTTTGGTACTGAGGGGTTAGGGAGAGAAAGTAGGGTTGATGTAGAAGGTCAGCCATGATCTTATTGGATGGAAAGTAAGCTTGAAGGGAGAGAGGAACTTCTAGTTCTGGTACTTGTGACTTAATCCAAGGATTCTGTTAACAAGTACCTCCTAATAGTTGCAGGACTCTAGAAATTACCTACATTTGAAGTTGATGTTCATTTAACTTACCCCTCCAATTTGTTTTTTTTTTCTTTTTCTCCAGAAGAATAAAATGGTGACTACCTGGGGTACCCTGGACCCACCTTTAGGGAACACACGGGTTCATGTTGTCAAACTCATCACCAGTGTCTTGCAAGTGAACAATAGTGAAGTGAACCAGGAGTTGATGGAGTTGAACACGCTGGATGTTCTTCTTGTGAGTGTGGGGCAAGTTACCTAAGTGAAACTAATCCGTTATTCTTACCTCATGTCGTGTGTGTACTAAAAAGGCTACACTGAGGCAACAGTTGGTTGCACTGTCTGAATGGGTGATGGAAGCAAATTCAGTGGTAACTTTGAGCAAAAAGCAATTGAATAATTGCTTGAGGGGGAAGGGCTAGGGACTGGGAATAATGGGTGTCTTCTCTAAAGAACCATCATGCTCTTGCTGAGCCAAATGGCCGCCTCCGATATCACATCATTCTGGAATATTTGATCATCTGTTGTGTTGGATTCTGGAAATCTGTTTCTTCTTCAGAAGCCATATGGTGTCTTATAACACTGTACTATCGCACCTCTGACGCCTCAGTAGACAAGGGTATTGAGCAGACATTGATCTGTGTTCCCACTCGGTGTTGCAGACTGGTATTAACTGTGGTTGGCTTATTGTTGTTGACCTCTAGACCTTGGATAGAGGAGGAACAGCCAAATTCCCCCCTCTTGTTGCAACCCAATAATTTTTATAGAAACATTGCATACATAGTCTCATGTCATAGAATCAAAGAATCCCTGCAGTGCAGAAATAATCTATTCAGTCCAGCCTATCCCTGTAACCCCACATTTCCCATGGCTAACCCATCTAGTCTGCACCTACCTGGATAATACAAGGCAGTTTAGCATAGCCAATCCACCTAACCTGTACATCTTTGGACTGTGAGAGAAAACCAGAGCACCCAGCAGAAATTCAGGCTGACGTGGGGAGAATGTGCAAACTCTACACAGGCAGCCACCCAAAGCTGGGATTGAACCTGTGAAGCAGCAGTGCTAACCACTGAGCCACCATGCCACCCATCAAGAGTCAGCTATAGTGCACACTGTATCTGAATGGAATAATTAGAGAAACATGGCCACCAGAGTCTTTGTAATTGCATCTCAGAAAGCATTTCATAAGAATGTGAAGAGGATCAGTGATTATATTTGAGGTAACGGGAGAAATGTGTGTGGCAGACATGTATGTATGATTCATCATAAACCTATTGTCGTCTTGTATAATAGCAACAATTACTAGCAGATCAAGTCTGTTATTTTTGTAAAAAGAGTGACCAACTGATGAGTTGTCACTATCCTGCTTAGTTTGTATTTTCTTATAATTCCACTCTAATCTCCATTTTTTTAATTGGGTCTGCCTCCCCAGGATCTCTACTTCAAGTATGTGTGGAATAACTTCCTCCATTTGCAAGTGGAGCTGTGTATTAGCACGGCATTGGGGAACCCGCCAGCAGAAGATTGCACTGAAACAAATGTGGAAAATCACACCGAAAACAGCACTGAGTCCCCCCGCCAGAATCCACTCATCAAACATGTATGTAACCTTGTGCCCTTGGTGAAGGAATATGCATTTTAGTTTTGGAGTGCGTCAAGGAAACTTAGTGCAGTGGGTTCAACACTGACTTTTAATTTCTGAAGCTTGTATTCAAATCCAGTCCAAACTGAAGGGGATAAAATCTTCCTTTTCCTGTTGCCTGTAAAGGTCCTAATGTGAAATAATTTTGAGTGATCAGTTTAACCAAGTAAGAGGTTTTGAATAGAATGCAAACGTAATATGTACCAGCGAATAGGTACTTTCCACAATTTTTTCATGATTATTTGTGGGGCATGACATCATTGGCTAGCAGCATTTATCACCAATCCCTAATTGCCCCTGAAACTGTGATGGTGAGCTGCCTTTATGAATCATCTCGATCATGCTAAATGTGAGGCCAGAGCTGGAGGAGCTAATCTGTAACATTTAAGCATAGAAAATGGTTGTGGAGAGAGGGAATGCTGAATCTATGGGGAGGGTTTGTGTACAAATGAGAATTTTAATATTTATATGTCACTGACAGGAGCCACTGATTGCCTGAATAGCAATTATGAGCAGGAGGTTGCTCTTCTCTTCTAAGAGCCAGCTTCGCCATTCAACCAAGTCTTGGCTTTCTACATCAATGTCATTTTCCTGCACCATCCCCTCATATCTTAATATCTACAAATCATTCAATTTCTGTCTTGAATATACTCGATGACTGAGCCTCTATACCCCTCTGGGTAGAGACTACAAAAAATTCCTCACCAGTGCTCCCTCTAAGCTGTGCATCTGTACTGCTGCCCGTTGGTGGGCCAGCACATTGGCTTCCTCTTGCCAGAAGCTACTGCCGCACGCAGACCTCGGAGATTTGAACAGCAGAGAAAATATTTAGAGGGAACGTTGTTTACTTCTCTTTGAGTGAGGAGATTCTTCCTCATCTCAGTCCTAAATGGTCCCAGTCTCATTGTGAGACCATTTCCTGGTTTCTAGACCCTTGTCAACCAGGAGAAACATCCTCCTTGTGTCCACCCTGTAAGAACTTTTTGTTTCTGAACTCTTGTGAAAGGAAGCCCAATTTCCCCTCTTGACAACGTAAGCCAGAAATAATGGCTACAAGGACTTAGTACTAATTAGAGTAAGCAGTTACATATTTAGGCCATAGGTCAGCTACATTCTCATTAAATGGCGGAACAGACTTGAGGGGCTGATTTGCCTACTCCTGTTCTTATGTTCACTGTAGTGTATGAATGAGGTCAAGTTTATGGAGAGTCGATGCTGGGCAATCAGCCAGGAGGTCGTTATAGTATTCAAGTCTGGATGTAATTGCAAGAATGAAGGTCTCTGCAGCAGTTTAAGACAGGTGCTGAGACAGCTGATGTTGTGCAAGTGAAAGTTGACACTCATTGTGACAGTGAGGATATGGGCTGGTAGCTCAATTAAGGGTCATGTCGGATGCTGATGTTGGCACCGTTCTGGTTCTCCTTTGTTAAAAATATCATTCATGAGCTGTGGGCATTGCTGGCTTGGTCAGCATTCATTGCACTGGAGGTCGTGGTGAACTGCCACCTTGAACTGCTGCACTCCATTTGGAGTAAGAGCTCAAACAGCACTGATCAGGAGAGAGTTTAGGATTTTGAATTGATAAAAAGGAAGTAGGTTGTTTGGAGAAGTAGTGTATCAGCTGCATGTATCCTGAGGTGACGGTCAGGGAGAGAGGGTCGGATTCAATAGTGAGGGAATGTTTTTATAGCAGGATGATGGCTTCATTCTTGCCCAAGTTTAATGTAGCAAAATTGCAGCTCATTCCACACTTGGTTGTTGAACAAGCTGGTAAACTAAAACTGGCTATTATCGGTGTGCAGTGGAACCTGAATTCATACCTTCAGTCTGATTTTTGCATTTTTCTCTTTACTCAGCTGTTTCAGAAGTGCCGGTTGTTGCACCGAGTGGTGTCGGCCTGGGAAGAAAATGAAAGAGTGCAGTAAGTATCCAACCAACCTGAGGGATAGATGGGAGCAGCAGAAATGGCAAGCCATGTCAAAGGAGCAGCATGGTGTTGTCTGCACTGCCCCTTCAATCGAGTCTTTACTCCAGACCAGATCTGCCATATACCTTCTGCCTGTACAACGCACTTGCCTTCTGGAACACTGCTGGGGAGTTACTAGATGTATTTTGTAGTGTTTACTTTCTTCATCCAGGTAGCATTCTTAATTATTCAGGAGTTGCCAAAGCACTCATAGAGTCATAGAGACGTACAGCATGGAAACAGACTCTTCGGGCCAACCCGTCCATGCCGCCCAGATATCCCAACCCAATCTAGTCCCACCTGCCAGCACACGGCCCATATCCCTCCAAACCCTTCCTATTCATATACCATCCAAATGCTTTTTAAATGTTGTAATTGTACCAGCCTCCACCACTTCCTCTGACAGCTCATTCCACACACGTACCACCCTCTGTGTGAAAAAGTTGCCATTAGGTCCCTTTTGTATCTTTTCCCCTCCCCTAAATCTATGCCCTCTACTCCTTAAGGTGTGGTTTTACTGTGGGGCATGGCAAGAAGGCAAGCACAAAGTGTACCTAGGCTGGGACAGGAATCGATCTGGGCTTGGGGTTCAGCACTGTTGTTGGTGTGCTGAAGCACACACGAGCCACCTAGGTGGCTGAGCTCATCAGCAATCCCTCTGGCCACCTCACTTCAGCTGTTTTGGAGAGCTTTGACCAGAAAGGTCACTTGTTACTGGGCTGTCATGTTCTCTCTGCTGTTTCCATGAGGCACATCCATAGAGTGGGTGCTGGAATTAGAATCATAGAATACTTTCAGTGTGTAAAGAGGTCATTTGGCCCATTGAGTTTACACTGACTCTCCAAAGAGCATCACTCCCAGGCCTCCCAATCCCCGTAGCCCCATACATTACTATGGCTAACCCACCTAGCCTGCATATCTATGGACACTAGGGGACAATTTAGCATGGTCATTCCACCTAGCCTGCACATCTTTGGATTCTGGGAGGAAGCCCATGCAGCTGCAGGGAGAATGTGCAGACTCCACACAGACTGTCAGCTGAGGCAGGAATTGAACCCGGGTCCCTGGCACTGTGAGGCAGCAGTGCCAACCACTGAGCTATGTTGCTGTCTGCAATTAAAGGAGAGTCCGGATGAAAGTAGCTCTGTCCTTGCCTCTGGCAGAATAAGGAACTGTGTACCTCTCTTACCGCGCATTGTGTATGTGATCTGATAATGATTATCCTGACTGAGTTCCATTAAATCAGTGAGGACTATAGATCAAATCAGGAACCTGGGGACCTGCTGCATCCAAGGGTACCCTTGCCCTCTAGCCCGTTGACTCAGCACCTTACTTCTGTGTTTAAGTTCTCACCCATCCAAAAGGATCAAGAACAAGAGGCACAGATTTACAGTGACTTGCAACAGAAGAAAAGGGATAAAACGTTTTCACACAACCAGTGGTTCGGGTCTGGAAAGCACTGCTTGGATGTGTAGTACAGGCAGGTTCAGTTGTGGCATCCAAAGGACATTGGTCAATAGAAGCAATGTGCAAAAGTACAGGGAAAAGGTGGGCATATGGCATTAAATCATAATGCTCCTTTGGCAAGTTGGTGCAGACCAAATGGCCACCACCTATGCTGAAATACTTCTGTGATTCGGTGTTCCTCCTAGTAACGTTAATACCACCCTGATACAGTCCATAAATTTATTTGTTTAGAATGCCGTTTGCCTCTTCATCAGCCAGGAAAAGGAATAGCCGTTTTGAGCTTTTGCTTGTTTCCTAGCTTCTGGTCATGGAGACTGGCAAACGACATGGTTGACCCCGAAGCACAGGAGAGATCTGAGGAATGGAGAAAAGTTAAACTCAACGATTTACTTTCTAGATGTTGAAGTCAAGTAAAACAAGCAGTGAAGATGCAAATTCTGTGAAAAAATAATAATCCATTGCTTTTGCATCTGTTTTGGAAGGAAAGCTAAAAGTAGAGCCTTGGAGAAACGTTATCTCAGTCACACCTCAGCATACAGATGGAATCGAGCTTAAACGATGCAAATCTAGAAAACTCTTAGTTTTATTGGGTCTTTAGTAAAGCAGTGCCTGTTATTTTCAGTAACAAAAGCTAAATATTGAGGCTGCTAGAGATTTGGACTAAAAACAAAGTGCTGGAGAAACTCGGCAGATGTGGCAGATTCTATGGAGAAAGTAGGAGAGTTAATGGTCCAACATGACAACTCTTAGGAGCCTGTTACTTCGAGCCCTGTGACAGATGGATAAACTGTTTTAATCTGAATTTCCACAACCTGTTTGTCTGCTCAGGATTCTTCAGTTATTGCTCCACAAGTTTTCTCTTCTATCCATGCAGTGGTACAGTATGGGGAGGAGATCTGCTTCTGAGCTTTCAGGCACTGCTTTTCAGATTTCCCTATCTATCATAGAATCATAGAGAAGTACAGCACGGAAACAGACCCTTCAGTCCAACTCGTCCATGCCGACCAGATATCCTAAATTAATCTAGTCTCATTTGCCAGCACTTGGCTCATATCCCTCCAAACCCTTCCTATTCATTTACCCATCCAGGTGTGTTTTAAATGTTGTAATTGTACCAGCCTCCAACACTTCCTCTGGCAGCTCATTCCATACACATACCACCCTCTGCATGAAAAAGTTGCCCCTTAGGTCCCTTTAATACCTTTCCCCTCTCACCCTAAACCTATGCCCTCTAGGTCTGGACTCCCCCACCCCAGGGAAAATACTTTGTCTATATATCCTAACCATGCCCTTCAAGGTTTTATAAACCTCTATAAGGTCACCCCTCAGCCTCTGACGCTCCAGGGAAAACAGCCCCAGCCTATTCAGCCTCTGCCTATAGCTCAAACCCTCCAACTCTAGCAACATCCTTGTAAATCTTTTCTGAACCCTACCAAGTTTCACAACATCCTTTCAATAGGAAGAAGACCAGAATTGCATGCAATATTCCAAAATTGGCCTAACCAATGTCCTGTACAGCTGCAATATGACCTCCCAACTCAATGCTCTGACCAATAAAGGAAACCATTCCAAATGCCGCCTTCACTATCCTATCTACCTGCGACTCTACTTTCAAGGAACTATGAACCTGCACTCAGAGGTCTCTTTGTTCAGCAACACTCCCTCAGACCTTACCATTAAGTGTACAAGTCCTGCTCTGATTTGCTTTTCCAAAATGCAGCACCTCACATTTATCTAAATTAAACTCCATCTGTACTCAGCCCATTTGCCCATCTGATTAAGATCCCGTTGTACTCTGAGGTAACCTTAGGGAACACCTCTGTCATCAGGTAAATGTCAAGTGTGGAGACCTAAGTTGCTTTCTCCTTTCAGTGTCAAGGAACAGTGAGAGAAATCAGAGCAACCCCAGCTTGAGATCAGCTACCCCTGGTTTGAACTGGGACCTTGGATTTTGTGTTCTGTGTGTGTTTGACACTATACCTTTCACACTAAGAATTTTTGTTGCTTAATGCAAGTGTTTATGATGAGAGTCTGATCTAGTCCAGTGCTAAATTATTCTTTTTAACTTAGGTCGGAAGGTGGCAGGCGGAAAGGCTACATGGGCCATTTAACAAGAATAGCAAACGCCATGGCACAAAATGCAGAAAACGGTCCTAACCACACTTCAATAGCACAGATGATCAAAGGTAATTTGTTACTTAGCCAGTAGGATGTGAAAGACAATGATTCAGTATTGATATCAGACTGTGAATTCATCGTGGTGAATACCTGTGTGTTTCATTCAAAAATGTCTTGTGTCAACTAAGTTAGAATCACTTTTAAAGGATTCCAGTTTGAGAGCAACTCTCAATATGCACCCTGATGTTAGCATTGCTAACGTCCCCTGGAAAATATCAGTTTCTATGAAGGTCATTATCTTTCTATCAGACAATGACGTGCTCCTCATGGGCAACAAGACCAGTGAAAGGAGACCTTTGGATATTTGTGATGAGGTGATGTTGGTGTTGGACTGGGGTGGACAAAGTCACAAGTCACACGACACCAGGTTATAGTCCCACCAGGTTTATTTGAAATCAAGCTTTCAGAGCAGTGCACTGAGAGCTCGTGATTTCAAATAATCCTGTTGGACAATAACCTGGTGTCGTGTGACTTTTGACTTTGGATATTTGAGCACTGAATGCTCATGTGGCTGGCAGTGTGGGTAATGATCTTTGCATTGGTAGAAGCTACAAATTGCTCATGATTTTCAAGTGGTTAAGTACCACATTGCACAAGGGTGATGTCAGGTATTAATGGCTAATGAGCTGCTTAAGAGAGGACAAATTGAATTGGCTATATTTCCTTGACCCTGAAGCTTGTGACAGATAATGGTGTGCAGAGTTTACACAACGGACTTCTGTCTTTATTCAGAACTGCCAGATGAAGAGAGGGAGCGATGGGACAAGTTTGTTCTGGGATCACTCTCTGAAATGAACAAGAAAAACACTGTTGATTTGGTAAGTTTGCATTGTGACTGAGAGCAACTGGCCAGCCTCCAAAGGCTGCTGCCGCTTCTGGCTGAAGACGATCAAGCGTTTCATTTTTGTTTAGGATGCCTTGATGTTCTACAGGAATTGCTCTTCTGTCCCACCTTGCCAACTGGCAGGGAAACAGTGCACCTTCCAGCTTGCACTTGGAGCAGGAGCATAACACAAGCTGGCGGAATAATATGTCATTTTACATATGCACACTTTCCATTTCTGCAGTTTGCAGCCTTTAGGAGTCATTATTGAATTCCACAACCTCAGAGCCAGACCACATGATGTCTGTCCTCCATTCCTCTTACATTAATCTCAACCCCCTCCCCCACCCCCCTCCCTGACCCCACCACCGACCTCCTTCCTTGTCGTGTTTGTGTCTTGTTTACTTTGTTGGCAGCAGAAAGGATCCCTTTTCTTCTTTCCACACTTTGATGTGCACCCATCCTACATCTCTTTCTCTTTCACCACAATTAACAACTCTTTTGTACTGGGGCCTCCACACCATATGTTTCCCTACTTGTCAAAAGTATAATAAAGCACCATTTCTCATTCCTTTTGATCTGAAGGAGAGTCCTGTCAGATTGGAAACATTAACATTGCTTCTCTCTGCACACACCTGAGTTTCTCCAGTACTTTGTATCGGGCCAGGAACCCAATAGAAATCTTCAGCTGATTTTAGAGTGTAACATCGACAGAAATTAATTTTGACCTGCTTTCAGGGCCGAACTAGAGCACGTTGGATATGTTCACCAGGGGGGAAATGAAAGTAGACTTCAGGCATTATAAGTAGATAGCCAGTGAGCTAGAGATGCTGATCATGTGTCTAGAAGCAAGTCACTGGCTCAGTGAGGGCATTGTTGTACTGGCTGCTCTCCTGTCTATTGGCTGCAGGGAGCATTGGGAGTGGGAAGAGAGGTTTGAGGAGCGAGGGACCAACAACAGAGCCTTTACCAATAACAGGCAACATGGTCAAGAAATTGCTATGCCTTTTTTTAAAAAGTCCAATTTTGCTGTTTGCTATTATAGCTTGGGGGTGTAACATCCCCTCCAATATTGTCAGCACTTCCTTTTAACTTCTGTATCCAATGGTTAAAATGTCCTTCTCGCTGAAATTGGGAGAAGCTTGTGATGTTCACTACCTTCTGGAAGTATAATACTGAGTCATTATGATAGTGTTTTTAGAATGATTGACTAATATGCATATATTTTTGAGGTGTCTTATAAAGCTTTGACTTATTGTTTTCTGCAGTAAGCAATAATTAATGTTTGTGGCTCAGGTAAATATGCGGAACCTGCACTCCTCAAGTGACGACGATGAGAATGATCTAAAAGAGTTCAGCTTCCCGCAAGAGGCTGTTCTTCAGCAGGTATGACTAGGAGTAGCGTGGAGTGGCCAACTTGATCTCTCTTTCTCATTGTTCTTTTTCTGTGACCTTTACTTACTTTATATGATGCTTTTATATCCTTTATCTCCAGGTCAGAAGGGTGGTTTGAAAAACGTGGGGGACAAGAAAAGTACTTTGTCATACAAATATGTTGAACTCTGGGTGAATTATTGTCAGCTGTTAACTGACCAATTTCCTGAAACTCTGTCCGTTCTTCAAGATTGTATAAGTGCTACCTAGTGAGGTGTACTTTTTTGGTGGGGGGGGTGTTCCAGTTAGCTTAATTGGGTAGACAGCTGGTTGGTGATGCAGAGTGATGCTGACAGCATGAGTTCAATTCCTGCACTGGCTGAGATTACCATTGAATGATTCTCCGGCTGAACCTCTCCCCTTGCCTGAGGCACGGTGACCCTCAGATTAAACCAGTTGTGTCTTTCTAATGAGAGAACAGCCCTTTGGTCTGGTAGGTCTCAGGCACCTTTACATTTACTGATTGTATAGGTAGCCTCATTATTAAATTTAAAACTGTGGAGACCGTTGGGGCAAATTTGGAATTGGTCCCACAATAATTTCAGTGTAACATTAGTAGCAGGATTTACCATTGCTTTCCTCTGTTCTGTCAATCACTTTGGTGATCCCTTACATTTTGGAGCTCAGGTTTGTCTCTATGCCCTTTGCCCTGGTTGATTGATGTGTCACTTGTGGTATATTTTCAGGCATTCTCAGACTACCAGATCCAGCAAATGACTTCCACCTTCATCGATCAGTTTGGCTTTAACGATGAGGAATTTGCCGAGCAGGAGGAAAGTGTGAAGTAAGTTCTGTTCGCTGGTGATGCAACCACTTCCACAAGGGAAACCTGGGTTCAGAATCAAGCAGATTATCACTGGAGAAGGTTAAGTGTGAGCACTGTGGGCATATTGTTAGAAGTATCTTGGAAGCCTAAACCCTCTGAACAACCAAGTCTGGAAGAATGACAGGCAAGCTATAATAGTAAGTTAGGACTTTGAGGACTGGGTCAATCCAGCTTGCTCTACGTTCAATAAAATCACACCTTTATCAGGTTGTGGTCGCAACCCTCACTTTCCAAACTGCCCCCCAAACACTACTTTTATTTAACCACAAATACAAATGGGGAAAAAGCAACAGCTACCACATACTTCAAAGCTCCTCCAGCCTATGAATGCTAGAAATCAGAAATAAAAACAGAAATTGCTGGAAAAACTGGACCCAAAACGTGAAAACTCTGCTTTCTGTCCACAGATGCTTTCAGATCTGCTGAGTTTTTTCAGCAATTTTTGTTTTTGTTAATTATGCTTTTCACCCTGGCAAACATTATAAAGTAACTGGAGTTCTTCTATTAATATAAAAAACATTGAGGACTAATGAGTCCTTCACACACAGGAGGGATTTAACAAAGTAAACTGGAAAGAATTGTTCCCAATTATTCATGACATAGCTGCACACTTTACCATGTCATTGTCTGAGTGTTCTTGATCATTCTTACACCATTATATTATATGGGGTAAGGCGAGGAATTAGGCCTGAAGAGCTACTTCAGATGGTGTGGGGATTGAACCTACACAGTTGGGGATATTCTGCACCAAGTCTAGCCAGCAGTGATTAGAGGGCAACATTTTAAGATGAAAAGGGAGATTGAGAAGATTGTGTGGTGTTACAAGGACATGGAGGACCCTTGTATAGGGGGAATAGCGTTGAGAAGGAAATGGGGAAATATTTTGAAAAAGGAAATTGTGAAAGTAGGATTTGGGCAAAGGGCCGGTCACTAACCTCTGACCTTGAAACATAGTGCACTATTCCTCTATTGTAAGATACTGTGGCTTTCCAAAGGTGACGATATGGAGTCACCAGTTAGGAATTGCCCGCAGTCGCAAGGTTTCACATGCACACATGCAAATAGGCACATCTCGTTACATGCAGAAGTTGTGTAAAGGAGTTACTTTTACCTGAGTTAACTTGATTTGCAGGGTGACTAGAGCTATTTCCCCTTTCAAAACATGAATGTTGACATTTTGCTTCCCATTTAATTAACAGTTCCCCATTTGAGAGGGCAGCTAACATCAGCTTTGTTTTTGACGCCAACAGTGACAGTGTGAGTACGACTTATGCTTTTTACTGCTTTGTGATACTGCAAAATTAATTTGCACCATTCTTTGACTCAGATAAGCCACACAGACAGGCAGATGAATTGGGCTGTTTGCTCCTCTGCCATGGAAGAATGACAGAATTTGCAATGAGATCTGCCCCTAATTGTGCTCACCTGACATTTGTACTTCTATGATTTAACATTGCCAGCATCTCCTAATATTTTATCCCTATGTTTCCGCTGAAGTGTGGTTCTGGAGATGCCAATAACCCTTCTGTCGCTGAGGCAGCTCACCGCTCTTTCCCTGTACAGTGGCTGGCACTAAGACCATTCAACCACAGGGGCATGGCAGTCAGGCCAAACGTTTGTATTACTTATGTTTTCCAGTGGCTGTCACTGGGTGGCAATTGCAAACATGAACCAGGGTGATTTATCTCTGATCCTTTTCATCCAAGTGGCTCTCAGGCTAGCTTTGGCAACTCTTCTGTTGCTCTAGCTTTGAGATTAAAACAGAAACATTCTTGGCCTGTGCAGCAACTCGTAGGCGATGGTTTTACATTCTGATTCACCAGCGGAGTAAGCCAGAAATGTTATAATCTCTGAATGGCCTGCACTGAAGATGTGACTCATAGGTTGTGGTACAGTCTTTCGCTTAACAGCAAATCTGCTTGTTTAAAAGAAACCCTGACAGAGGCGGATTTCTGTTTTCAAACTTATCACAGAAACTACAGATGCTCGTTGCTCATCTCTCAATTTAAAGATTGTAATTTCACAATAAGCATGATTTTGAAACTTGAGTGCATGCATAATTTTCTTTCTTCCTTTTCAGCCAAACACAAATCTGTTTGAGGAGTGTTGGAAGGAGCGGATACGGCAGTTCAACGATGATGAAGGCTCAGACGAAGATGATGTTTGGCAAGAAAAGGATCTGCGTTTTGCAACAGATGCACCACGTGCACCACGGTACGCACTGTTAGAGAGCAGTTTCTTACCCTCTGCTTTCAAGCATGGTACAGTTCCGCAAGCTGCAATTGATAAACTCTCCTAACCCTATTTGTGAACTTAGATAGCAAGTGGGGAATCTGTAACGTAGCAGTCATGTCATTCAGCAGATAATCCAGCGCCTGGGCTCCTATCCAGGGGACAGGTTCAAATACCACCATGCCAGCTGACAGAATTCAAATTAAATTAATTAGTCATAAAGATGTACAGCATGGAAACAGAGCCTTCAGTCCAACTTGTCCATGCTGACCAGATATTCTAAATTAATCTAGTCCCATTTGCCAATATTTGATCCATATCACTCTCAACCCTTCCTATTCATGTACCCATCCAGGTGCCTTTTAAATGTTGTAATTGTACCAGCCTACACCACTTCCTCTGGCAGCTCATTCCATACATGCACCACCCTCTGAGTGAAAAAGTTGCCCCTTTGGTCCTATTTAAGTCTTTCCCCTCTCACCTTAAACCTGTGCCCCCTAGTTTTGGACTCTGCCACCCTGGGGAAAAGACCTTGCGTTTTCACAGCTATCTGTGCCCCTCATGATTTGAATCTCTCAGGTCACCCCTAAGTCTTTGATGCTCTAGGTGAAGAAAGTCCCAGCCTATTCAGCTCAAATCCTCCAACCCTGGCAACATCCTTGTAAATCTTTTCTGAACCCTTTCAAGTTTCACAACGTCCTTCCTATAGTAGGGAGAACAGAATTGCCCGCAGTATTTCCAAAAGTGGACTAACTGGTGTTCTATACAGCCTTAACATGACCTCCCATCTCCTTTTACTCAATGCACTGACCAATAAAGGCAAGCATATCAAATGCCGCCTTCACTATCCTGTCTACCTGTGACTCTACTTTCAAGGAACTATGAACTTGCACCTCAAAGTCTCTTTGTTCAGCAACACTCCTCAGGATCTTACCATTAACTGTATAGGTCCTGTCCTGACTTGCCTTTCCAAAATGTAGCACCTCACATTTATTGAAAATAAATTCCATATGCCATTTCTCAGCCCATCTGATCAACATCCCATTGTACTTTTGAGGTAACCTTGGCTGGCCACTACACCTCCAATTTTGGTGTCACCTGCAAACTTGCTAACCATACCCCTAATGTTCACATCTGAATCATTTATATAAATTGATAAACTCAATAGATTTCTATAAAAAGCTGAAATTGAAAAACCAAGGGCATGTAACTGTCTTTGACTGCGGTGCCTTAATGACCTTTAGGGAAAGAAATCTGCCATCTTTACCCAATGTGGCCTACATGTGACTTCAGACCTACAGAAATGTGCTTGACCTGAACTGTCCTCTGAAATGACCCAGCGAGCAATTGGTTCATGTGCATTTGGAGATGGACAACATATTCTTGCCTAGCCAATTATTCCCAAATCCCATGAAAGAATTTTTTTTTAAAAAGATTATTTTGCGTTGGACGAGCATCTTGGCTAAGCAAATATTCATTCATGATCCATTTCTGACGCGGTATTATTAGGAAACTGATTTTTCTTTCTGCACCACAGACACTACAGAACTGACATCTCTCCTGAGACCACTTAGCCCAGCACAGATAGCAAGCATCTTTAGGCCTGTCTGGTCAGCTCTGTCCTCCCATGCAGAGCTTGAACCACCTGGACAGCTGAAATTCCAAATTTATCAGTGGTTAATCTGTCACTGTTACAACTTGCAACACAGAAGTGGGTTGCACAAACATTACAGCTTAATCTTGTGTGTGTGTTGCAGAAGCTCTGGCAGTACTGACAGTGAAGGAAGCAGAGACTCCGAAGAGGAGGATGATGAGGATGGGGCTCAGAGCACCACAAAGCCCACAGAAGAGAAGGCAGACTTGGATCCTCATAAAGGTGGGTGAATGCTGAGGTTTCATCCTGGTTACTTTCAAGGTACTCAAACTATTGTTACCAGTGGCAGCTTCTAATTGTGTTCCTGGGATCAGAGGCTTTGTTGTGGAAGTTACAGCTGGTGCAAGGAAACCATTGCAAGTTAGAAAGTAATTACTGATTTTGTTGATCACTTTCGGCCATTTATGTAAAGAAATAAATGAGCAAGACTGAGTGATTTCTTTTCTGTAGGAAATATTCTACTGAAGCACTGAGGGGATGGTGGGACACTTCCAGCCAATTTAGACATTTCTTGATTGAACAGAAGTTGCCGCGTCCTGCCAGAACGGTTGTGCATTCTGGTTAATGTTTTTGCACCTCTCCAGATAAGGAACGTTTATGTAGTGAATGGAATCTTTTTGTTTCAAGGGCCTAATGTCTGCTTCAAAATCTCCCAGAGCAGGTAGAAATAAAAAGGTGCAGAATTGATTTATAGATATTTCTTTAAAATATATCTTGGTACTTAAGGGTATGAAATATGTGTGAACTAACCAAACTTTGATATACATTGATCATAACCTCTTCAGTACAGTTGTCTGTCATATAACATACCTGATGTCTGTCTTATTTTCAAAAAAACCACTGAACTACAAGAAAACCTTTAGTCAGTGTTATATTGCCGATGTCATTTTTGGAACAAAATTTATTCAAAAATCTTCTTCCAATTTCTTAAAATCTTAATTTCCTTTACATACCGACTATGAATAACATCTTCAACTCCACTTCTTCTTGCCAATAGCTGCTGTCCGTTCATCACCGTTGCTGGCTCGCCTGCCTCATTGATCATCCATTCACCACCGCTGCTGGCTAGCCTGCCTCACTGACCATCTGTTCACCACAGCTCCTGGCTAGCCTGCCTCACTGACCACCCGTTCACCACCGCTCCTGGCTAGCCTGCCTCACTGACCATCCGTTCACCACTGCTCCTGGCTAGCCTGCCTCACTGACCATCCGTTCACCACTACTCCTGGCTAGCCTGCCTCACTGACCATCCTGCTCGCTGATTCACTTTGCCTTCCCTTACACTTATCCCTTCTCTCTTTGACCTTCCTGCATGCTCAACCTCCCCCCCCCATGAACTTAACTGTCCCGGGGATGGATGAGGCAAGCAGGTGGGAGGGATTGGGAAGGGAAGAGGCGAACAGGACATTCTGTGTGAGCCACAGGGAAGATAAGTAAGGATCTCATAATTAATGCTGGTGATCGAAGTTGACATTTCAATGCCATTGGAGAGAGAGCTATGTAATTCGAAGAGACCATTTACTGGAGCCAGAACTGAGCCCAGTGTGCCCTTGACTGGTTTGGGCATGCGCACATGCTCTTTAAGTTAGATTCTTGACAAAGTCCAAGTTCTTACACAAGTGTGCAATTATGTGTGTGATTCATGAACCAGTTGTGTATATACTGTAGGTGTATATTCATGCGTTTCTTTAATTAAGTATTATGCATATATTGGCAAGTTCTGTGAAGCCGTTTTGGGGTGATGTGCTATATGACAGACAACTGTACTTAAGAGGTTATGATCAATGTATATCAAAGTTTGGTTAGTTTACACATATTTCATACCCTTAAGTACCAAGATATCTTTTAAAGAAATAAACCACAACAATCTATAAATCAATTCTGCCCCTTTTTATTTCTACCTGCTCTGGGAGATTTTGAAGCAGACATTAGGCCCTTGAAATGAAAGGATTCCATTCACTACATAAACGTTCCTTATCTGGAGAGGTGTAAAAACATTAACCAGAATGCACAACCGTTCTGGCAAGGTGGGCTTGCGACTGTTAATCTACCTTGCTACTGGGAATGAGGAATTGAACGTGGAAAATTCTGGCTCAGTCTGACACTGATTTTCATTGAAGAAAGTTTTTTAGTATAATTCTTACTGTTCCCTCCATTAACGCAGTAGTATGTTATTATGTGTAAAATTCTTTGAGATGTGCAGTGATCACAAAAAGCACAATATGAATATAATTCCTTTTTATAGAAGTTTTAATTTGACTTTCAGAAGCTGGTTGGACAGCGAACTTTGATGCTGTGCCTATGGCAAATACAGATGCCAGTCAGAGTGTTGCAGATGCTGGATTTAGTGCGTGGGACAACAATGATCCAGCTACATCGCCACCCCCGATAGAAGGATGGGCAGTGTTTGCCAGTTTTGCCTCCCAAGCAGGGTAGGAAATACAACTACCAGAATAAACTATTATTTCCTCTTAACAAAAAAAAGGGAACTGCAGATGCTGGAAACCTGAAACAAAAACGGAAATTGCTGGAGAAACTCAGCGGGTCTGGCAGCATCCTCTCTGATATATCACCTTCACCCCCTACTTTGCCTACCTATTGCATTCCCAGTTACCTTCCGCCCTCCCCTGCCCCCCTCCCATTTATCTCTCAGCACCCTTGAGCCATCCCCTAATTCCTGATGAAGGGCTTATGCCTTGAAACATCGATTCTCCTGCTGATCAGATGCTGCCTGACCTGCTGTGCTTTTCCAGCACCACACTCTTCGACTCCATGAGGAGAAAGCACAGTCTACATTTCAGGTCCAGTGCGAGGGTTTATTAATTCTCATTCAGTTCCTCCGTGGAAGGACTGACTGATTCATGCTAAGGCAGGTTTAGGGTTAGTAACTCTTGTATTAATGATCTTTCATTGTCTACCTGGTGTCTTGTATACTCTTTGAAGAAAATTAAAACCAGATAAACAAGTTAGCAAATTAACAGTCCCTTAAAAGGTCACCCAAGTTATTTAACGTGTAAGTCTACATCTCACTGATACTATCGTCTGGTACAACAGTTCCACATTCTGCTCTCCCCCAGTGTCTTCCCTTTTTTGTTCCCAACTGGGTAAAAACTGAATGCATCATTTCACTTTACCTTTCACCCCATCAGCTGCTATGGTGAGCACAGTAGGTACAGATTGGCAATCTTACCCTGCCCTGTAGCAGGTATGTCTCAGAGCCAATCAGTGTAGAGCCATAGAAAGGTTATGGCACAAAAAGAGACCATTCAGCCCATCATGTCTGTGTGATGCCTAGCTACCCATTCTAATCACACTTTCTAGCACTTGATTGGTAACTTTGCATGTTGCATTGTATTGGGTGTAGATCCAAGTACTTTGTAAATGAGTTCATGGTTTCCTCCTCAACCACCAAACTGGGCAATAAATTCCAAGCACCTAACAGCTTCTGCAAACATTTTTTACTCCTGTCCCCTCTAATCGTTCTACCAATCACCTTAAGTCAATCTTTATGCCTTTAGCCGAGTCCCTGAATACAAACCTTTCTCATGAATGACAGTGTGGTACAGTGCATTGCACAGGAATTGAGCAGGATTTCCGATTTCCGATCACCGATCTTCTCCATTATCAAGATGGCTGACTTCCATCTGTATCCTCCTAATTCCTTCATTTGTACTTTTGGTATCTCTCTATTCAAGTACTCCCAATATTTCCCGGGATGACTCCCATCATCCACTCTCCATAAACTTGAGCTCATCCAAACCTCTGCTTGTGGTTCATCTCAAGCTGCCCCTTTTACCCATCATGCCTGTGCTCTCTAAACCTACCTTGGCTCCTGACCCACCAAACTTTCAACAGTCTAATATTGTCCCTGCTGTCTTGGATTTGCACATGTCCATTTTAGTAAGGGTGAAGTGGGGGGGGCTTACCCTTGGCATGTTGCTGGTATATGCCTGTCTTTAGCGTGAGGTGGGGGTGGGTAGAGGCAAATGATGTATGGGCAAAAAGGAGGAAACGATACTTCAAGATGAGACTCAAATTAACTGCCTGGGTTGGATCTGGGCTTGAGACCTTGCTGTTTTTGAGCTAATTGTGCCATTACCTTGTGATAGCTCAGGGCTGTGTGTTCACTGTCTCTGAAGAAGGAATAACAGCCTAATAAAACAGCACTGGAAGCCCCAAGAACAATTTTGAGGCAAATTGGCAGCAGTCATCCCCAGCCGAGCTTCAGTTAATCAGAATATTATTTCTTTCAGGCCCTCTGGACGTTTGCGAACAAACTCTCCCGTATCTATGGAAACAAATTCTGCTCCTATGGATGAGCTCCAGAGTAGTGGTGATGGACACAGCAAAACAGCAGTTGAAACAAGTGAGTTTTGTACAGAGATCTTCTGTGCTGTGAGATTGACGATTGCAGATTAAGCTAGAATTCTAATAAACGGATTAGGATCTTTAATCATTATGGATAGAATTTCATTTGTGCAAGTTCCTCTTCCTATGGTATGTTAGATTCCAGTGTTCACATTTTCATTTGATTATCTTCAATACAACAGCAACTGACCACAGGGGCACACTCTTCCTCGGAACCTGTTGGATGTCAAGTAGAAATGGTGTGAGGTCGCCATTCAGACCCTCAAACCTGTTTCTTTGTTCATTTAAATCATGGATGAGCTGTGTCTTCCACTTGCCCAGCTGGATTCTACAACCCTTGCCCAGCAACCGGTTTCAAAAGTTTTGCATGACCCCATAGCCCTCACCAGTTCTTCTGTGAGGAAAAGACTTCCAATGGATCTTGTGTGAAGAAGCTCTTCTTGATCAGCCTGGTCTCATATTAAGGTGATGCCGACCCTTGTTCTGAGTTTTGCTCTGAAAGGAACTTGTTTCCCCGTGTTTATCCCATCAACTTTTTGCACAGCTCAAATAGGTCGTCCAACATCAGGAAATACAATCATTTTTGAAGTTTCTTTGATGAGGCAAGGTCACTGGGGACATTTAAGAGACTACTGGCATGCATATGGTCACAGAAATTTGAGGGTGCATACATGAGGATCAGCGGTCGGCACAACATCGTGAGCTGAAGGGCTTGTTCTATGTTGTACTGTTCTATGTTCTAGATATGGACGTTACGGGCAGGGCCCTTTTTTCTTTGTCCACCCCTAATTGCCCTTGGGAAGGTAATGCTTAAGCAGGCAGTCCTAGCATAACCATTTTAACCCAGTTTGTGCAGTTACATTTTGCTTTCTTTCCAGACTTGTTTGTGTTGCCAAGTCCGTTGCCAAATGCTCATTCCTTTGACTGAACTATTAATTGTCCTTGGCCACACGTCTATGGGTGTTTCTGTGCCTTAAGTCAGAAATATTCTTATTTAATTTCCGCAGTGGGTTCCTTAAACTGCTATGAGAGCCTCTGAGTGTCAGTGTGGTAAAAATGATGTTTTTGTTCTGCTTTAATTGTCTTAACTTTCCTGCCTTGAGGCAGTAGCTTTAAAAATGTGCTACTGATCGCTGTGCATGAGATAATGTAACAAATAGTTGGACTGCTTGTGCTAAAGTATGCAAATACCAGCTCAGGATTGGGTGGTGCTTTGTGTATTTTACTCATAGCCTTTCCACTTTCTAAAAAAACATATATACAGTACAATTGTACACAATTTAAATACTGCACCTGTAGGCAAAGGGGCTCTTCCAGTGCCAGTCCATACTCTCCTATAGGTCGTCTAACTGTGACAACTCCTGGCATTATTCCACTCTGATCTTTGCATCACAATCTCTCAGGTTCTTTTAACCTATACTTTCTTTATCTGTCTTTCCCAACACGAGTAAGCTTATATTCAAATGTTACTCTCTTTGCCAAAGGGGATTTTTTTTTGATGTGTGCATCTCTGGCTGGGCCAACATTTGTTACTCATCCCTAATTGCGCTGGTTGTGGTGAACCACCTTCTGAGATCTGTTGCAGTCTGTCTGGTATAGGTACACTCTCAGTAATGTTAGGATGGGCATTGCAGGATTTTGATCAGACACACTAGTCTAGTTGCCTAACAGCTTGGTGCACAGCTGGGAGAAGAACTTTTTTTCAATAGATGTGAGAGTCGCTAACTAGGCCAGCATTTATTGCCTATCTGTAATTGCCCAGAGGGCAGTTAAGACTCAACCACATTGAATCCTGAGTCATATATAGGCTAGACCAAGTAAGGATGGCAGTTCCCTTTGCTTAAGGGCATTAGTGAACCAGATAGCTTTTTCCAACAACGTTTCCATGATCATTAGATTTCCAGGTTTCCTTTTTAATCCAAATTCCACCATCTGTCATGGGCTCCCACAACATCACCTGGGTCTCTGGATTAACAGTCTAACGATAATACCATAGGCCATTGCTTCCTCTTGTAAGTTCCCCGTTGTCAGCTGCTCTTAGCCCTTCTAGATGATCGAGGTCACAGTTTTGAAGTTTCTATTGAAACAGCTTTGGTGGTTTGTTGAAGTGCAGCTTACAGATAGTAGATATTGCTGTTACTAAATATATATTGATGGTGTATGGAATTGAGCGAGTTGCTTTCGCCTGAAATTTATAATCATGAAAACAGAAAGCTGAAGCGAAAGAGGTTTGAGAATGATATTGAAGCGTACAGGCGAGGTGCTGTCTTGCACCAAGTAAGCTCTGTCTTACATGTGAAAATTTCAAAGTAGTCTGCTTGGGCATGTATTCAGATCTTGCGTACAGCAAGAGATATAATTTATATATGCCTAGGACTAGTAAGGTGAGACCTAGATATGTAGTGATATTTATACATAGATTACGTAGTTATTTGCAGCATTGTTTTATTCCAAAACAAGAAGTAGTGGCACAATTTTCTAGCTTTTGCCTGGGGATGACGAAATTAAGATACAATTAAAAGTAATAAAGCAATTACGTCTTGTGCTCCAATCTCGCACAGCTTCTTCCACAGTCGTTTAATTAGATCACTGTGGAAATCAAATCAAAACACTGATTTGATTTGCCAACTCTCAGCGCTGTTAGCAGCCAAGTCCGCCTCTTCTGCCATTTCAGATGATGAACTGTTCTTGTCGGCAAAGCAGAACAAGGCAGTAGTTTCTCTGCAAACCTTTTAACTCTTGAGACAATTTTGTACATTTTTCTTCTACTGTTTTCAAGTTGAGCATTTCTGAAGAGTAGGATTAGTTTCACCCCTTCACCTCGGGCTCAGCTTCAAACTGAGTACAAAAGCCGACCACCTTATTACCATCTTTGTCCAAAGCGGGTTTGATTTTGTCTGAGTTGCTCCCTTTCTTTACAGAACCTTCAGACTTTCACAAACCAAATTTGTTGTCACTTCTATGCCTTACCTCAGCCTCTCTAATCTTTAGCATTTATGCAGAACAAGCAAGAGTGTGGAATTAAGGCCACAGACAATAGCCGTGGTCAGGCCACCCCCTCCTAATTCTTCTTCTTGTCCTGTTTATGGGTGTTGATATTTCATGTATCTTTCTCCATTTTAAAAAAAGGAAATGCAATATATGGATGACTGCTGGTATCAGAGATTATTTGCTCTTTGGAGTTGTCTTGTTTTAAAGCCGAGTTCCAATTCTGCAGCTATGACTGGGTATCCATCTGTGTCCACATGTCATAGAGATGTACAGCACCGAAACAGACTCTTCGGTCCAACTCGTCCATGCCAACCAGGTATCCCAACCCAATCTAGTCCTACCTGCCAGCACCCGGCCCATATCCCTCTAAACCCTTCCCATTCGTATATGCATCCAGATGCCTTTTAAATGTTGCAATTTTATGAGCCTCCACCACATCCTCTGGCAGCTCATTCCATACACGTACCACCCTCTGCATGAAAAAGTTGCCCCTTATGTTCCTTTTATATCTTTCCCCTCTCACCCTAAACCTATGCCCTCTAGTTCTGGACACCTCCACCCCAGGGAAAAGACCTTGTCTATTTACCCTATCCATGCCCCTCATAATTTTATCAACCTCTGTAAGGTCACCCCTCAGCCTCTGACGCTCCAGGGAAAACAGCCCCAGCCTATTCAACCTCTCCCTTTAGCACAAATCCTCCAACCCTGGCAATATCGTTGTAAATCTTTTCTGAACCCTTTCAAGTTTCACAACATCCTTCTGATAGGAAGGAGACCAGAATTGCATGCAATATTCCAAAAGTGGCCTAACCAATGTCCTGTACAGCTGAAACATGACCTCCCAACTCCTGTACTCAATACTCTGACCAATAAAGGAAGACTTACCAATCGCCACCTTCACTATCCTACCTACCTGTGACTTTACTTTCAAGGAGCTATGAACCTGCACTCCAAGGTCTCTTTGTTCAGCAATACCCCCGGGGACCTTACCATTAAGTATATAAGTCCTGCTAAGATTTGCTTTCCCAAAATGCAGTACCTTGCATTCATCTAAATTAAACTCCATCTGCCACTCCTCAGCCCATTGGCCCATCTGATTAAGATCCCGTTGTAATCCGAGCTAACCTTCTTCACTGTCTACTACACCTCCAATTTTGGTGTCATCTGCAAAGTTACTAACTATACCTCTTATGCTCACATCCAAATCATTTATATAAATGATGAAAAGTAGTGAGCCCAGCACCGATCCTTGTGGCGATCCACTGGTCACAGGCATCCAGTCTGGAAAAACAACCCTCCACCACCACCCTCTGTCTTTTACCTTTGAGCCAGTTCTGTATCCAAATGGCTAGTTCTCCCTGTATTCCATGAGATCTAACCTTGCTAACCAGTCTGCCATGGGGATCCTTGTTGAATACCTTAAGTCACGTTCCAAGAGATTGGTTGTGTTGGGGGACTCTCTAGTCCAAGGCACAGACAGACATTTCTGTAGCCAGCAGCGAAAAATCAGAATGATGTGTTGCCTCCCTGGTGCCAGGATCAAGGATGTCTCAGAGAGGGTGCAGAATATTCTCAAGGAGGAGAGGGCCCAGTAGGAGGTCATTGTACACATTGGAACCAATGATATAGGAAGGGAAAAGATTGAGATTCTGAAGGGGGACTATAGAGAGTTAGGCAGGAATTTTAAAAGGAGGTCCTTGAGAGTAGTAATATCTGGATTACTCCTTATGCTACGAGCTAGTAAGGGTAGAAATAGGCGGATAAAGCAGATGAATTCATGGCTGAGGAGCTGGTGCATGGGAGAAGGATTCACTTTTTGGATCATTGGAATCTCTTCTGGGATAGAGGTGTCCTGTACAAGAAGGATGATTTGGAAGGGGACTAATATACTGGCAGAGATATTTGCTAGAGCTGCTTGGGAGCATTTAAACTAGTAAGGTGGGGGGAGGAGGGTGGAACCCAGAGAGATAGCGAGGAAAGAAATCAATCTGAGACTAGTACAGTTGAGAAAAGAAGTGAGCCAAACAGTCAGGGCAGGCAGGAACAAAGCAGAGAACAAGGTAGGATTGATAAATTAAACTACGTTTGTTTCATTGCAAGACGGCTAACAGGGAAGGCAGATGAACTCAGGGCATGGTTAGCAGCATGGGAATGAGATATCATAGCAATTACAAAAACATGGCTCAGGGATTGACAGGATTGGCAGCTTAATGTTCCAGGATACAAATGCTACAGGAAGGATAGAAAGGGAGGCAAGAATGGAGGGGGAATGGTGTTTTTGATAAGGGATAGCGTTACAGCTGTACTTAGGGAGGATATTTTGGGAAATACATCCAGGGAAGTTATTTGGGTGGAACTGAGAAATAAGAAAGGGATGATTACCTTATTGGGATTGTGTTATAGACCCCCTAATAGTCAGAGGGAATTTGAAAAACAAATTTGTAAAGAGATCTCAGCTATCTGTAAGAATAGTAGGGTGGTTATGGTGGGGGATTTTAACTTTCCAAACATAAACTGGGACAGCCATATCGTTAAGGGTTTAGATGGAGAGGAATTTCTTAAGCATGTACAAGAAAAGCTTTCTGATTCAGTATGTGGATGTACCTACTAGAGAAGGTGCAAAACTTGACCTATTTTTGGGAAATAAGGCAGGACAAGTGACTGAGGTGTCAGTGGGGGAGCACTTTGGGGCCAGTGACCATAATTATATTAGTTTTAAAATAGTGATGGAAAAGGATAGACCAGATCTAAAAGTTGAAGTTCTAAATTGGGGGAGGGTTAATTTTGATGGTATTAGGCAAAAGCTTTCAAATACCGATTGGGGGCTGATGTTCGCAGGTAAAGGGACGGCTGAAAAATGGGAAGCCTTCAGAAATGAGATACCGAGAGTCCAGAGACAGTTTATTCTTGTTAGGGTGAAAGGAAAGGCTGATAGGTACAAGGAATGCTGGATGACTAAAGAAATTGAGAGTTTGGTTAAGAAAAAAAAGGAAGCATATGTCAGGTATAGACAGGAGAGATCGAGTGAGTCCTTAGAAGGGTATAAAGGCAGTTGGAGTATACTTAAGAGGGAAATCAGGAGGGCAAAAAGGGACCATGAGAGAGCTTTGGTAAATAAGGTTAAGGAGAATCCAAAGGGATTTTACAAATAATTAAGGACAAAATGGTAACTAGGGAGAGAATAGAGCCCCTCAAAGATCAGCAAGGTGGCCTTTGTGTGGAGCCGTAGGAGATGGGGGAAGAAACTAAACGAGTATTTTGCATCAGTGTTTGCTGTGGAAAAGGACATGAAAGATATAGAATGTAGGGAAATAGATGGTGCCATCTTGAAAAATGTCCATATTACAGAGGAGGAATTGCTGGATGTTGTGAAACACATAAAAGTGGATAAATCCCCAGGACCTGATCAGGTGTACCTTAGAACTCTTTGGGAAGCTAGGGAAGTGATTGCTGGGCCTTTTGCTGAGCTATTTGAATCATCAATAGTCACAGGTGAGGTGCCGGAAGACTGGAGGTTGGCTAACGTGGTGCCACTGTTTAAGAAGAGTGGTAAAGACATGCCAGGGAACTATAGACCAGTGAGCCTGATGTCAGTGGTGGGCAAGTTGTTGGAGGGAATCCTGAGGGACAGGATGTACATGCATTTGGAAAGACAAGGACTGATTCGGGATAGTCAGCATAGCTTTGTGCGTGGGAAATCATGTCTCACAAACTTGATTGAGTTTTTTGAAGAAGTAGCAAAGAGGATTGATGAGGGCAGAACAGTAGGCGTGATCTATATGGACTTCTGGGGGGGCAAATGTGGAGGAACACCTTTACAACTATGTCATATGTATTAAGATTTAGAAACATTATTCCCTGGGACATAAGAACAAATACAAAGGGTGAATAATGTGCCTTGAAGTCTTAACAGGATTAAATATTCTGACTCTTAAAAGCAGAGGTCTGTTTTTTGGTCAGTTTGATAGCAAAGTCTTTTGACCAGTGAGATGACATTAGTTGGAGTGATTGTAGATTTTTTAACCCTCAACATCCGAGGTTAGGAAATTTGTAAATCTACCATTGTCCCTGTTCTTGCCTTGTATCTACTTACTCCCACTGGAATGTGCATTTGTGTAGCAGAATTGTCACAGTGCAGGCGGAGTTGGTACTGGCTCTCCTAATTTCCCTTGGCGCCATTCTCCTCCCTTCTCCCTGCAACCCTGCACATGTATTTCTTTTCAGACAGCAGTCTGATTCCTTTTTGAATGCACCAATTGACCCAGCTTCTGCCGCACTACCACATAGTGCATTCCAGACCTTAACCACTCGTGTGAGAAAAAGCTTTTTGTCACGTCACTTTTGCTTCTTTTGCTGATTATTTTAAGGTTGTGCCATCTCATTCTCCTTTTGAGTAGAAGCAAGTGTTTCCCAGTTTGATCTTGTCCTCATCCCTCATTGACCTCGTCTGTGGACTCTGATGAGGAGACTGGGTTCAACAGTTAAACATTGCACTATCAAGTAACATTGTCAGTACATGCTGCTAATACTCAAATAAAAATGGCTGAATTATGCTGGGGAGCATGTTCCTAAGACCTAGCGCTAGCATGCCAATGGTGACACAGAGAAAATTGGAGGGTAGGTGAAAAAGAGGTACACAATATCCAGCGTTAGTAAATATCCATTTCTTCAATGGCTTTGCAGAGGCTCCGGTCGCACCAGGCAGCGAAGAGAGTGAAAAGGTGCCAGATGCCAGTGTAAAGACGCATACAACATCGCATGTGGGTACAGAGAAAGCTGATATGGTGGACAATGTGATGGTTCTCAATGGCTCCATGCCGGAAGCTGTCCGTCCCTCTGACGTGAAAAATCCAGAAGTTAAAACACGCACAAGGTATTTATCAAAGATGTTGTGTCCGAGTGGATGTTACAGAAGAAGTTGAGCAGTGGGTTTGTCTTGATTGTAATCTGCTGATCACGAGGCAGCCTTTGCTCATGTTTAGCAAGGCTGAACAGTTAATTGACGCCATCAGAGCATGTTGGATTTGGTTCCAGAGTTGTAACCGATCGACAGAACTAACCCTGGCATCAACTCAAATGTTTGTCAATGCCATTACAGCCTGAGGTCATTCACACTATTAGTTGCAAGAGCCAGTTCAAACTTTTTGGGCTGTGGCTGGTGAGTGGAGTTATAAATGGAAGCTGTATTTTGAGGAGGCAGTGTGATGAGGTGTTTGACATTTTGATGAGTTGAACTGCAGAATGATAGAGTGTACGCTCAGCTATCCAGAGCCAGTGTTGCTATGGGGCATTCAGTGCATCTGCTAGGAAACGATGTTAGAGTGTAGTCCAGTTACCTGGTAGCTGTTACACTGCATCTGTCTTAAAAATCAATATAGGGTTCCATCTTTTTATTTAAAAACCTGCAAGAAACTGCCATGTAAACGCAAGGCATTCATAATACAAGTCGAAAGTGAGGACTGCAGATGCTAGAGATCAGAGTCGAGACTATTGTGCTGGAAAAGCATGACAAGTCAGGGCAGCATCCGAGGAGCAGGAGAATCGACATTTTGGGCATAAGCACTTCATTAGAAGTGAGCTCATTCCTGCTGAAGGACTTATGCCTGAAACATTGACTCTCCTCCTCGGATACTGCCTGACCTGCTGTGCTTTTCCAGCACCCCACACTCGACTTCATAATACAAATCTGGAAGGTACTTAATTTTTCTCACATCTGTGACAGATTCACACCTTGTCTTTTGATTGTATTCTTAAGGGGCTTCCAGGCAGAATATTCTAAATGTTTGTCCTTGCATGTCTGGTGCACGGAAATGAGTTAGTCATTTGGCCTCTGTGTTGGAGATTGACCAGATGGTCCCTGTATTCTGAGAGTTACAATATGGTGTGATGGGATAGAGATTCGCTGGTGCAATCCCCTTGCTGGGACCTGGTGCTAAGACCCAAGAAATTCAACAACAAAACAAAAACACAGCCAGAAACAAAATAAAACTCAACTTACTGATAAGCAACTCAAAGTTAGTTCAAACCAATACCCTGATCATTGCAGTCAGGATTCACACCCTAGTATTTCTGAATGTATAAGTGAAACAAGCACTGGTTCTGATAGCATTTGAAAGGGAAATGCTGTGGTTGAAGGCAGGGCTTCAATCCATTTGTGGGGGTGGGGAATCGGAATGAATACATGTTCACAACCACTAGACATGTCAAGGCACTTTGCAGCCTAATAACTATTATTCGAAGTGTAGTCACTGTAATGTTGGAACCATTGCAGCCACTTTGTACACACTGTATTCCCACTTGCAGCAATGTGACAATGACCAGTTAATCTATCTTTCATTTTCTATTTCTTTCATTCATGGAATTTGGGTGTCTTTGGCTAACCAAGCATTTATTAATTGCCCTTGAGAGGGTGGTGGTGAGCTGCCTCCCTAAACTGCTGAAGTCCATGTGCTGGAGGTACCCCCAATCTTGCTGGTAGAGGGGCAGTTCAGGGATTTTGACCCATTGGGAGCCAGGAAGGTGTGTAACTCAGAGGAGAACTTGCAGGTGGTTGCAGCTGTCAAGTTTGACATTTTACCCTGTGCCTTGTGTTGCTGGTGGAGGGAGTGAATGTTTAAGGTGCGAGATGTGATGCTGAATATTGTTGGGTTTTTCGCTTATCCAGCGGGGAATATTCTGTCACACTCCTGGTTTTGCCTTGTAGATGGTGACATAGGCGAAAGTGAGGACTGCAGATGCTGGAGATCAGAGTCTAGATTAGAGTGGTGCTGGAAAAGCACAGCAGGTCAAGCAGCATTCAGGAAAATCGACATTTCGGGCAGGAGCCCTTCATCAGGAATGGTGGACAGGAGCTGCATATCTTGTTTCCAACTTCATAACCTCTGATCTGCTGTTGTGGGCACTACCTATGTTCTTTTGTTGATTGAAGAAATAATTTTGTACCAGAAACATCTACCCGATTATTCAAAATAGCACCACAGAATGTTTTACATCCACTCTGGGGCCTCAGGAATGCAAACTTTCCTTTCCTTTTGAGTTTTGGAGGTGCTAATGTTTTTTCTATTGATATAAATTAACATTTAATGAACTTTGCTAACTGCTTTCTACAAGGGATTGGGGAGATGCTACACCCTTACTAATGAAACTCTATTGCTTACATTTCTGATGTAGCGAGGAAGCATCCTTAACTACCTCTGAAGTTGGACCTACAACAGGACATGTACAGGCAGGCTCTGAAGCTCCAAAAGCCAGTCCAGTTCCCCAAGCTTCAGAATCTGTGCGGCAAGAACAGAGGTATGAATTTCAGAGGGGGGAGAGATCATGGCACACATGCCAGGTTGCTGAAGGAAGTCATAGAGGAGATTGCAGAGGCTCAAGTTACAACCTTTAGTCTTCTGTAAAAATGGGATATGGGTTGCCCAGATACCATGCAGCACTATTAAACAAGAAAGGAGTGTAGATACTCACGAAAAGAGTAAAGGATTATAGACTAACTAGTCTGTCTGTTCTGGGCAAACATAATTTCAGAAAGTGAGTATTTAGGTTAATCTAGGGCAACTGACATGGTGTTAAAGGTAATGCATCTTCAGTTAATTTTAATGGCTGTTCGTTTTGGCAATATAACCTGATAGGTTAAGACTTTACATTAGGTGTGCAGTTATAAATTTTAAGATATGATTTGATGCTAAAATAATTCAGGCAAGTTGTTTAAAACGAGCCTCCATCAGCACAAATAAAAAATCGTCTAATGAACAGAAAACAAAGAATGAGGGTGCTATTACTACTCAGAAGAAAGGTTGGAAGAAATATTACCAGGATTGATGGCAGGGAATTTATAAAATCGTAGTCATGCACCACGGAAGCTGACCCTTTGGTCCAACCAGTCCAGGCCAAGCATGATCCCAAACTAAACCAGTCCCACCTGCCTGCTCCTGGCCCATGTCCCTCCAAACTTTTTCTATTCATGTACTTACCTAAATGTCTCTTAAACATTGTAACTGTACCCACATCCACCACTTTCTCAGGGAGTTCATTCCACATGCAAACCACCCTCTGTGTAAACAAAATTTGTCCTTCGTCTTTTTTAAATCTCGCTCCTCTCACCTTAAAAATGTGCCCCTAATCGTGAAAGCCCCCTTCTTAGGGAAAAGACAACTACCATTAAGTCTATTTATTTTATAAACTTTTATCAAATTGCCCTTCAACCTCCTACATTCCAGTGAAGAAAGTCCCAGCCAATCCAACCTTTTCTTTATACCTCAAACCTTCCCGACCTGGCAACATCCTGGTAAATCTCTTTTGAACCCTCTCCAGCTTAATAATATCCTTCCTATAACTGCGCGACCAGAATTGGGCGCAGTACTCCAGAAGAGGCCTCACCAATGTCCTGTACAACTGCAACATGACTTCCCAACTCCTATACTCAAAGGACTGAGCAATGAAGGCAAATGTGCCAAACACCGTTTTAACCACCCTGTCTATATGTCCTTGAGCAGCATATGTTCCACATGAACGTATCATTTATAACGTTTTATGGTAATGTAGTTTTGAATTTCTGGGCTTCAACATAACCACAACGTTTAAGATATGTAGTCATCTAATTTCTCAACTCATTAAGGATATTATCTTGTTACTGGTTGACATGAATAGAATCGCAGAATTATTATGGTGCAGAACAAGGCCATTCAGTCCATCGTGTTTGCACTGGTTATTCAAATGAGCATTGTTATATAGTGCCAACCTTCTACTGTTCTCCCATACCCTTGCATATTATTTCTGTACAAATAACCATCCAGTGTCCTCTTGAATTTCTCAATTGAACCTGCCTCCACCATACTTTGAGGTAATGCATTTCAGACCCTAACCACTCACTGCGAAAAAGATTTTCCTTTTGTCACATTTGCTCTTTTTGTAAATCACTTTAAATCTTTGTTGTCTTGTTCTCGTTCCTTTTTGCAAGCAGGTATTTATCCACTGTATCCAACAGGCTCATGATTTTGACAACCTCTGCCAGATCTCCTAGCCTTCTCTCCAAAGAGACAAGTCCCAATTTCTTCAATCCGTGCTCAACTGAAGTTTCTCATCCCTGGGACAATACTTGCAAACTGCTTCCCCACTTTTTCCAATGCACACTCATCTTCCTGTAATGTGCCCAAAACTGCACAGATACTCTACCAATATCACACTTAGCTTATTTTTATATTTCCTTCTACTGCTGGCATTTTTTGGTATTCCCATTATGCAAAGAGTACTCGTTTAACAGTTCTGACATTTCCTTATTTAAAAATAGGAGCGTGAATAAGTTATTCAGGCTTTATTACCCATTCTATTATCGTCATCTTGGACCCATATTCACCAGAACACAATCTTTCTTGATGTACTTAGAAAATCTCTGAAGAGATAGCAAAGCCAACAGTAGAAATTTTGAGGTTGCACTGATGTTGTATTGCAACATATACCACTTGAATATTGCCTACTGTGTAGGTTTAGCTATTGCATCTCAGCCCTGTTTAAGGTGGTCCATTTATTTCTTATCCTTTTGAGGTTTACCTTTGTTAATCATGATTCTCCCCCTCAAACCCAATTTGATTGCATCCATCTGTCTCTGGAGGTGATGACTTCTGCTGGCTGTATGTCATTTCTGGATTCAGACTGTGTTCTAGCTGGAGAAATTGATTCATGAATGGCAGTCCCTTTAACACCCAGTGCAGATGAATAGTGTTAACCTATGATTGTCCAAGTTTTTTTTTGCCTTTTGCCGATTCTCTCATCCATCATTCATTCATTTCTTTTGTCCTCTGCTTATTCCAAGCTATTCTTGATCTCTTGTCTCCAAACACTCTAGTTAGCAGTGAAGACTTCGCATGTATCAACTCTGACCATGGTCAACTTGCGGTCCTGCTTGGGGACATCCTTGCATCCTAGGCGTGAGCAACCAGTTGACCTTATGCCAATGGCAAGCTCACCATATCACTCGTCTTTCATGGTGAGACCATCGTTTACTCAGTTCTTGTGACCCAGCCAATGGAGTCACTGCTGATCCTGGGGCATTACTGGGATTCCTGCTCATTGTTGGACTTTCCTGTTTGGTACCCTATTCTTCCAGAAGATGCTCAAAATTGGTTGGAGGCAGCAGAGTTGCTTTTCCTGCCTTGCAGAGGTGTGCTGTTGTTTCACACTCAACTTCTGAGCTTTGCCATGATAACTGCAGTCTTGACAATCCTGCTGCTGATTTTGTGATCAAAGGAAATGTTTCTGGTAGTCGTTCCAAGATATGCAAGGATGTCGATTTTGTGAGGTGGTCAATTTTGACAGAAGGTGGAGTCTCTACCTCCTGGCCTTAACTTTGGTCTAAGGTTAATTGTCAGTCCAAACGTCTTACAGGCCAGGCCCAGTCTGTTGCAGATGAATCTCAGTACAGGATGCCACCCCAGTGTCATCAGCAAATAACAGCTCACACATTAGGATGATACATGCTTTGGTCTTGGTGTGTAGTCTTGCAAAGTTGAAACACACAAACGTAATACCAAATTTATTCATATTATCATCACTATTCTCAATAATATTCCTTCACTATGAGGTTGTTAATTCAACCTGATTCATATCTCTATGTGTAGTACTAACTTTATCCCTTTCCACATATTGGACAGTGAACTCCTCCTAATAATTTGCAAGAGTTTTCAGATTAATCTGCTTTTGCTAGTCTCCAAAAAATTCAAAACTTCTGTTGTAACCTCATCTCTTCCACTTGTTTCCCCCCCCATCTCTGTAGTTTCTGCACGTCCTTGAGTCAGATCTGTAGTCAACTGTCTGCAAAGTGTTGTAGCTTTTCCTGTCCTTTTGTTCTACCTAAACTCTTGCTCCTGTACATTCATTCTTCCTATGAAGCCCTATCCTCGCAGCTGTCACAGTGCCTTTCAAGCAATATTGCTATTCTTCCTCCTTTCCTGATTCAGTCCTGTAGCCTGGAACATTTAGTTCCCTGTCAAGCCAAGCTTCTAACCAGGTGTTTATAATGGCTACCTTTATGCAAAAATACGAACCCATTTCTTTATTTCTTATGCTACGTACTTGTGTATTTGGGGTAACTGTCTCCCCACACCCATTCATTCCATCAGTTTCTGGTGGTATGCTTCTCTCACTGCCTGACCTGTGTAATGTTATTCCAGCTGTTTAATGTGTTTTTGTTTTTTGCAATGCCTTTAATTGGTATTTTACTATGACTTCCTCTCATGTTCCCAGGCTATTTATAATCTTTACCTCTTTTTATATTCTGAGTTTTGTCCTTGATCTTCATAAGTATTTCATTAGGTTGCAGCGTTGTTGTTTAATCTCTGGGACCCTGATTCAACTCAGTGCAGAGGGAGGAGGCCATGAAGGACCCCTCGCTGTGTGCTGTTCTGTTTCCTCAGCAAAGCCATTTTGCACAGTCTGAACATTGAGGCTTTGCTGGCGCTGATTCATCAATCTCTTTCAAAGCACCACCAAGAGGCGCAGGAGAGTAGGAATGGAGCTCTTGGCTGACTGCAACTGAATAAGTTAAATTCCAATTTTATTACACGGGATTTGAGGCTCTTTACCAGAGCTTTGAGGATTGCGTTGCACCTGTTCATGATGGGGTCATTGGTGACTGAATAAGTGGCACTCTGCTTTCCCAGCCTGGGATTGAGATTTTGTTGGCAGTGTTTTGTCTGGAGGTGGAGTGGAGTTGTATTCTGAGATTCCACCTTTTATTTTTGGTGAACTTCAAGTTGAAGATGTTAGGACTGCTACCTCGCTCTCTCTACTGCCACTACTAAGGAAGGAGGTGGTATCTCGTCAGAGCAGAGTTTGAGTCCTGTACCTGCATCATGCCTGGCCCTTGAGAGCTTCAGACCTTTTGTGGAGGTGTTTTGAGTAGAGGCTATTATGCTGCTTAACCAGATTAGCAAAGGAATGATTCGCCTGTCAAATAAAAACCAAGTGTTGTGACTGCTGGAGATCTAAAATAAAAACAGTGGTGTAGAAACTCAGCACTTTTCGAGTCAGTAAGCATGGAAACAGACCCTTGAGTCCAACCAGTCTATGCTGACCACAAGCCCAAACTAAACTAAACTTCTGGCAGTATCTGTGGAGGAAGAAACAAAGTTAAGGTTTCTAATCTGATATAACTCTTCTTTGGAACTCCGAATGGATACTGTTCAACTTGCTGAGTTTATCCAGCACTTAATTTTTATGAAGTAAAAGGAACAGGAATTGGACTTTGAGCCCCTTGAGCCTTATTCTTTTAGGATTTGTCAGCTTATTGTATTCACATTGTTTTCTGCTTTCTCGCGCAAGACCAGCTCCTATTGGCCCATCTCAAAATGCCCTTGTCATTAGCTTTGTCACAATGCTGATCAAGGTTCAATATCTACTAATATTTATTGTCTCATCTTCTAGAAGAGGAGTGACCATGTGTACACAACATCAAAATGGCAGAAGCACAGCAGCCTGTTCCCATTTGATTTGCCTTAATTTCCTGAGCGAGCTGACATCCATTTATTTTTAGATTAGATTACTTACAGTGTGGAAACAGGCCCTTCGGCCCAACAAGTCCACACCGCCCCGCCGAAGCGCAACCCACCCATACCCCTACGTTTATCCCTTACCTAACACTACGGGCAATTTAGCATGGCCAATTCACCTGACCTGCACATCTTTGGACTGTGGGAGGAAACCGGAGCACCCGGAGGAAACCCACGCAGACACGGGGAGAACATGCAAACTCCACACAGTCAGTCGCCTGAGGCGGGAATTGAACCTGGTTCTCTGGCGCTGTGAGGCAGCAGTGCTAACCACTGTGCCACCGTGCCGCTGCTCATATATTCAATGCTGGAGCATTTGCAAACAAATTCCAAAGATTCTCAACTCTCAAACTGTGGAAATTTCTCCTCATTTCAGTTCTAACTCATCAGCCCCTATCCTCGTGCTCCACTCTAGGTGTCTATCCTATCAAGCCCCTTCAGAATCCTCTTTTTCCAGTGTGATCACCTGAACTTAAATTCACATCGCTGCAATGATATAAGACTAACCCAGCAGGTAGAGGAATAGTTTGAGACCTCTTCCTCATCTCCGTTTGCCTTGCACAGTTCACCATTCTGTCTCCAAATGGTTGTCTATTCCTGGCTGCTTTGTTGCTTCAGTAAGCTACCCAGAGGTTTATACTGACAACCGCTGTTGATTAAACTTCCAGACTACTGACTGCCCTCCACACTTCAAGGCTCAGTCCAGTGACATTGAGGATGAACTAATCTGGCACTTCAGTTAATGCAGTGCATTTTATACCTGGAGAATGATGTTGGTCCTTCAGTAAGAGTCTGTGTTTATTCTTCTGCTCCCTTTCAAAACCATCCATCTACCCTGGCCGAGAAGTGGTAAATGGTCACTGCTGGTTTTTGGTGGCTGGCCATAAAGGGAGGAGTGAGAGAGACATTTCCTCCTTGACCTAGAATAGGTGCCCTTCCTTTGTGAGTCAGCTTTGTCTCACTGGTAGCAGGCCTGCCCCGAGCCAGCAGGCTGTGGTGGTTCAAGCCTCACTCTAGAACGCTTGAACACAAACATCCAGGCAGCTGCTGCTCCGATGGAGGTGTGAACTTTGAAATGAGATGATAAACTGAACGCCTCCCCGTCGGGTGGATTTAAAAGCAGCCCTGCCACTATTTCGAAGCAGTACAGCTGTGTTCTCTCACTGGTGCCCTGGTTAATTTGTCGCACAATCAACATCACTTCAGACAAATTATCTACTGTTTTCACATGCTATTGAAGCTCAATGCATGCAAATTGACTGCTGTATTTCCTACTGCACAGCACTTCCGTTGACTGTGGGAATGTTTTAGGACTTCTGTGGTGATGAAAAGCTCTATATAAATGTAAGTTCAATCTTTCATGCTTCATGAATCCCTGCGTGGCGTGGCTGTGATTGGGAAAAGTGAACTTCAGCCCTACAGCCTCCGACTGTACGTGTTGCAGCTTTTGTTTCTAACCTCTGCTGCAGAGCAAACGTACGACAGCCCTTGCAGTACAGGCAAGGTCCGTGTCCCCACCCACCCTCTCCAGTGCAGTGGAACATCATCAGAGCATTGATGGTTAAATAAAGACGTAGTAGTCCATCTTGCCTCTCCCAAGCAATGGGAATAACTGATGTCGTGTATTTTGCTCTTCACCTCACTCAAAATGCCGTGCTGCCCTGGAGTTAGTGAAAAACTGGTCTAAAAGCACAAATCGATTTGATGGGAAGCATTTGGGAGAATTTTCTGTGTCCCATCCACGCAGTTGCAGAAAGTCACAATGACCCTTAATTTCCTGAGTACCTCTTTGTAAAAGGTAAAGTCCACCCCAAGCAAGAACATTCTATCTCTCGCTTGAAGTGATTAGGTGAACTGTTGGCCCCCGTACAAATTGCATGGTGTCCACGGTTTCCCAGTTTAGGGAACCACTACTTGGTCTTTAAACTTGGTCTGACTGCATGTAATGTTGAAATTGTGAACCCCCACCCACCTCACCTCACCTCACCTCACCCCACCCCCATTCCTTCTCATCCATCTAACTGGAATAAGCTACCGGCTGGAGCACAGTATGCATCCACTGTCACTTTATGAACCTAATTGATTCATCAAATTGATTAATCGGTGTGGTTTGTAATAGTCAAAGAGTGAGGAGAGAACCTGATTATGTCACTCCCGGACATATGTCTCTTTGGAGCGGCTGCAGGGAATGGCCTTCAGATTGATGGGTTTTTTAAAAAAAATCACCTGCTGAAATATTGGAATCGCAGCTCCCTCTGATGGTTCAGTTAGTAAAGACCGATCCTTAATGAGCTGTGCAGACCAGCAAATCAGAGCTGCAGGTTCCAATCTGCGTTAGGTTTGTATTCTCATCTGGGGTTATAGTAAAGATACAATTCTCTTTGCTGACTATGTGCTAAGGCAGTGAAATACGCCATGTTTGTGTTCCACATAATGGAAAATATGTCTGCGTATCTAGATGTCAAAAGAGGACTTACTGCTGCTGCCACCACAATCATTGGGAAAGGTGGAGGCCATTCAGCTCTTGAGTCTGTTCTGCTATTCATTTACATCATGGTTGGTCTATATCTCAACTCCATCCCACCAACCTAGCTTCCAGACTGTGCCACTCAAGGTCAGGCCGTGTCTGTCGACAGAGAAACTGAACTGACATTTCAGGTTGATGGCAAAATCAATGTTCTAACAAAAATTCATTGACCTGAAACCTGAGCACTGTTCCTTTCACAGGGTATTTTTGAGTATTATCCAGTCCTTCAATTTTGAATTTTGCATTGACCTGAGTTTTTTTTTTGAGGGAAAGTTCAAAATTTTGTTATAACTATGAAGAAATGCTTCCTAAATTATGAATTAGGAGCATGAATAAGCCGATCAGTAAGATTGTGTTTGTGTTTCAAGTTTCACATCCCCATCCACCCTGATAACTTTTATTTCTTGATAAGCATGAGAATTGATCTTCCCGCACTTTAATGCAATGACCCCCTCCTCCTCCTCCACCTTCTGAGGCAGAAAGTTTCAAAGTTGCACAAGCTTCAGAGAAAAATGTTTTCCCTATCTGACCTAAAAAGGTGATGTCTAATCTCTTAAAAAGTACCATCTAGTTCCGAGCAGACTTCCAAGAGGAAACATCCTTTCCTTGCCCACCTTTTAAAGATTATTCAGAATCCTATATACTTCAATTAATCAATACCTCATTGCTCGTACCTTTGAGTATAGGAGCTGGTGGGGCCTCTTCTGGAATAATGTCCAGTTCTGGTCACCCTGTTATAGAAAGGATGTCATTAAGCTGGAGAGGGTTCAGAAGAGATTTACCAGGCTGTTGCCAGGAATGGAGGGTTTGAGTTAGAGGAGGAGGCTGGGACATTTCTACACTGGCGTGCAAGACATTGAGGGGTGACCTTACCGAGGGATGTAGATAAAGGTGAATGGCAGGTATCTTCCGTATGGTGCAGGATTTCAAGACTAGGGGATATGTTTTTAAGGTGAGAGGAGAGAGATTTTAAAAAAGATATGGAGGGGCAGTTTTTTTTCACTCAGGATGGTTCATGTGTGAAATGAATCTCCAGTGGAAGTGATTGATGCAGGTACAGTTACAATGGCTAAAAGACATTTAGTTAAATACGTGCATAAGGAATGTGTGCAGGGAAATGGGCCAAGCCCAGAGAGGTGAAAGTAGTTTAGTTTGGGATTATGGTCAGCATGGTCTGGTTGGACCGAAGAGTCTGTATGTGCGGTATGACTCTAAATCATTCCTCACTTTTTAAAAAAAATTCCAATAAAACAAGCCTGGTTTTAGATTAGATTAGATTCCCTACAGTATGGAAACAGGCCCTTCGGCCCAACCAGTCCACACTGACCCTTCAAAGAGTAACCCACCCAGACCTATTTCCCTCTGACTAATGCACTTAACACTATGGGCAATTTAGCATGGCCAATTCAACTGACCTGCACATCTTTGGACTGTGGGAGGAAACCGGAGCACCCGGAGGAAACCCACGCAGACACTGGGAGAATGTGCAAACTCCACACAGACAGTTGCCCGAGGTGGGCGTCGAGCCTGGGCCTCTGGTGGTTTGTGCACCCTTTCCCCAAGGCAAGCTGCTCATGCCAGGTATCAACCTAGTAAAGCTTCTCTGAATTGCCTCCAATGAATACTTTGTTCTGTGCCAGCCAGTCAAATCTCTATCCCTGCTAATACCATCTATAGTATGAGTTCCTACATTGCTTTCCTTTTATATGGAACTTGGATTTCTCGAAGGCATTTTAAAAATATAATGCATCCACAGTCTCCCCTTTATCCACAGTAAATTCCATATCTTTAGCGATCTCTGATAAATTATTAAACATGATTTCCCTTTTACAAAACTATGCTGACTCTTCCTGATTGCCTTGAATGTTTTAAGTGCCTGGCTATAACCTCGTTAATCATTGACTCCAGTGACGAGGTCAAGCTAGACGACTTGTAGTTTCCTGTTTTCTGTCTCTCTATCCCGACCTTGAAGAGGGGAATTATATTTGCCACCTTCCAGTCTGACTGAATCTTTGGAAAATTTACACTCAACCTCAGTGATCACCTCAGTGATCATCCATTTTAAAGCAAGGGACCAAGGACATGTCAGCCTGTATCTCTCATCAGTTTGCTCATTATCCCTTCACTGGTGAATGGCATTTCACCAAGATTCCCTCTTCCTTCCACCTCCTGATTTATAGCTGTTACTGGAATAAATACTGTAATCACATAGTGAAGACAGAAGCAAGAAATTTCCTCATGATCTTTATTAGCAGCATTGTCACTCTCTAGTGCAACAATCCTCACTTTATTTACTCCTTTCCTTTCAAATACTTGTCGAACATCACGCTGGACATTCTACATCAAATGCATTGCCAACATCCTCAGTATAGACTTGGGTGGATTGGCCATGTTAAATTGCTCATAGTGTCCAGGGATGTATAGGATTGGTGAATTAGCCATGGGAAATGCAGGGTTACTGCGATTGGGTGGCAGGGTGAGTCTGGATGGGATGTTCTTCGGAGTGCTGGTGTGCACTTGTTGGGCCAAGTGGCCTGTTTTCACACACTGGAGTGATTCTAGACTGAAGTTGAAGTAGGATACTGGTACTGAGTGTGAACTGTTCGCACAAACCCACCTTGCAGTGGGAGTCAGTATGTCAAGGAAAGGTTGTTGGGGGTTGAAGCTGTGTCAGAATTTGTGCCTTTCTGTTTAAATCACATTTCTTCTTCTGTAGGTAACACCACAGAGAACGACAAGGAAAGTGCTTCTCGGTGCATCCCTGAATGGAAACCCCCTCCTCTCCTCCGCCTCCTCCCGGATTGTCCCAGTCCGGGTACGGGAGCTGGTCTCTTCACTCTCTGCTGATCGGCTGGGCATTGCCGTGAAAGCCATCAAGACTTCACCTTCCCGGGGGCAAATCTCTGGGCTGCACTGATTCAACAAAGATTGAGGGGGTGGGTGGGAGGGAGGGTGGGTGGGTGGCATGGAGAGGGAGGGAGGGAGGGGGTGAGGCTTATTATAAACCAGCAATACGATATGTGTAACTCAGCTCATGGAATCCAAGGAGAAAATTCTGTATAACGAAAGGTATACAGGTGAAGCAGCATGCTCCAGTGCTGCACCCGTTGTAACAAAGGCGAGTTTGAAAAGAGAGGATATGTTCTCTCTCTAATATTGGGGGGGTGGGGGGGGGAGTGGAGAACAAGGTGGGCAGTGGAATTAAATATTTTTCTTTGAATTTATCTTGCAAAGATAAGCTCTTGGTGTAGAGATCTTATGTATTCATGCCTCAACTGCTTCCCCTTCCCACCCCCTGCCCCCCACCCCCAACAAATCACCACAAAAACACGCAGTTTGATAAATGAAAACCATACTGAGAATCAGACAACAGTTTTACACCTTTCTTTTCAGATCCAAGTCTGAACCAGATTAATGAGGGAGTAGGGATCTCTGTAATCGGTTAAGGGACCCAAAGGTACATATGCTGATTGGGTCTCGATCTCTAATGATTAATGGGATTTCTTTTCGTTCATTTTTTGGTTCTTGAAGCCATGTGACCAGAAGTTTGGGGGTCTCCATAAGCCACAAAGCACCCCAGCTCTCTTATTTACAGTCAGAGGGGTCTGTTTGGGGCGATTGGCATTAAATGCTGGACAGATTCTCGTTTTCTCGAACTTCCGCAGAATGTAACAGGGATAGAGTTGCACTCACAAAAGGTGAGCATATATGGGCTTCTTAATCTTGCCATAATGTACATTAATCGTAAAGTCAGTAAAACTCAAATGAGGGAGCACAACTACCCCCCCCCAAAAAAAGGTCACTTTCTGTATGTGCTACACAATAAGCTTTTGAATTCAATCAGCAAAGCGATTGCTGTTAAAACCTGAGCATACACGCAGTGTCATCCGGAATTCTTGCCTTGCAAACCCAGAAGTCGCTGCTTGTAAAAGTTTCCAGCTGCCATTGTGTGGATAAGAGTGTGACGCTAAACCAAGGTGTTCCTCTCCTCATTTTGTACAGTGAACATTGCAATGATTTCAGTTCAGGAGCCATCCTTAAGTTGGATTTGAGACAGTGAGATCCGGCTGTGTGACTTTTTTTTTTGAGCCTTCCTTCTGTTCGCTTGAAGCTCTTCCAACTCCTGTTACATTCGAAGAGCGAAGACGAGGAGCGATAAAAGCTGCTGACATCCTGTGCTGCTCCACCACACTTTCTATGGGAGAGAAGCGGTGGCTATTAATGTTTGGCGTTTATCTCTCGAGTGAGCTGTAAGCTCCCCACTGTAATGAGGGTGGGGGTTCTGGACTGTAAATAACATCGGCATGGACCGCTGTAAAACTTTGTTCTTGGACTGATGTGAAATACTTCAGCGAGTAACAGCAGTGCAAACACCTTGAAACCCAACCCCAAAGTAGCTGTGATCAAGGCAAATGGTTCACTTTCCTTTTGAAAACTGCTTCACACTATTCAACCAGTTTCTTTCTCGTGCAACTGTTTCAAAACTTTTGGGGTCTTTGATGCCATGAGCTGATCAGTGTTAAATATTAAATGGTGAGTTATCTATATTTTCATATGGAGAAAAAAAAGAAACTTTTTTTGTGCAAAATGATGTTTTAGGAAGAGATGGGCCTACCTTCCACGGTCCAGGATTGGCTGGATTCCAAAAACAGATCTGCGGGTGGGGGGGAGAGAGGAATGGCAGGGTGTCTTTCCAGATGGGCCCAGACATGTTTCAGGTTGGGGGGAGGTGGTTGTTCAATTCCAGCTCCGTCCTCTGCTCATTGTACCGCTCACAATTGATCACCACTGGGAGTGGGTATTGGAATTTCCTGGGTACGCCCCACCAAGGTTTGCCAGCACTTGGGCAGGGCAGCATGGGTGAATGCCACATGTTATCATCTGCCCTCCTGCCATCTACAGACCTTGTACCATTAATAAGCACAGACAGTCCAATCCTTGCCATCTTGAGTGGGGGGATGGGAAAACATCCCGCTCAGGTCAGGAGAGTCATTAAGAAACTCCCCACCTCCTTCTTGAGGATAAGATGGTCTATCTTTTATCAAACCTCCCTAAAACCGCATGGACCTATAGACTGTGGAGAAATTGCACATGTGACCTGCAGTCATCTCTACTGCAGGTCATACATGAATCTCTCCCTGCAAGCGTGCATTAGCAGCTTGTGTTCTGTTCTAGGTGAGCAGTGAGAGTCAATGAGGAGAAAGTATCTCTTGGACGCAAGCAGCTTAAAAAAATAAACAAGTTTACTTATCATCTAGTTTGTCATCCTGGTACCCCAACCCACACTCTAGCCCAACAACTCTGCACTGGTCTTGGGCAGTGGTGGATTTAATGGCATTTATTGTAAATGACTCTGAAAGAGTAGGTCTCTTCTGTGATGCAACTTTAGAATATCCTCGCTGTTACTTTTGAGTCTTGTATATGAGGATACTTAAAGCCAGTAATATGAGGATATTTTTGATCTTTTGTTGGAATATGCTTGTGAAACGGCATTCTTGAGTTTCGTGTTGACTTGTAGGCGACTGTTTGAAACTCCCAAGGAGCAGGGGTTAGGTGGTCTGCTGCAGAGATTCAGAGAGCGAATGCAGCTTATACAGTCAGCACCTCTGCCCAAAGAGGAAAATGCATTAATTCTCCATGTTAAGTTTTCTGCTTTCAAACCTGGGTGTGATATGTCTGAAGCAGTTCATGCCTAAGTGCCAGTTTAATTGGCTGGTAAGCCACCAGGTCTAGGAGAATCATTCATTGGAATTTTATGTTGTAGCCACTTGCTGCCCTGCTGTAAAACTCCATTCCTCCCACAAGAGGCAGTCAGTGAGCGATGTGAATGGTGTACTGACAGCAATCAGCTCATCAGCCATTTACCAATGGTTTATTCGACATATTGTTTTAAGCCAGCTCCAATATCATGACTGCCGCTGTCATCAACCGAACCTGACTCTCCAGCTGACTAAAAGCCAAAAAAAAACACTTTGGAGTCATATTTTTCTGTTTTGAGACAGTGTTCTTAACCTGCTTTACCTCGCATGATAAAGGTGAAGGAGACAAATAACAATCGCGTAACGGATAACGGGTACCAGCTTGTAACTTTGCAAAGGGATTTCAAACGATGCTTTAAACCATGGGAGTGAAGCTTCAACAAGTTGGGTGTCCGAATCCCCCAAGTCACGTTGCTGCCTAGAAATCCTTCCATTTCTCTGTAAGTAATCTATTTATACCATATCTAAAGTTTGATCCCTGATGTCTGCTGTTAACTGAGCTCAGTGAGAGCAGCGGGAGGGATATTTCAAAGTGGAAAGTTCCAGCCAGGGTTTCTGGAAGGTTCACTCTTAATATTTTTTTTCCCTCCCCCCTTTTCTGAGGGTAGGACATTTTTAGTCATGAGGGATCTCTGTTTCTGACCTCCTCGATGAACAGTTGTAATTGTTGCGGGATCACTGATAAAGTTCAGCCAGCTGAAAAGGAGCCCAGTGCCGTGGACACTGGATGGTAACACACAAGTCAGCATCTGTAATCAGCTCCAGTGCAAGCAGTTTTGAAATCCAGCCAAAAGTGGGTTGAAGTGAGGGGAAATCCCGTCTCTGTTAAGATTATTGATGTTTGAAGTGTGCGGCAAATCGTAATAAAATATAAAACCAGAGCAGGTGTCTGTCTGGCTGATTACTGTTCCCTTTGGTAATGAACACTGAAACAAAAAGGAGATTCTGAGGAGAGAGAGAAAAAAAATCTATGAAAGCATTTTTTTGTTGTAAAAGTAAACGTATATTCTAGGAGAAATGTTATTGTTTATATACCAGAATTGTACAGACTTGAACACGTTAGTAGGGCTGTACAAACCTGACTGTTGTAATAAAATATTCTATCAATTTCAAAGGATTATTGAATATTTAATCTCTCAATTTGAATATTGCAAGTTGATAATGATCCAAGATCTCACGAGAGTTTGGTTAAAATTATGTTGCATTGAAAGGAGGGCATAGAGTGTTGATAGGAGTTGGAGAGTTGAGTGTTTTATTTAAGCTTCATTGATATCTGATACTGTGCAATTTATGTGAGTTCTCTTGAGACTCCCGTGATGCCGGCTTGAGTAAATCTGTGGTTAAAATATGGGGAGAGTGCCTTAGATTTTGATTCTTACTGATTTTTTTCTTTCTTTTTAAAACTGCCTAAGAACCCTGATCATCTGAATCTCAGGTCGAGCAGAAAGATTTCTTCACTTCAAAAGTTGCGAACCTTTGGAACAGTCTACCCCGGCAAGTTTGGGATGTTCCCCTGTTGTACACATCTAAAGGGCCTTCAAAGGAAATGAGTAGCAAGCAGGGAAAATGGGAGTTGAGGCAGTCAGTCACCTATCTAATCGTGGAGTAGGCTCGAGAGGCAAAATAGGCCACCCCCGCTCCTCTTTATGTTAAAATGATGCAATAAAAGGCCTACGATGTGTTTATATTTCTCACCATGGAGCATCCTGAGACATTGAGCATTCACTGCTGTTTAGGCAGTTGCAACAGACAAGTTGTGCACAGTAAAGTTCCATAGGCAGTAACAGGATGGATGACTTTCCCCGTTCTGTGGTGTTAGTTGAGGGATAAATGTTAGTCAGGGTACACGGTGGTTGGAGAAACTCTTGCTGCTCTTCGAGTATTTCTTCCATCCACAACCGACAGCAGCTGAGCCTTGGTTTTGTCTCTCCTCAGAATTGACCCAATGCCTTTCATTTTCATCTTCAATAAAGAAGTTGCTAAGTTCCTGGTCTGGCTGAGCAACAGCTGCCAGTGGTCCTGCCATGGTTCTTCCACAAACAAGATGTAATTAGATCCAGAGTTACTGGTGGCTGTCATTCTAATCCGCGTGGCTGATCAAATTGTGATTTTTTTTTTACCTAACCTACCTACTAGAGCCAAGAGTTGAATTTCACCTTGCCTTGCGGGTCCAGGACTCTTCAATGGTCCGAGCTATCCAAGCAACCACAAGGCTAAGAAATGATAATGGGCTAGATGAAGGAAAATTTAACAAACCTCCCATCCTTAGTAGCATCTGAGAAAAGAAGACAAGGCTTGCATTTATCTATCGCTTTTCACAGCAATTAGATGTCACAAAGTACCGTACTTTGTGCCAAAAAGTGGTTCATTTGTGATGCAATCACTGACAGAGGAAACGGGACAACCAGTTTGCGCACAAACAATCAAATCACAGACTTTGGATTTTAAGTTTTGAAACAACTTTGTGCTAATAACTCAGTAATATGTTTCTCATGATGTCAATTGAGGATTAAATGTTGACCAGGACACTGGAGAACTCCCCTGCCCTTTCCAAAACAGTACATATCAATCTCGGAATTAGAAACAGGAATTTCCACTCCTTCCCTTGGGTCTGGCGGATCTGATTATTCCACATTCCTACCTGCCTCTGAAAATCTTTCACCCTCTTGTTTATCAAAAATCTCTGTCTTAAGATTCAAAGAGAGTTCCAAACACACTCAACCCAGAAGAAAAATGTACGTTCTCCTTACCTTGTCTTAGATGAGCGAACCGCCCCCCCCCCCATACAGAACCTCCCACAAGAGGAAACATCCTTTTGACATCCACCCTGCATAATCTGCAAGATCTAAAACAATTCAAATTGCTTCTTATAAATTTAGCAATCATATCTTCCATCCCTTCATCCACGCTATTTAGATAAATTATAAAAAAAATTCTCTAGCAGAGATCTTGCAAACCGAAACGTTACCAATTTATACATGCCCTGTTTCCTGTTAGCAAGCCAATCCTCTATCCGTGTCCATATGTTGTTCTCCACAGCCTAAACTCTTATTTTCCACAATAACCATAGTGATAGCCAAGCAAATGCCTTATGGAAATCTAGGTACAGTACCTCTACCATTCCCTCTTTAGGTACAGCACGTGTTACATCTGGGCCAAAGTGCCACAGAATCTTTTGCAACTACCCAATTAGATGGAGCCTCAGTTTATCTTCTCATCTGGGAGCTGCTACCTTTGACAGTGCAGCACTCCGTCCTCCTACCCTGTGGTGTCAGCTTTGAATTATGAACTCAAGCCCCAGAGTTGAACTTGAACCAGATACTTTGCATCTCAGCAACAGTGTTACACACACACAGCTATGGCTAACAGTGTCAGTGGCATTACACTTGTTCAATCTTCTTTAATCACAGCAGTTTACCTCTCCCTCCAGCCAAAGCTGTAAGTTAAGTAAAACAAAGAACTGTGGGTGCTGGAGATCTGAAACAAACAAAAGTAGAAATTGTTGGAGAAACTCAGCAGGTCTGGCAGCATCAATGGAGAGAAAACAGAATTAACATTTGCGTCCAGTGACTTTAGAACCTGGATACAACAATCAGGAGGTTATACTTTAGCTATTCAGGCATTAGTGTGACTGTGTCTCAAAGACTGTGTACGGTTCTGGTCGCCTTATTTAAAGAAGAAGGGTCACTGGACCCTCAATGTTCACTCTGCTTTCTCCTCAGAGATGCTGCCAGACCTGCTGAGTTTCTCCAGCACTTTGTTCAAAACCACAAGGTAGTTCTTGGTTGGAGACAAGGAACTCCAATTGCAATCTGATGCAATGTTAAACATTCAGTATTTGAAGGTTTATCAGTAATCTGTCATAGGTTACCCTGTTCATTCTGCAACTCAACATTGAAACCTTTTTTTTCCCATAAATCTGCTTTTTAACCTCTTGGATAGGTGTGAGTGAGCGACCTGGGTCTATAGGGCAGTGATAATGGAGCTTTTTGGTTCATGTGTTCCATGGGCTTTTTAATGGAATATAACTAAAACTGAAACGACTGGATGGGAGTCTGATTTTGGCAACAGCGGAAGGTGAATGATCAGGGAAGGTCAGGCCAGCTTGGAGAAGAATTGAGTGGGTGCACCTCAGAACCTGAACGAAGGGAGGAACGATAGTGGTGTCCAGAATTGCAGTGAACAGAAAGCAAAGCCTATTGTCCCCTTATGATGGAAGGCTAATTCTAAAATAGTGACTGATGATCATAAGTAAGGAGCTTAACTGTTTGCCTTTCGAACTGTTTACTAGCTCTGTCTCAAAACACCACTGTCTGAAGTATTGACTGAAGTCAGCTGCATATGCAGGTTTTAAATCTGGGACTTCAGTGCTAGGAGAAAGTGAGGACTGCAGATGCTGGAGATCAGAGCTGAAAATGTGTTGCTGGAAAAGCGCAGCAGGTCAGGCAGCATCCAAGGAGCAGGAGAATTGACGTTTCGGGCATGAGCCCGAAGAAGGGCTCTTGCCCGAAACGTCGATTCTCCTCCTTGGATGCTGCATGACCTGCGCTTTTCCAGCGACTTCAGTGCTGGGTATGGTTCAATATCTAATCCACTAAGCCATCTCTTCCTCACACTTTCCTCTTCCTTCTTACCCTTAAGTTACACAGTGAGTTATGGACAAATGAAGGACGACTGTTTAAAGACAGCCAGCATGGACTAAAGACTAAGTTCTGGATCAGTGGTGCTGGAAGAGCACAGCAATTCAGGCAGCATCCGAGGACAGGCAAAATCGACGATTCGGGCAAAAGCCCTTCATCAGGAATAAAGGCAGAGAGCCTGAAGCGTGGAGAGATAAGCTCGAGGAGGGTGGGGAGAGAGTGGCATAGAGTACAATAGGTCAGTGGGGAAGGAGATGAAGGTGATAGGTCAGGGAGGAGAGGGTGGAGTGGATAGGTGGAAAAGGAGCTGGGCAGGTCGGACAAGTCCGGACAGGTCAGGGATCGAGTTGCTGGAGGTTAGAAACTAGGATGAGGTGGGGGAAGGGGATGTGTTGCTGGAAAAGCCCAGCAGGTCAGGCAGCATCAAAGGAGCAGGAGAATCGACGTTTCGGGCATAAGCCCTTCTTCATGAATGAGGAGGGTTTGCCAAGCAGGCTAAGATCAAAGGTAGGGAGGAGGGACTTGCGGGAGGGGCGTTGGGAATGCGATAGATGGAAGGAGGTTAAGGTGAGGGTGATAGGCCGGAGAGGGGATATCGCCGACATTGCTATTTCCCTCCCTTCCCCATTATCTAATGGCTGTAAGACAGGGTTCTTTCTGGTGGGACAGCTGCCAAACAATATTTCTTCCTGCGGGGTGGGGGTTTTGCCTGGTCAAAACCCCACTTCCCTACCCCCACAACCACCCACCTCCTTACTCCTACACTTCCTATCCACCACCACAGAAGTCAGTCTTGAATGCAGCATATTCCTGACTGTGTGTTATTGGATTTATTCCAATCCACCAAACATATTCCGGATTATATCATGTCATACTGTGTGACACATCCTACCCCAGGTATTCTCTCACGTGTCACACCTTTCACTCAGTGTAATCATAGAGTCACTCAGACAAACAGCATAGAAACAGGCCCTTCAGCCCACCATGTCTGTGCTGACCAACAGACACCAAACTAAACTAATCCCATTTACTTGCACTTGGTCCAGAGCCTATTATACTCTGGCAATTTGGTCTTAGAAATGCCAGCCATGGGGAAGAGATTCTCACAATCTACACTGTCCGTGCCTCTCATAATTTTGTACATGTCAGTCAGAACCCCCTCAGCCTTCTCTGCTCCAGGGAAAACAAATCCAGCCTATCCAGTCTCTCCTCATAACTGAGACTTTCCATTCCAGGCAACTTCCTGGTGAATGTCCTCTGCCTCTCCTCCAGTTCAATCACATTCTTCCTATAGTATGGTGACCAGAACTGTGCTCTGTAGCCTAACCAATGTCTTATAAAATTGTAACAAGACGTCCTTGCTCCTATATTCCACTCCCCAGCTAAACAAGGCCTTCATCCCATTTTCTGGATCAGTCTGCCTTTATTCCTGATGAAGGGCTTTTGCCCGAAACGTCGATTTTGCCTGTCCTCGGATGCTGCCTGAATTGCTGTGCTCTTCCAGCACCACTGATCCAGAATCTGGTTTCCAGCATCTGCAGTCATTGTTTTTACCTTAAAGACTAAGTTCCCTGAGCATTCATTTGAAACTCAAACTGTATAAGCTTGAATACTTGGCCACTGATCTGGGCAGGTTCTGAGATGTCTGAGGATCAGTTTACAAACCAGGAGTGCAATTACTGGGAACAATCCCTACTGCTTCTCAGGCAACAGGTGATTGATCAGGTGAATTAACCTTTTGTGCAGTGCATTGTTTGTGTTTGACAAGCTTTAAAGGAAAGGCTGTTCAGCCCATCGAGCCTGCCCTAACATTCAGTGGAATCATGGCTGATTGAACACTTCCGTGCCTTTACTCTTCACCCCAATATCCCTGTTTTCTGTTAATAATCAGAAATCTACCAATCTCTACCTGGAATATACTCCAGGACTGAGCTACCACTGCCCTCAGTGGTATAGAAAATCCAATGTTCCACACCCCGAGTTTAAAACAAATCTTAAATCAAAATGACATCACCCTTATATTTATAAACTTGCCCCTGGTTCTAGACCCCAACCAGGGGAAGTGTCTCATCTGTATCTACCCTGTTTATCCCTTTTGTAAGTCTCTAAGCTCACCTCTCACTCTTCAGGACTTGGGAGAAAGCAAGCCGAATCTCTTTGCCTACCAACTAAGGAAGATGGCTGATGAGCCTTTGTTGCACCCCCGTCCATGGTATAATAGCTCAGCAAAGATAGAGGCCAAAACTGCACAAAGTGCTCCACATGCAATCAACCCTGTTTTAATCGACCTGGTTGCATATGTTATGACAAGAGTCCTGGTACAGGTGGGTTTGGAACCCAGGTCTTCTGGATCAAAGATATGACACCACTACTGCATCGCAAGAGCTCATGCTGCATTATTTTTGCAGCTAAATTGATGAAATTCACCTCAGGTCTTTCCTAGTCCAAATGTTCAAAGAAGCTGTTAGACACCTCTGTAGAGGAAGTGGGGCTTAAGCCAAGTCTCCTAGCTCAGAGGTAAGTAAACTGCCACTGCACCACAACAATCCCTTCTAATTAAGCTTCTATATACAACTGACACAGACCAATGGCTTGTAACTGAGGCAGGTGAGACTTGAAGCTAGTGCTTCAGGTGCAGAGGTGCAGACACTACCACTGCACCTCAGGACTGTTACAAACACTAATATGATATTGCATGAGGCCATTTGACTTATCGTGTCTGTGCCTCTATTAAGTAACTAACCAAATACTCTTTCCTCATAACCGTAATTCTACCTCCTTTTGAAAGTTATTATTGAAGTTGCTACCAAAAGTTGATTTGCTGAGGAGGACTGGAGGAGCACAGATGCTGCTTCTGCAGCGCGATGGTTGCAACCTTGTGCCACCATGTGTTTCAGAAACACTGCTTAAAGTGTTGGCGATGTAATCGTGTTCCAGCCAGCACACGTTTTAAAAGTACTTCAGAAGCAGTATCCCCAATTCGTCAATTGTGTTACAGCGGATTCGTGTTAATGAAACGTGCGTTACAGCAGAACGACCGGAACTGTCATGTTGGAGATGCCATCTTTTAGGCAAGATGTTAATCTGAGGCCCTGTCTACTCTCACGATAGTCCTTGGTAGGCTTGAAATTTGGTAAAGTGTTCAGACTTGATGATTTCCCAATCTTTCAGACGTCCTAAAACTTCCATAGGTGATGGATTCAAGTGGGAAGATGAGAGCTGAAAATGTGTTGCTGGAAACGTGAGGTCCCTAATGGGTTAATTAGTGCATTTCTTTGAGAGTTAAGTGAATTGAATGATTTCCCTGCTGTCCGTTAAATATTACTACATCCACTTATAAATACAAAGTTTACATGTGACACTGCCACTGCCTACATGGTACACAAATATTGGGGAGGTGTTGTGCTAAATCAATGGCTTCATGACCTTGTGACTTAAAATTTGAAGACTTCCCAACTCCCAATTGCAGGAAAGGACTTCAAGTGGTAAAGAATGAAGCAGGGTTCGGGGTACCATAACTTTGTGGTGTTGAAAATGGGTTTGTTTGATATTACAGCATTAAGCTAAGTACTGAGATGTGTATAATTATCTTACTCAACCTGTTGTGATGTTATAACACACTGCTGGAGCAGGTTGAACTCGAACCTGGACACTATCACTGCACCACCATAAGAGCCTTAGGGCTTAGATCAATAAGCTTTCTAATCAATCTGTTCAGAAATGTTATGACTTGTCTTTGGAGCTGGTGGCTCTTGAACCTGGGCCTCCTGGCTCTGAGGTAGGGGCATTACCACCACACCATAACAGCCCCAGTGATGTGTGTGTGTGTGCTTGTGTGTATATATACACACACACATATATATATTATTTCTATAAAGAGGTAGTTGATGAAAGTAGGATGATAGGTAATTAGTCATTGTTCACAAATGGCCACAGGCAACTCTATCCACCTGCAGGAGACAGTTGGTCGTATAGTTTGAGGGACTCTAGTTAAATGCGTAAGAAATCAGAAATCCATGAATTATCGCAGGCAACGTGGAAATTGAAATAAATTTGTAATCCATGAGATGAAAATTACAAGAACTTTATTTTACTTCTCTCTTTACCCATTTCCCAACATTTTATTCATCCCTCCCCCTTTTATCCTTTTTAATTTTCCCCACAGTTTTACCTCCTTTCTTCATCCCCCACTGATGACTTCTCTGCCATAACATTTTCCTTGGCCTGACTCACTTGTATTTGTATTATGATGCATTGGATCGGAACGCTACAAACTGTCTGGATTAAAGGATGTGTAACTTCTTTCATTTAACAATTAGTAACAAAAGCGTAAAATAAACTTGCAGGCAGCAGCACTTGGTACCAACAACACCAGGATGCGAAACGATTGATGGTTAACAATTTATTTACAAACTCCCTTGTATTGGAGATTGAGTATGGGTCAAGAATGTGGACAGTGCTAATGGTATAAAGACATCATCTGTATTAAGAATCGTGATTGGGAGATGCCGGTGTTGGACTGGGGTGTACAAAGTTAAAAATCACACCGCACCAGGTTATAGTCCAACAGGTTTAATTGGAAGCCCTAGCTTCTGGAGCGCTGCTCCTTCATCAGGTAGTTGTATCAGATTCGAAACTGGAACTCTTTGCCACAGATACTGCCCGACCTCCTGAATTTCTCAATGAAAACCAAAAGAATTGCGGACGCAGGAAATCAGCAACAAAAACAGAAAGTGCTCGAAAAACTCAACAGATCAGGCAGCATCCGTGGAGAGAAACCACAGTTAAAGTTTCAGGTCCAGTGACCCTTCAGACTCCTTCTGAGGAAGGATCACTGGACCTGAAACATTAATTCTGATTTCGCTCCACAGATCCTGTCAGCCCAGTTGAGCTTTTCCAGCAATTTCTGTTGCTGAATTTCTCCTTCCTACGCGCATTTCACAGGTCATTGGTGCTGTTCGTTGTATGGGACACCCAAAAGTACCCACACTCTCATCCGCCTGTCTCTCCTGACAGACTAGTTCCTTATGGTGTACTTTGAGTTTTTGCTTAGGGTTGCCTTTATTCAGTAACACCAGTAGGGTGTTAATTGATTGTGTTGTTCAGAGTCAAAGCATGAGAGAAATGAAATGCAGAATGAAGCCAGCTCTGCGAAGGATTTTAACTTGCAGTGGGGAGCGTCTGCTTCCTCTTCTACATCCCGTGTTTAAATAGTTTGGGGTTACTTTAACCGAGCTGCTGAAGGGTCAGCACCAAGGAGAGACCAGTGAATGTTTGAGAACTAGAATATTTACATAGAATATTGAACAATACAGCGCAGAACAGTCCCTTCGGCCCTCGCTGTTGCGCCGACCTGTGAACTAATCTAAGCCCATTCCCCACACTATCCCATTATCGAAGGGGACAGGCGAGGCCTTTTTCCTTTTACGTTCTGTGGAACTCGTTTCCACAATGGGTGCTTTGAGGCAAGAGCTGTCCCGATGTTAGAGGTGAGAATGAATGGGTGCATGAAGAAAGGGAAGCAGCAATTAAAATGGGTAAATGTGATCACGCTGCTGGCTAACACTGAGTAATATGGACTGATTGGGCCATCGTGCCTCCTTTTGAAAATGTACAGTCACAAAAACAAGACTAAATAAAATAGATAGCTGAGCAAAGGATTTACTGAGGAGCCATTTATAATCCCCGGGTGGGTAGAGTTGTCCAAAATGCATCGAGCTAATGGCCTGAATCTAGGTCAGAGCAGCTGCCAGTAGTGAGAGCCTTTAACTATCAGGGAAAACTGAACAGGTTACTGCACTTTTATCCAACCGAGAGAAGGCCGAGGGGTAACTGAGTAAGGAGCTGTAAGTGATGAAAGGCTTTAATGGTACTGATGGTGTCTCAGCATGTGGGCAAAAGCAGGGGAATAAATAAGATAGTCATTAATAAACGTAATAAGGACTTTGGGGAAACTTAGTTACCTAGCAAGTAATTAGAATATGGAAAGTGGCTAAAACATTGATGGGAAAGCCACCTCCTTAATGCTCCTGGCTTCGATGGGCTGAATGGCCTACAGCTCCAACATCTTATGGTCTTCAGTTTTCCTTCAGGACCCATGCCATCTGATTTTGGAAATATGTTACTGTTCAGTTGCTGTCCTTGGTTAAAATCCCCCACATGGTCCAAACGGCAGCGGGCTGAGAGAGTTGGTTATGAACAAATGACCATGGGCAATTCAGGATAGGCAAAGGGTGACACCCATATGCAGCTAAAAAGGTAGCTGCACTGAATAGCAATTAAGAGCGAGCTAGATGGTGAATGATAGGAGTAAAATCTGTAATAATGTAGTTGGTTAGCTCAGTTGGCTAGATAATTGGTTTGAGGAGAAAGTGAGGTCTGCAGATGCTGGAGATCAGAGCTGGAAATGTGTTGCTGGAAAAGCGCAGGTCAGGCAGCATCCAGGGAACAGGAGAATCGACGTTTCGGGCATAAGCCCTTCTTCAGATAATTGGTTTGCAATACACAGTGACACCAACAGCGTGGATTCAATTCCTGTACTGTCAGTGAGGACTCTCCTCAACCTGTTCGTTCACTTGAGGCATGGTGACCCTGAAATTAAATGACTACCAGTCATCTCTCTCTCTCTCTCTCTCTCTAAGGTGTCTTTACCTTTGGTAATGGCATTGGATAAAGTAGATGGAAGTAGGAGGCTCACATGAAACATAGGCCTCGGGGGCGATAGAATAGTGGTATTATCACTAAAATATTAATCCCAAGATTTAACTAATGTTCTGGGGACCCAGGTGCAAATCCCATCATGATAGGGGAATTTGAATTCCATAAAGAATCTAGAATTAAGAATCTCACAAAAACATTGATTGCCAGGAAAACCCACCTGGATTCAGTAATGTCCCTAGAGTCATAGAGCTGTACAGCACAGAAACAGCCGCTTCGGTCCAACTTGTCCATATCGACCAAAAGGAAATCTGCTATCCTTGCCTGGTCTGGCTTACATGTGACTCCAGACCCACAACAATGGGGCTAATTCTTAACTGCCCTCTGGGCAATAAATGCTGGCCGGCCAGTGATACCCTCATCCAGTGAATGACTAAAAAACGTATAGACTAGTTGAACCGAATAGCCTGCGTTGGTGATGTAAAGTATGTACATAGAAGGTCTTTAAACAACATTAGTAACCATATTCAAATTAACTAAGAAGATTGAGTTTATGTATCATTCTGGTTAAACTACGTTTTTAGTACTACGTGCAGTTGTGGATACTATTAAAGACAGGATATAAAGGCACACGGGGATGTGGTGGTTAGATGAGGGAGAGCGCCATGAAAATTTAGAAAGATAGTCCAAGAAGGATTGAGAAGTTGGATTTATTTTTATCTTTATCTTTCCCTCTTTTCTCTTGCAAAAAAGGTGGCTGAGGGTGACCGAATAGAGATCTTTTAAAATTCTGAAAGGTTTTGAGTGAGTGTTTCAGTGGGTTAAGGATAGAGCTGGAAACCGTCGGCATGATCATCACCAAGAAATCCACTGGGGAATTCAGAAAGCACCGCCTTCACCCAGAGCATGGTTCGAGCGGGGGAGTAACCAGTGGTTAGAGTGAACAGCCTGGGTGTGTTTGTGGGGAAACTACAGAAATTGAGAACTATGATGATAGATTAGAGAAAGCTAGGGTAGACCATAAACTCTGGCATAGACTAGCCGTGCCAAATGGCATGTGTGCCAAATATTCAAATGAAAATTACAGCCCACCTTGGTATCTTTCACCCACACACACTCTCACCCTAATTCTATCTGATGGCAGGGGCCAGCTACTGGAGCTGGATCATTGGGGCAGTATTTTACAGGAAGCTGTCCTGTGCTGAGCCTGCCCATCTCTGCAGAAGAGAAGCAACAGTGGTGGTCAATGTCAGCACAAGGGAATCACAAGTTCGACCACCAAAATTAATGAAAACCAGGGTACGCCGGCAACATCTCGCAGACCAGTCAATAGCTGTGGATAGAGAAGGGAAATTAGCATTCAGGATCAATGGGCAGCACTGTGGCTCAGTGGTTAGCACTGCTGCCTCACAGTGCCAGGACGCCGGGTTCAATTCTATTCCTTCGGTGGCAGTCTGTATGAAGCTTGCTTGTTCTCCCCATTTCTGTGTGCGTTTGCCCCTATAGCCCAAAGATGTGCAGGTTAGGTGGATGGCCGTGGGAACTGACGAGTTATGGGGATGGGTCTGGGTGGGATGTTGGCCAGAGGGTGTGTGCAGACTTGATGGACCAAATGGCCTCTTTTTCCACTGTAGGGATTCTGTGATGGCCTATCATCAGGAGTGGGGAGATTAAATAACCAAAGGAATAATGGTCTGAGGGTGCGACAAGTGAAGGGATTAAAGGGGGATCTTGAGCACTTGGACAAGCATCAGGAAAGGAAGCTTGAAAAAAATCTGATATGGAACATCAATCAGGTCTGTGTGGAGTTCTTACCCTGAGTGATAAAGCTCGTGCATACCTGTCAGTGAGATACTTGCATAGAACATTTTTCTCTATTTGTCAGGAAGGTGGTGAAGAGCTGCCAATCTGAACTGTTGACATTCCTGTGGGATAGATGTGTATACACACACACACACACACCCCTGCTAGGGAGGGAGATTGACCCAATGATAGTGAAGAACAGCTGATCTAGTCCCACATTAAGCTGGTGTGTAACTTGGAGGAGGCGGTGTACCCATGTATCTGTGAGTGTTGGTTTTGATGGTAGAGGTTGCAGGTCTGGCAGATGTTGGTTGAGGAGCCTTGGTGTGTTGCTGCAATGCATCTTAAAAAGGGCATGTTGCCATCTGTGATCTTCAGTGGTGAAGGGAGTGAGGGTTGAAGAATGGTGTTAGGATACCAATCCAGCAGACTGCTTTGTCCTGGATGGAGCCAAGTTTCTTAAGTCTTGTTGGGATTGCATTTATCCAAGCAAGTCACATTTCTGTCTTGTGCCTTGTGGACAAACTTCAGGGAGTGAGGAGGCGAGTTAATTGTCACAGAATTCCCAACCTCTTCCCTGCCCTGCAGCTACAGATTTTCATAAGGCGGGTCCTCTTCACTTTCTGGTTAATGGTATCCCAGGATGTTTTTAATGGGGGATTCAGTGATGGTGATGCTATTGAATGTCAAAAGGGGGGATGGTTGGGTTGTCTCTCAACGGGAGAAAGGGAGGACTGGAGATCAGAATCAAAAAGTGTAGCAATGGAAAAGCCACAGCAGGTCAGGCAGCATCCAAGGAGCAGGAGAGTCCACGTTTTGAGCATAAACTTATGCCTGATGAAGAGCTTATGCTTGAAACTTTGACTTTTTGACCCTCCCTTAATGGGGATGATTATTGCCTAGCATTTCTACGGTTCTGGGTATGGAGAGAATTTCTTCTGAGGAGAGGTTGAGTATTTTGAGCCTGTACTCATTGGAGTGTAGAAGAATGAGATCATCACTTTACTGATGATTGAGAATATACTGATGGGGCGGTAATCAGATTGGATTTGTCCTGTTTTTTTGTGTGCAGGACATACCTGGGCAATTTTCCACACTGTTAGGGAGAAGCCAGTGTTGTAACTGTACTGGAAGAGCTTGCTATGGGAGCAGCAAATCCTGGAGCACACGTCTTCAAGATATAAATGTTCCTCATAGAGAAGGAGTAAAACTTGACCTCCTTTTGGGTAATAAGACAGGGCAAGTGACTGAAAGTGATAGTAGGGGAATACTATGGGTCTAATGATCATAATTCTATTTGTTTAAAATAGTTATGAAAAAGAATAAGCCTTACATAAAAATTAAAGTTTGTAATTGGAGTAAAGCAAATTTTAATGGCATGAGATAAGAACTTTCAAAAGTTGATTGGAGTAAACGGTTCACTGGTAAAGGGACAACTGATAAATGGGAGACTTTCAAAAGTGTAATAATGGGAGTCCAGCAACATTATGTTCCTGTTAGAGTGAAGGGGAAGGCTGGTAAGAGTAGGCAACAGTCACTGAACAAAGGTAATGAGGTTCCAGTCAAGAATAAAAAAAATTTATATTAGAGACAGCTGGGGTCAAGTGAATCTCTTGAATTGTATAAAGAGTGTAGAGGCATTTTGAAGAGGGAGATCAGGAAGGCAAAGAGAGAATATGAAATAACAATTGAGAAAAAGCTAAGGATAATCCAAAGAGATTCTAGAAGTACATTAAGGGCAAGAGAGCGACGACAGAGAGTATGGGGCCCCTTAAAGATTAACAGGGCCGTCTGTGTGTTGTACCTCAGGGAATGGGAAAGACGTTAAATGAATATTTTGCATCAGTTCTTACTGTGGAGAAAGAAATGGAGGCTAGAGAACTCAGGAAAATATTGATGTTTTGAGAACAGTTCACGTTACTGAAGAGGAAGTGCTGGATGCCTTAGAAAACATAAATGTGGACAAATCTCTGGGACCCTGTTCTAGTGTAACCCAGGATGTTGTGGGAGGTGAGGGAGAAAATTGTGGGGCCTCTAGCAGAAATATTTGTCCACCTATAACCTGGGTGAAGTGCTGGAGGACTGGAGAATGGCTAATGCTATGCCTTTGTTTAAAAAGGGATGTAAGTAGAAGCCTGGAAACTGTTGACCGGTGAGTCTGACTTTGGTTATTGACGGTGATTCTGAAAGATAGGATGTATGGAGAGGCAAGGAATGATTAGGCATAGTCAGCATGGCTTCATGCAAGAGAAATCATGTCTCTCAAACTTGAGATTTTTGAGGAAGTAACCAAGAAGATTGATGTGGGCAGAGCAGTGGATGCTGTTTACTTAGACTTTTTACAACCTTGAACGAGATTCTGCATGGTAGACTAATTAGTAAAGTTAGATCACGTGGGAGTTGGGGTGAGCTTGCCAATAGGATACAAAGTTAGCTTAACGATAGAATGAGTGAGGGTGGAGGGGTGTTTTTCAGACTGGAGTGAATTGAATTGGCTGGAGACTGGTATCTGTAATGTTAGGGACCGCTGGAGGAGGCCAAGATGGATCATGCACTTGGCACTTCTTGCTGAAGATTGCTGTAAATGTCCGAGTTTAGCCTTTTGCACTGAAATGCAGGGCTCCCCCATCATTGAGGATGGGGATATTAGTGGAGCTGCCTCCTCCAAAGAGTTGTTTAATTTTCCACCACCATTCATGACTGGATGTGGCAGGACTGCAGGGATTAAATCTGATCTGTTGGTTTTGAAATCACTTAGCTCTGTCTATTACTTGCTGCTTGTGCTGTTTGGTAGCTTCACCAGACGGATACATTATTTGCAGATATACCTGGTACTGCTCCTGGCATGCCCGCCTGCACTGTCTGTTGAATTTCCAAGATCAAAAGTAGAGTCATAGAGATGTACAGCATGGAAACAGACCCTTCGGTCCAACCCATCCATGCCGACCACATATTCCAACCCAATCTAGTCCCACCTGCCAGCACCCGGCCCATATCTCTCTGCACCCTTCCTATTCATATACCCATCCAAATGCCTTTTAAATGTTGCACTTGTACCAGCCTCCACCACTTCCTCTGGCAGCTCATTCCATACACATACCACCCTCTGCATGAAAAAGCTGCCCCTTAGGTCTCTTTTATATCTTTCCCCTCTCACCCTAAACCAATGCCCTCTAGTCCTGGACTCCCCCACTCCAGGGAAAAGACCTTGTCTATTTACCCTAGACATGCCCCTCATGATTTTATAAACCTCTAAAAGGTCACCCCTCAGCCTCCGACACTCCAGGGAAAATAGCCCCAGCCTGTTCAACCTCTCCCTATAGCTCAAATCCTCCAACCCTGGCAACATCCTTGTAGATCTTTTCTGAACCCTAGCAAGTTTCACAACATCTTAGATGGAATGTGTGAAGAATTGTCCTCAGTCCTTCATCCCTGCTACTGTCAAAAGTGATAATTTCTTGATGGCTGTGGTGATTAGCTCTCTATTTGACAGATGATTTGTGACTGATCTGCTCGGGGCAGAAATGAGATTGGAGAACTAGTGGGTCTTATATTATTTTTATTGATCAAGCTAACAGCGCTGTTGAGAAAGATTGGATGTAATTGTCCACTTGATAATGCACTGGGACTTGTAACCAGCTCAGGGGCCATTTGTCTACAACTGCATTGACTTCTGTGCCTGACTGTAATGGTATTGGACTCGGAGATGATCCTCGTGTTCTGTGTTTGTTATTATTTTAAAGAGCCTTTCCAGCAAAGGAAGGTGAGGGCAGTGTTTTCTCGACAGGACGAGACTCAAGCCTCTTTCTCTCAGCTCCATTTGGAAGAAACGTGAAATTTTTTGTTGCTGGTTCCCCTGCTGTTTGGAGTGGCTGTTGTCCCTGGCATCAGGGGATCATGACACACGTGAAATTAGAGCAGGCCATTCGGTCCCTCAGACCTGCCCCGATATTGAGTAACCAGATGAGGCAAGCTTCACTTCTCTCTTTGCCCTCCCGTAGAAACAGAGACAATCCAATCGGGGTAGGCCACTCTGCCCTTCAATATGACCATGGCTGATCATCTAACTCAGTACCCCGTTCAATCGAAATAGGAGCAGGGGTAGGCCATTTGGCCCCTCGAGTATCAGCTGATACGATATTCCTCATGTCCACTTTCCTGCCTTTTCCCTGTAAATCTTGATTCCTAGGCAGATCAAGAATCTATCTCAGCCTTAAATATACACAAGGATTCTGCCCCTACAGCCCTCCATGGCAAGGAGTTCCAAACACTCACTATCTTCTGAGAGAAAAGAAATACTCCTCATCTCAGACTTAAACGGGTACCCCTTTATTCTGAGACTTATACCCTCTGGTCCCAGAGTCTCTCAGCATTTGCCCCGCCAAGCCCCTGGAGAATTCTGTGTGTTTCAATGAGGTTACCTCTCACGTTGCTGAACTCCCCGTGAGTCGAGTCCCAACCTGTTTACCCTTTGCTTCCTCTATATTGGGGATCATCCTCCTGAACCTTCTCTGAACTGCCTCCAAATAAATAATATATTTTCTTCAATAAGGGGACCAAAACTGCCCACAGTACTCACCAGCACCTTGCACAGTTGCAGTAAGAGTCCCTTACGCTTTCAACTCCCTTGAAATAACGACCAACATTCCATGACCCTTCCTGATTATCTGCTACCCCTCTGTGCTAGCTTTCTGTGTTTTGTGTACAAGTCCCCCCGCCCCCCCAAATCACATTGTGTTGCAACTTTCTGCAGCTTTTCTCCATTTAAATAATGTTCTGTTCTTTTGTTCTCTCTTCCAAAATGGACAACTTCACATTTTCCTCCCCATACTCTTTGATCCCTTTCTCCCTAGGAACTATATCTGTCCTGTTTAGATTGTGCTGGGGCCCACAAGATAATTGGTGTAATCTGTGCAGGCAGTCTCTGAGCTGCCGACTGGTTCATTCTGGAATCTGTTCACAAGTCGATTTGTATCCAAGCCATAGAGACGTACAGCAGGGAAACAGACCCTTCGGTCCATGCCGACCAGATATCCCAAACTAATCTAGTCCCACCTGCCAGCACCCAGCCCATATCCCTCCAAACCCTTCCTATTCATATACCCATCCAGGTGCCTTTTGAAATGTTACAATTGTACCAGCCTCCACCACTTCCTCTGACAACCCATTCCATACATGCAAAGCCCTCTGCGTGAAAAAGTTGCCCCTTTTATATCTTTCCCCTCTCACCCTGAACCTATGCCCTCTAGTTATGGACTCCCCCACCCCAGGAAAAGACTTTGTCTATTTATCCTATCCATGCCCCTCATGATTTTGTAAACCTCTATAAGGTCATCCCTCAGTGTCCGATGTTCAAGGGAAAACAGCCCCAGCCTATTCACCCTCTCCCTATAGCTCAAACCCTGCCACCCTGGCAACATTCCTGTAAATCTTTTCTGAACCGTTTCAAGTTTCACAACATCTTTCCAATAGGAAGGAGACCAGAATTGCACGCAATATTCCAACAGTGGCCTAACTAATGTCCTGTACAGCCACAACATGGCCTCCCAACTTCTGTACTCAATACTCTGTCCAATAAAGGAAAGCATACCAAACACCACCTTCACTATCCTATCTACCTGCGACTCCACTTTCAAGGAGCTATGAACCTGCACTCCAAGGTCTCTTTGTTCAGCAACACTCCCTAGGACCTTACCATTAAGTGTATAAGTCCTGCTAAGATTTGCTATCCCAAAATGCAGCACCTCACATTTATCTAAATTAAACTCCATCTGACACTTCTCAGCCCATTGGCCCAGTTGATCAAGATCCCATTATAATCTGAGGTAACCTTCATCGCTGTCCACTACACCTCCAATTTTGGTGTCATCAGCAAACTTACTAACTACACTTCTTACGTTCACATCCAAATTATCTAAATAAATGACGAAAACTAATGGACCCAGTACAATTCCTTGTGGCACTTCACTGGTCATAGGCCTCCAGTCTGAAAAATAACCCTCCACCACCACCCTCTGTCTTCTCCCTTTGAGCCTGTTCTGTATCCAAATGGCTAGTTCTCCCTGTATTCCAGGAGATCTAACCTTGCTAACCAGTCTCCCATGGGGAACCTTGTCGAACGCCTTACTGAAGTCCATATAGATCACATCTACTGCTTTGCCCTCATCAATCCTCTTTGTTACTTTTTCAAAAAGCTTAATCAAGTTTGAGAGTTGGAACTCAATGCAGGGCCGTTCGTAAGTACAGGAAACATTCATGTGTTTAAACTGGGTTAAAAAGGCAATTAGCAAGCTTGCCTTCATTGCTCAGTCCTTTAAGGATAGGAATTGGGATGTCATCTTGAGGTTGTCAAGGCCTCTTCTAGAGCACTGTGTCCAGTTCTGGTCGCCCTGTTATAAGAAGGACATTATTAAGCTGGAGAGGGATCAGAAGAGATTTACCAGGAGGTTGCTGGGTATGGAAGGTTTGAGAGGCTGCATGGACTGGGACTTTTTTTTCACTGGAGCGTAGGAGGTTGAAGGGTGACCTTATAGAGGTTTATACAATTATGAGGGGTATAGATAGAGTTAATGATAATTGTTTTTTCCCTAAGGGAGGCACATTTTTAAGGTGAGGGGAGAGAGATTTTAAAAAAAAAGGCATGAGGGGCAAATTTCTGGACACTGTGTGGAATGATCTTCCTGAGACTGTGGCGGATATGGGTACAATTACAACGTTTATAAAACATTCAGATAAATACATGAATAGGAAAGGTTTGGTTGGATATGGGCTAGGAGCAGGCAGGTGGGGCTAGCTTAGTTATGTTTGGCATGAACTGATTGGACCGAAAGTCTGTTTCCGTGCTGTATGACTCTAGGACAGCCCTGTATGGGATTGCCTTCATAAATATGAACATTTGTAAGTCAGACATCTGTAAATCAGGGAGCCCCTGTACTTACCTAATTCTGAAATGTGTTGGCCCCCTGTTTGTAAAGTTCCAATGCCTTTGATTCTCAAAGGTTGAATGTCTCTAGTTGGTGATGGTCTCCAGTGCAGCCTGTGGAACCTCTAGCAGCCTGGGCTCCACATCTCAAACTGCTGACTCCTGGCTGCTTTTTACATGCTTAGGCACTGCGTCCTCCTGCTCATGCTGGAGATTCGGTTTATAAAAACCAGGTCCCCCCCCCACAAGTGCCAGACAGATTGTGAGCCAAGATGTCAGCACGTGTGCAAATGGCTATGGTGCCATGGCAACTCAGAATCCCCAGAAAGAGAAGCCAGCCAACGTTACAAATCAGACACTGGGGTGACTTGTCATTCCTGCTTCAACGTGGAGCTCCAGCAAGTTCATTTCCAAATGTTGTTATTTTATTGGTTGTCTCCCTGGGTCCTTGGTGAACATGGGGTTTTTTAATTCACTCGTGGGATGTTGATGTCATTGGCTGGGCCCAACATTTATTGCCCATCCCCCATTGCCCTTGAGAAGGTGGGGGTGAGCTGCCTTCTTCAGCCGCTGCACTCCCTGTGCTGTAGGTAGACCCACAATGCACTTAGGGAGGGGATGCCAGGATGTTTGACCCAGCAACAGTGAAGGAAACAGTGATATATTTCCAGGTCTGGATGGTGAGTGACTTGGAGGGGAACTTGCAGGGGGTGGTGTTCCCTTGTATCTGCTGCCCTGTCCTTCTAGATGGGAGTGCTTGTAGGTTTGGGGAGTATTCCATCACACTCCTGACTTGTACCTTGCAGATGGTGGAGAGGCTCTGGGGTGTTAGGACGTGAGTTATGTGCTGCAGTATTCCTAGTCTCTCACCTGCTTGTAACCATTGTGTTTATCTGCTGAGTCCAATTCTGGTCAATGATAACCACCAGGATGTTGTCAGTGATGGTAACACCGTTGAATGTCAAGGGATGGTGGTTAGATCATCTTTTAATTGATGATAACCATTGCCTGATATTTGATTATGGTTAGATTGGATTCCCTACAGTGTAGAAACAGGCCCTTCGGCCCAACGAGTCCACACCGACCCTCTAAAGAGCAACCCACCCAGACCCGTTACCCTACATTTACCCCTGACTAATACACCTAACTCTACGGGGCAATTTAGAATGGCCAATTCACCTAACCTGCACGTCTTTGGACTGTGGGAGGAAACCCACACAGACACGGGGAGAATGTGTAAACTCCATGCAGACAGTTGCCCAAGGCAGGAATTGAAGCTGGGTCCCTGGCACTGTGAGGCAGCGATGCTAACCACTGAGCACCGTGCCGCCTGTGTGTCATGAATGCTGTTTGCGACCTGTCAGCCTAAGCCTGGGTATTGTCCAGATCTTGCTGCATTTGGTCATGGACTGAGGAGTTGTGAATGTTACTGAACATTGTACAGTCATCAGCAAACCCCTTTGGCCTGGGGGTGGATTCTGAACTTGCCCCTTTTGCTCAGTCTGTGGAGGAGATTGTAGCGTCGAGGGTCAGACCTGCCTTTGGCTGGAGAACCCACAAAAAATCAAAACCATGAGGGCAACTGGAGCTGCAGCCGAAACCTCCAGATTATTTGCAGAGAGGCGTTGGCTGCTTTAATGAATCTTGTTATAAATCACACACCAAATATAGTCCAAGTGGTTTATTTGCTCCTTTGTCAGGTGGGACAGATCATAGGACACAGAATGTATTGTAGAAGTTCAAAGTGTCACAGAACGGATGTGATGTATTGAACAAACCTCGAGTGCCATGAAGTGTTTAATCACTGAGAATGGGGATGCAGGTTTCGATTGATCAGAATGTAACTCCCAGAACTTCTTTCACGACTCGATCCCAAGACAACTTCAGGTTTTATCAGTATATGACATCTCAGTTCAGACACTGCACCAAAGGCTTGAGGTTAGAGCCTGTCTGTAAATGACATCCTCAATCAAGCTCCACCTCCCAGTTAGGGGCTTGGAAACAGACCCTTCGGCCCAACCAGTCCACGCCGACCACAATCCCGAACTGAACTAGTCCCACCGGCCTAATCCTGGCCCATGTCCCTCCAAACCTTTCCCATTCATATACTTATCCAAATGTTTCTTCAACATTGTAACTGTACTCTAGCCCACCACTCCCTCTAAAAGTGCATTCCACACACAAACCATACTCTGTGTAAAAAAGAAAAAATCCCCCTCATGTCTTTTTTAAATCTTTCTCCTCTCATCTTAAAAATATGCCCCCTACTTTGAACTCCCCCCACCCTGGAGAAAAGACCCCTGCCATTCACCTCAGCTATGCCCCTCATGATTTTATAAACCTCAATAAGGTGACCCCTCAACCTCTTACGCTCCAGTGAAAAAAAGTCCCAGCCTATCCTTATAACTCAAACCCTCCAGACCCAGTAACATCTCAGTAAATTGTTTCTGATCCCGCCCCAATTTAAATATATCCTTTCTATAACAGGTGGACCAGAATTGGACATAGTACTCTAGAAATAGCTTCAGCAGTGTCCTGTACAACCTTAACATAATGTCCCAACTCCTATGGTCAAAGGTCTGAGTGATGACGGCAAATGTGCTAAACGCTGCCTTAACAGTCATTGGAGAGAGAGTGCGATATCAGCCTATGTAACACAAGACTGGAGGACTCTAGTTGCACAGTGGTAGCATCCCTACCTCTGAGCTACGAGTCTAAGGTTCAAAACCCACTTGCTCCAGATGTGTGTCATAACATCTCCAAACTGATTGCTTAGAAAAATATCTAACTTCCTAGAAAATATCGAGTTTACATCCAACACCCCACACTGAAGTAACTTTCATATTTTAAAAAAAAGAATGTTTTCATATCTTCGCTTGTGATTTATCATTTAAGAAATAACTTGGGTTTATATAGCACCTTTCATGACATCAAGATGTCCCAATGCACTTTACAATTTCTGAAGAGTAGTCCCCGTTGTAAGATAACAGTAATCACATTCCATTGGATGGAAAGTGCTTTGGGATTTGTTGAAGTTGTGAAAGATGGGTTTTGGAATGTCCCTTTCAGCTTGTGAAAAGCAGATGGCATGTAGGAAGACTCATGCCCAACGTCACCAACATTAAACTGAGTGGCAGCAACAAGTGACTAAGTCAATAAAAGTTTGTGCGAGAAAGATCCTGCATTTTTATAGCCCTTTTTACAACCTTGAACCATTTCCAATTGATGAAATGCTTATTTAGAAGTGCCGTTGCCATGGCGATGTGGGAAACGTGACGGCCATTTTGTGCGGACAGCAACATGGCCGTCTGTTTTCAGGGTTGGCCAGGACTCTGGAGGTACTTTTCCAAAATGCACTTCGCCCAAAAGAACAGTCATTCATTCATGGGACATGCGCACCATGGCAGGAATCTGTTACTCATCCTTTTAGAACAAGAACATAAGAAATAGGAGCAGGATTAGGCCATCTGGCCCTTCAAACTTGTTCCGCCATTCAACAAGTGGATGAGACATTGAGCTGAATCCCTTATAAGGAAAGGCTGGATGGGCCAGGCCTCTAGAGTTTCAAAGGGTCAGAGGTGACTTAATTGAAACATGTTAGATCCTGAGGGGACTTGACCTGGTGGTTATTGAAAACAAACATGTTGAACTGGGAGGTCATTGTGTCAAACAAGGGGTCACTCATTTAAACCTTGGATGAGGAACCGTTCTTTTCTCATTTGGTAAGCTTGCCTTTATTGGTCAGAGCATTGAGTATAGGAATTGGGAGGTCAGGTTGCAGCTGTACAGGACATTGGTTAGGTTACTTTTGGAATACTGCATTCACTTCTGGTCTCCCTGCTATCGGAAAGATGTTGAAAGGGTTCAGAAAAGATTTACAAGGAGGTTGCCAGAGCTGGAGGGTTTGAGCTACAGGGAGAGGCTGAACAGGCTGGGGCTGTTTTCCCTGGAGCATCGGAGGCTGAGGAGTGACGTTATAGATGTTTATAAAATCATGAAGGGCAAGGATAGGGTGAAAAGTTGAGGTCTTTTTCCCAGGCTAGCGGAATACAGAACTACAGAGCATAGGTTTAAGGTGAGAGGGGAAAGATATAAAAAAGGCAACTTTTTCACACAGAGGGTGGTGCATGTGTGGAATGAGCTGCCAGAGGAAGTGGTGGAGGCTGGTACAATTACAACATTTAAAAGGCATCTAGATGGGTACGTGAATAAGAAGGATTTAGAGGGATATGGGTGAACTGCTGGCAAATGGGACTAGATTTATTTAGAATATCTGGTTGACATGGATAAGTTGGACCGAATTTCTGTACTCTATATCTGTATGACTCTGAGGGTGAGTGTCTTTGGAATTCTCTTCCTCAAAAGGCTGTAGATGCAGAATCTTTAAATATTTTTCAGTTAGAGATAGATAGATTCTTGATTACCAAGGGGATGAAAGATTATCGGGGATATGCAGGAATGTAAAGTTGAGGTTAAAATTAACTCAGCCATAATTAGATTCCCTACAGTATGGAAACAGGCCATTCAGCCCAACAAGTCCACACTGACCCTCCAAAGACCCACCCAGATCCATTCCCTCACCCCATATTTACCTCTGACTAATGTGCCTAACACTATGGGCAATTTAGCAAGGCCAATCCACCCCAACCTGCACATCTTTTGGATTGTAGGAGGAAACCAGAGCACCCAGAGGAAGCCCACACAGACACAGGGAGAACGTCCAAACTCCCCACAGTCACCCGAAGTGGGAATCAAACCCGGATCTCTGGTGCTGTGAGGCGGCAGTGTTAACCACTGAGCCACCGTGCCACCCCATGATGTTACTGAATGGTGGAACAGGCTCAAAGGGCCAAGTGGCCTATTCTTGTTCCTTGTTCATAATAAGGTGACAGCTGATCTGCCCCAGTCTTTAACTCCTGTTTCCTGACAGCTCCTCAATATTTCAAAATCCTATCCACTTCCTCTTCAAATACTCTCAACGATTTAGCCCCCACTACTCTCTGGGACGGAGAATTCTGAGACCTTCACTCCCCTCTGGGAGAAGAAATTCCTTCACGTCCCAGTTTGAAATCAGTGTCCCCTTTATTCTCCAACTGTGTCCCCTCATTAGAGACTCTCCCACATCTTGTTCATCCCTCTCAGAATCTTGTACGTTTCAATAAAATCACACCTCATTCTTCTCAATTCTAATGAACAAAGGCTGAACCTACTTAGCTGTTTGTGATAAGTCAATCCCTTCATCCCAGGAATAAGCCTAACGAATCTCTTTCAAACCGCTTTCGATGCCAGCATATCCTTTCTTAAATACAGGGACCAAAACTGTACACAGTATTCCAGGTGGGGCCTCACCAACACACTGTATAATTGTGACAAGACTTCCCTATTTTTATACTGAGCAATAAAGGCTAAAATTCCACTTGCCTTCTTAATTACTTGCTGCACCTCCATACCAACTCCAAGCAAAGTGCATGATCTCACACTTTACTACATTCATCCCCATCTTCAAAGTTTTTGCCTGTTCACTCAATCTATCCATATCCCATTGCAAATTCCTAATGTTTGATTTGATTTGATTTATTGTTGTCATCTGTCCCTACATACAGTGTAAAGTTTTGTTTTGCAAGTAGTGCAGGCAGATCATAACATACAAGGACATATAGATCATAGAGGGTTCAGACAGAGCAAGACACACAGATTACACTGCACAGGAGGCACACAAAAGCAAAATCAACATTGGATCTCTCTAATTTCAAATCCAATCAGCAGTCTAATAACAGCGGGGAAGAAGCTGTTCTTGAACCTGGCAAAAGTGAGGACTGCAGATGCCGGAGATTAGAGTCAAGATTAGAATGGTCTGGAAAAGCGCAGCAGGTCAGGCAGCATCCGAGGAGCACAAGAATCGACATTTCGGGCAAAAACCCTTCCTGTTGTGTTTCAGCCTCTGTTTCTTTTGCCTTACTGAAGAGGTTGGCAGAGAGTATCACCGAGCTGGGAAGGGTCTTTGATGATAGTGGCTGCCTTTTCTTTAGATTAGATTCCCTACAGTGTGGAAACAGGTCGTTCAGCCCAACAAGTCCACACCGACCCTCTGAAGAGTAACCCACCCAGACCCATTTCCCTCTGACTAATGCACCTAACGCGATGGACAATTTAGTATGGCCAATTCACCTAACCCGCACATCTTTGGACTGTGGGAGGAAACCCACGCAGACACGGGGAGAATGTGCAAACTCCACACAGACATTCCCCTGAGGCTGGGATTGATCCTGGTGCTATGAGGCCACCCCAGAAGGGCATAGAGTCCCTACAGTGCAGCTTGAGGTCATTCAGCCCACCAAGCCTGCACCAACACTCTGAAAAGCATCCCGCCCAGACTTCTTCCCTTGCATTTCCCACGGCTAACTGCACACTATGGGATAATTTCCCGTGGCCAATCCACCCTGATCGGCACATCTTTGGATTGTGGGAGGAAACCAGAGCACCCAGAAAGACCTCACACAGACAGCCTAAGGCTGGAATCGAACCCAGCTCCTTGGTGCTCTGAGGCAGCAGTGCTAACCACTGAGCCACCATGCCTCCCACATTCCTATTTTTGTATCATCAGCACCTTTAGACACATTACAGTTTTCCTCTTGCTCCAAGTTATGAATATCGAAAGAAAATAATTAAGGCTCGAGGGCTGACCCTTGTGGCCCCCCCCCCCAGTATCTGTTTCCAGCCGGAAAATGACCCATTCATCTCCTGTGTTCACAAATCCTCAGTCCAGGTGAGTGCACGACCTGTCCATGTTGTGGGGTATCTTGGGTAATAATCTTTTCTATGGCACCTTATTGAATGGCCTCCAGAAATCTGACATCTGCTGACCCCAGCATGACGCTGATTCCTGACGTGCTCCACCTCCACACGCTATTCCAATGTGCCACACACAAAGGACTGCTCAGGCAGACTCGAACCACTGACTGGAGTCCAGAAAGGGGAGTGAGGTGGGGGGAGTGAAGGTGGGGGAGTGAGGTGGGGGGA